>NC_089267.1:56044861-56351250 GCF_963930625.1 Muntiacus reevesi
GTGGTGTAGCGTAGGTCCTTGTTGGTTGTCCATTTTAAATATAGCAGTGTGTACGTTCCCATCCCAAACTCCCTAACTGTCCCTTCCCCTCTATCTTCCTGGTGGGGCGGGCTCTTGAATGGCTGGGGACAGTGCTGGAAAGATCAAGATGGCAGGGGTGGTGATTGGGAGATCACAGTGACCGTAGTGTGATGGTTGATTTGGGAAAAAAGAAGCAGCATTTTCTCTGAGCCAGACAGGATCTGGCTGGTGCCAAGTGTGTAGCGAGAGACAGAGGGGAGCTTTAAGGAATCCGCAGGCCTGGAAGGATTTGAACTGAAGACGTGAAGGTGGTGCAACTTGGGGACTGGGTGGCATTTCTGCTGTTGAAGAAATGAGGGAGATCAACAGAGAGTCTCTTTCGAATCAGGCAATCAGACAAGGGGAAGACATGAAGCCTTTTGAAAGGGTTGAACATGCAGTAGAGGCCCTAGAAAAGTGGTTCACTGGAGGAGAGCTGAAAATCAGGGAGATGAGTCCAAGGGGGGGGAGAGTGATGAATTGGGGGTTCTGCACAAGGAGAGAGTTGATATCCCTGGAAACAGATGATTTCTCAGCATGAGAAACCCAGGGCTTTGGGAAGTACCCTCAGGCAGGCGGAGGACAGAGAGGAGAAGCAGTCAAGGGGGACACAGGAGAAGCAGCTAAGCTAGGGGAGAGAGGATAATTACAGGGAAAATTTAAAAAGCTGCTGAGCAGTGTTAGGTGTTGCAGAGAGGTCAAGGGGACAAGGAGTGAAAAGGGGCCACATGGTTTGACAAAGGGGAAGGCCATCTACACTGTACGGTAGGCTTGGTGGAAATCCAGGGGAGGGGAAATCCCCTGGGCTAAGGACTTTGGAGGTCTTCAGCAGACCTCCTCTAAGAGCTAAATTTACAAGTTAGTTTAGCATCACTGCAGAGTGGGCGCTTTGTAAATAGCTCGCGGCTGCTTGACACTGCTTTTTGTCGCATTGGGCCGTCTGGCCTATCTTTCCGAACACCTAATAAATTTGGTATTCCAATGCATTCGTTCACATAGCTAAGAGTTGTGATGGTGGAGGTGTTTAATTGATCACTGCCCGCTGAAGTCACCATTGGGGTGCCAGCTCAGTTCAGTTCAGTCGCTCAGTCATTTCCGAACTCTTTGCGACCCCATGAACCGCAGCACGCCAGGCCTCCCTGCCCATCACCAACTCCCGGAGTTTACTCAAACTCATGTCCATCGAGTCAGTGATGCCATCCAGCCATCTCATCCTCTGTCGTCCCCTTCTCCTCCTGCCCCCAATCCCTCCCAGCATCAGGGTCTTTTCCAGTGAGTCAGCTCTTCTCATGAGGTGGCCAAAGTATTGGAGTTTCAGCTTCAGCATCAGTCCTTCCAATGAACACCCAGGACTGATCTCCTTTAGGATGAACTGGTTGGATCTCTTTGCAGTTCGAGGGACTCTCAAGAGTCTTCTCCAGCACCACAATTCAAAAGCATCAATTCTTCAGCCCTCAGCTTTCTTCACAGTCCAACTCTCACATGCATACGTGACCACTGGAAAAACCACAGCCTTGACCAGACGGACCTTTGTTGGCAAAGTGACGTCTCTGCTTTTTAATATGCTGTCTAGGTTGTTCATAACTTTCCTTCCAAGGAGTAAGCGTCTTTTGATGTCCTGGCTGCAGTCACCATCTGCAGTGATTTTGGAGCCCCCCAAAATACAGTCTGTCACTGTTTCCAGTGTTTCCCCATTTATTTGCCATGAGGTGATGGGACCAGATGCCATGATCTTAGTTTTCTGAATGTTGAACTTTAAGCCAACTTTTTCACTCTCTTCTTTCACTTTCATGAAGAGGCTCTTTAGCTCTTCTTCACTTTCTGCCATAAAGGTGGTGTCATCTGCATATCTGAGGTTATTGATATTTCTCCCGGCAATCTTGATTCCAGCTTGTGCTTCTTCCAGCCCAGCGTTTCTCATGATGTACTCTGCATATAAGTTAAATAAACAGGGTGACAATTTGACATGCCCTTAAAGCAGAGCAGTTGAGGCAGAAGACTCTTCCTTGGAAACCATGGTTTAGAAGATCATCCAGCTGCCCACTGGCTGCCCCACTTCCCAGGGCCATAGACTCATCTATTTTTCAGTCTCATTTGATGATACTGTTTGCTACAAGGAGTCCAGATAGTGTCATAACACTGCCATACACAGGGCTGCTTTTCATTTTAGGGATCCCTTAGCATATGAAGTTCAACTGATACGAAAGTTACCCAGTTGTTTTTCCTAACTTCTCAGATATCCTCGAGATCCCAAACTGTGTCGTACATCTTCCAATGGCTGTGTCCCCTTTGGTGACAGTCCAGGATTCCCCAGTTTCAGCACTACAGCTGTGAATTTTAAAGCATTTCATCCACCACCGTGGCATTCACAGTTATTTTTATTTACACTGCCAAGTTTGGAAATGCACCTCACTCTAGCATTAATATAAATTTTTTTAGGGAGGAGAGAATAAATTTGCATTTACAAATGATCGTGGATTTTTTATTTTAGCTTTTGGCTGGAAGCCTATTTGGTTCTTTCTTTTTCCAGCCAGTTTTTCTTGGTAACTATAACTTGGTGGTAACTATAACTTGGTGCATTCTGCTGTTAGAAAACGTGTCTCCGTGTGGGAAGGCTTAGGAGCCCGTAAAGGCTGCCTCTCCCGCCCCTCCCCCTCCCCTAGCGTAGATTACTGGTAAGTGAAACTTCAAAGAGTCAGCTCTGGAAAGTCAGACCCACCGCCCACCCCCACCGGGCCCTCCTTCTCCTTCTCACTGCCTGTCTCTGTCATTAGCATCTTGACTCAGAAGCAGGAGGGGGGAGAAAAAAATGAAAGTCAGGCCAACTTTGTTTCTTATCCAGTTTTGGCAAAAGTTTAATTGTCTTTGGTTGAACTCTTGGTAGTTGGTTTTTGGAGTTGTCTGGGGTTTCATTTATTCTCCAGTTCTCTTAGTTTTCAGTAAGAAAAATTGAAATTGTAGTATAAATACAATCTAGAGTTCATTGTTCTTAATGAGAGAAACTGCTTAATCATTCACTTAGGTTAGAAATCTGTTCTGATTACGCAGAAGTTTTCTGCAAATCAATTTGGTATCTTTTCGTAAGTGTTTGATTGTATTAGCATAGTCCTAATATGTTTAATGCAATTTAATCTTTCACTATTAAAGTTCCTAAATGTATTACTGTGCTTTATCATTGTGAATATCAAAAAACTGTGCCTCATTAACCATTTTGTTTGAGTCATGGATGGATGATTTTATAAAATACGATAAAAGTGAATTACTAGAAAAATGAAATTAACATCTAAAATCATAAGATTTTAAAAAATTGTTACATTCAACAGACATAAAATTAACTCTGGAAAACTGCTAAAAAGTCTCTAAACTCTCCTCCCTGTTTCTGGGCTTGGGGCTGGTCTACATAGATCCCACTTTGAGTCCCACTGGGATGTGATGGAATACAGACAGCTTAAGAGCTATAAGCTGAATCCCTTAACTTTAGGTTATACCCTCAAAGCAGGTTTTGATGGGACTGTCATATCCATATTTCTTACATTTGCATTTTTCACTCATTAAAGTCAAGTGCAGAGAAAAGAATCCTGTTTATTTAAAGTTTTTCTATGTAAAAATATAGTTGCAGGACAGTTACTTGATTGTTAAAATGCTTCAAATGATATAAAGGTAAATATTGAAAAGTTTATTGCATTTCTTCTCAGTTCTCAGATTATTTATTTTCCTTGCTCTGAATGCAATATATATATAAACATATGTATGTATGTATGCATACATATATAAGATAATTTTTTCTCTGTAAAGATAAAATCATGAATAATACTCTGCAACTTTTTTTTGCTTAATATTGTGTCACAGCATTTTTCCTATCCATAGTCATAAATCTAATGCCTCTTTTAGTATATGAATGTCTCGTGCACCATCAGTTCAGTTCAGTCGCTCAGTCGTGTCCGACTCTTTGCGACCCCAAAGGTGCACCAGGCGCTCCATAGTTTCTTTAAATATTCCTCCATTGATGGTATTCAGGAGCATCCTAGGTTTTTACCATTCCACAAAACACCACAGTTAAAATTCTTGTACGCATATTCTCACTTACCCACTTTGAAGGATAGATTCCTAAGAGCTGAGTCAAAGATGATGCCAGATGACATTCCAAAAAAGTTGCATCGATGGAGCGTCTCACCAGGAAAATATGAAATACCTGGTTACCTCACTGCAGCTAGAGAGCTGGACTGTTTTCCAGGTTTCCCACTCTGATGGATGAAGAGTGATTCTCTAGTTGTTTTCCTTTGAATATCCTTGATTATCAGCGAGATTGTGCCTCCTTTTGTATGTTTAAGGGCCTGTTGGCTTTTTCTTTTAACTTTGGGACAGTAGGGGGACAACCCACAAGAGATTTCATTTTACTGGTCTTTTTAAGTACCAGTTTTTCTGTGTGTGGTGTATGCGGTGATTGGGGTTTATGTTTGGCTTCGTGGGATAGAGGAGATATAAAGATGAAAAAAATACAGTGTTGAATCTTGTTTTGTTTTGTTGAGTTGGCTTAGTTCTCATTTTCTTTCTCTAACATTTTTTTTCTTCAAGATCAGCTTACTTACAGGAAATCCGTCTCTGTCTATTTGTGTGTAATGTAAAAAGAGCCCAGGGTGGGGCATCTTTACGGCTTGGCATACTGTACATTGTTATTCAAGACTGCCCAAGGAGTGTGCGTTCACATATGTGTTTTTGTTTTTAATTGAAGTGAATTTACATAACATGAAATTAACCCTCTTAAAGTATACAATTTAGTGTGTACCCATCACCTCAATCTAGTTCCAGAACATTTTCATCACCCCAAAGGAATCCACATACCCCATTAAGAAGTCACTCCCAATACCCTCATTTTTCATCCCCTGGAAGCCACTAATCTGCTTCCTGCTTCCGTGGATTTGCCTTTTCTGGATGCTTCATATAAATGGGATCACACCTATGATATGTGACTTTGGGGGTCTGGTTTCTTTAATTTAGCATCATGTTTCTGACGTTCATCCACACTGTAGTGTACCAGCGCCTCGGTCCTTGTGGCTGGATAATATTCCATTGTATGCCACAGATACACCACAATTTGTTTATCCATTCATCAGCTGATACACATTTGGGTAGTTTCCAGCTCTGGCTGTTGTGAATAATCACACATGTAAATTTAGACCCCGAGTTAGTCATACAGAGGGAAGTATGAGGGACAAGCAGGAAGGCAGCTGAGAAGAGCCTTCCAGTGGGTCTTTAGAGCTCTCCCTTCTCTCACTGACTGGTCACTTATAGAATCTGGAAGGCTGAGTCAGCCTTGGAGGCAGATGGGCAGTGTGTTTTCGTTTGGCTTTAAGCTCAGGGTTAGACCAGCATATAAAGCCACCCAGTGGATTGCATCCTCTGGATTTGAAAAGAAGCTTACTTTCAACCCTGGAGCCTGGTTGCATATTTCCCCTCCTCCAGGCGCTGGTCTCTGTAGCCTTAGTGGATGCATGACCAGGAGGTAGTATTTGTGGCGGTCCCCTCCATGGCCGTGACCTCTGCCTCCGGTTTCTGGCTTGAAGCTTGAGGAATTTGGCGACCAGAGAGAGGAATTGTGCTCATGATGCATAAGGGGGCTTAGTTCCCAGCTTAGCAGTCTTGGCTATGTACCTCCCAGTTTTCTCCTCTGTAAGATGGGCTCACTGATACATCCTAGGGTTGTAAAGAGAGTTAGGTGAGATGATGTAGAATGAGCACTGCTGCGGTGCCACGTGGTCATGCCTGGTGCATGTTCATTTCCCCTTCTCAGAGCTGCCCTGTCCTCTGCCGTCGCATGCCTGTAACATTACGTTCCTCACCGTGTTGTACTAAGAACGAAATGAGCACATATGCACGGCATGGTTCCTAGCACCACGGCTGCCCTGTAAGCAAACACTCGGTGTAAGCAGATCGAAAGATACCTTACCTTGCAATCTGTATTTCCCATTGAGAAAACACCATCTCGTTGATTACAAGCTATCTAACACTCTAGGTGGTAAAGATTTCACCTGGGTTTATTGAGTTCTTATGAAACTTTATTTTTATTATTACAGACGTATCTGGCTAATTAAAAGACAATCATGTTCAGGACAGATGGACTGTAGCCAAGATCTTGGTGTGGGAGTTAGAAGTTTAGCATCATATTAGCACAAACATTAGAGAAAGTTATGTTTGCATCATATTGTTGCAACCTGCCCCCCCAAAAAAAATATGTGCACAGCGTGAAATCAGCTCTCTAGAAGCTGACACTTCTGTCTGACCTTTGAAAACAGGCATTAGCGCCCTGTTTCGAGTACAGTTTTGGTGTCATTATTTAGAAACCCTGACTTTTACCACGTTCCCTCTCGAAAGCACACTCTGTGAGGATGAAGGCAGTCATCCCAACATGCCTGTTGCGAGGAAATCTTTCTTGGGACTTCCCTGGTGGTCCAGAGGTTAGGATTTGCCAGTTTCACTGCCCAGGGCTTGGGTTGGATCCTTGGTCCAGGAACTAAGATCCTGTAAGCTGCTTGGTGAGGCCAAAAAAAAAAAAAAAAGCCTTTTTCCATCTATGCCAGTATAATTGAACGAGAAAGACTGTTCATGTTTTGTCAGATATGAAGTATGTTTTTAGTTCTAATCTTTTGTTTCTCTGACCAGGTCTGTACTGACTAGAATAGTAAATTGCTCATGTAAGATTTGCACATAAATATCTGAAGAAGCATTTTAGACTCAGCTGAAGTTTTGAAAGCGTTTAAGAATATTTGTAACACTTACCTTTTAAAATTAGGAGATCTAACACGCAGTAGTGTATTTGGCAGGTTTGTCCCATGTGTGCTTTGGATTGAGCCCCAAACCTTCAGTGAACTCCCAGCCACATCCCAGGAGCCACAGGGAGATCCTGGAGGCAGGATGAGTGACCAGGCGCTCCCTGGGAGGTAGAGACCAGGAGACCCTGAGGCCCCAGCTTTCTGGAGACTTCCAGAGGGAAGTGCCTGGATTAGGGGTGCATTCATCCAGCCCTCCACCTCCATGCTAGGAGTCACAATCAGTCCCCTCCAACACGTGCAACCTGAATCAAGGTTGTGCTCATAGAAGACAATTAAATGTGTCTTCTGTTGTTCCTGACATCTCTTTAGCACAGGGCCCCCCACATTTTAGGTTTGTGGTGCTAGAAAATGGATTTGCAATATGAAAAACTGGTATTCATTAAGAAAAGTAATTTTTTAAAAACTTTTTCCTCTTTCTTTTGAAAAATTCACAGCTAGAGGAAAGATGAAAGAAAAATATAAGGAACACTTCTCTACTCTTAAGTTTATGCTCATTGATCATTAACATTTGTTATTGTGTCTTTCTGTGTATACTTTTGTGTATATGTACTAGGGAAAGGGACTTCTTTCATAGCTCAGTCAGTAAAGAATCTGCCTACAGTGCAGGAGACCTGGATTCAATTCCTAAGTTGGGAAGATCCCTTGGAGAAGGAAATGGCAACGCACTTCAGTATTCTTGCCTGGAGAATCCTATGAACAGAGGAGCCTGGCAGGCTACAGTCTTTGGGGTCGCAAGAGTTGGACATGACTTAGTGACTAAACTACCACCACCATTGGGGAAAGGGGCTCATATTCTTAAAAGTTTCATTTGAAAGTAAGTCGTAGACCTTGTGACATTTTAACCCTAAACACTTCAGCATCATCTCTGAAGAATAATAGCATTTCCCTCCATAACTACAACAGTGTTGTAGAGTAACTCTGTTGAAAACTTCAGACAAATGGCAAAGAGTAAAAAGGGCAGAGATTGAACAATGCTGAGATTGAATTTGAAAAGTGTGAGGAGGAGAAATAGACGGAGATCATTCCAATTCCTGTTTGGTTTGCTCAAGGATAAATTTTGTATGTACCACTAAGTCACCCATGGATGCACATTTTCCCTGAGTATTTATTTAAAGAGTTTCTCCTGGTACTCTGGAGCATTTTAGCCCGAGTTAAAAGCTTTTCAAGGGCTTCCCTGATGGCTTAGTGGTGAAGAATCCTTCTGCCAATGCAGGAGATCTGGGTTCGATCCCTGGGACAGAAGATCCCCTGGAGAAGGAAATGGCAACCCACTCCAATATTCTTGCCTGGGAAATCCCAGGGACAGACGAGCCTGGCAGGCCACAGTCCAGGGTCGCCACTGTCAAACGTGACTGAGCAACTGAGCCAGCACCGCCATGAGCTTTTCAGCCTGCAAAGGTATTTCTTTAGTATCGTCAGTCTAAAACTTGAGAGGTCACATCTGCTTGGACTTGGTTATGAGCAAATTTCCAAGGGGATTTGTTGGTGCCAATAATCTGTTGGATTGACAACGTGGGGCCGTCAGTTATTATAGTCCATGTGGTTATTAATGGACAAGAGGAGGAGGCATGGTGGTCCTTTCCTGACATTTCACTTAGGTTTGTCTAAAAGCTGATATGCTAGCGTGCTGCTTGGAGAAATCGTTTTACTCACTTGGCAAAGTGTGAAGTTTGATGTCATCCCAGACTTTTTGCAGAATTTCAGTCTCAGGTTTCAGTTCCAGGTAACACGCTACTCTTTTAAAGCTGAACGGCAGGAACTAAGTCAAGTGGTTGCTATATATTGTATAAGCATCAGTGATTTGTGTATTTTAGAACAAAGATACACATTTTCTTGATACCATTAGCTCAGAGACCTTTAAATAAATTAAAAGCTTTCTTTGGACTGTGTCCCTGAAAACATCCATCTTTGGCAGGATTTAATATGCTACAAGAACTATGTTTGGGGATTTATTTTTCAAAGTTTAAAAAAGCTATTCACTAAGCTTTGGGATGGGAAGCATGTTCAGTTGTTTCTGTGGATAAGTACACTGTGCATCATCGTGTCAAGTACGAGAAAAAAAAATGTGTTTCCTTTAACAGCAAATGTGTCATAGAGTTGTTTGACCCATGATTTTTCATAAAAAGGTCCATTTTCCGTAAACCCAGTATGCTGAATGTGCTAACTGGCCTCCCAGTGATCAGGCAGGAGGGAGATATGTCCCAGTGAGTTTGAAACTGTGTATTTTATCTTTAATTCCCTTTTTCTTTTTACTCTTTTAGTATTCAGTGGCCATGGAGATTTCTAATTTTAAATTCCTATTTACATATCAAATTTACAAGCTATAACTTCTAGGATAATTTTTTTTTTTAGGATAATTTTTGTACTACGTTCTGTGAGCAAATTACAACAGCGTTTAATGTAAAATGCACGTGTGGTTCCTTGTGTTTCAAAGCCACACTTTTCTTTGCCTCATTTAACTGTCTTCTGTTTCCAATTTGTGTGAGAAAGTCCCGTGTGAAATGTGAACCCTGGTTTATACAATTACTGAGAACGAATGCATGTCCCTTGGGATGAAAGCCCTTGAGCTGTCTTTACGGTGATCTTATGTAGAGTATTTGAGTCCCTCTCCTCTAATGCCAAGTGCTCACTTTTCACATGTAAATTAAAGATGGCACTCCTTGAACTTGGCCACCAGTGCGTGCCTATAATGCCGATCAGTGTCATCATGATTTGGGGCCACTCTGAGAATTTTGTTTTAAATTTTAGCAGGCCCAGCTTAAGAAGGAGGATTGAATTTGCTCATCATTCATTCCTTCTATCAGTAAGCATTCATTAAGTGCCTACTTTGTGCCAATGTTGTTCAAAAAGGAACAGGATAACATCGCCATCCCGATTTCACATGATAGGTGCCGTGAGCCAGTGCTAACTGTATCAGAGCCTCTTGGATGGGGTGTGAGGATGAGGAGGGGGCCCACGGAAGGCTGGGTTAATCAGTAAAGACATCTGTGAACAAATGAATCCCACGCTGAATAGTGAAAGAATGTGTAGTGCATTCCCTCAGTTGGACGAGGGTAGCGAAAGGAGCATTCAAGGCAAAAAGTTTCTATAAAGTTTGAGAAGCATAGAACACGCCAGATTCTGTGAATTTCAGATAGTTCAGGATGACTAGAGCTTGGCAACATGGAGGAAGATCAGGCTCAAACATAAATGGAAGCCTGACTATGCAGGATCTTATATACTCTTCTAAGGAGATGGACCTTCATCCTTTAGGCAGTGAGGAACCACTTCTGAAATTTCAATGAAGAATTTTCTTGATCACATTTGTGATCTTACAACTATGTGGGGCCGTGACTATGGGAACGGATTCAGAGGTCCTAGGATCAGTTCCTATGCTCCTATAGTAGTCCATGCAAAGAGTGAGGGGACGGGGGGGTGGGGATGGGGGTTAGGAGCCGATGGTGCCGAGAGTCTGCTTCCCTGGAAGCTCAGCTGGTAAAGAATCCGCCTGCAGTGTAGGAGACCCCGGTTCGATTCCTGCATCGGGAAGATCCCCTGGAGAAGGGATGGGCTATCCACTCCAGTATTCTTGTTCTTCCCTGGTGGCTCAGACCGGAAAGAATCCTCCTGCGATGCGGGCAACCTGGGTTTAATCCCTGGCTTGGGAAGATTGCTTGGAGGAGGGCATGGCAGCCCACTCCAGTATTCTTGCCTGGAGAATCCCTTGGACAGAGGAGCTGTAGTCCATGGGGTCGCAAAGAGCTGGATATGACTGAGCGCCCAACCACAGCACAGCCTGGAGAGACAGGAGCGGATCGAGGACCGCTCCCAGGCTTCAGTGAGCGCATGGCGGCGACATCAGTGGAGGGGCGTTCAGTTAAGTCATGAGACCAGGGTAGGGTTGAGATTAATGGGAGAGACAGATCAGAGAGAACCACCGATAGAAGCCCTGGGAAGTGGATATTTCAGGAGGAGGCCAGTGAAAAGAAGCCTTAGAAAGAATGGTCTGCCGGAGGAGGAAAACTTAAAGATAGGATGTCCTAGAACCCAAGGCAGGCGTGTCTAGAAGGAAGGAGTTATCAGTGGTGTTAAGCATTTCAGAGAGGTTGGCAAGGGTTCCAGGATATTTCAACCTGTAGGTTTGTGTGATCCTAGTGAGAGAAGTTGTGGCGTAGTAAAAAATAAGAAATAAATAGTCCACTCATACCACTCTTGCACGAAGATGAGATGGGAAGGGAAGGAAAGAAAGAGGGTCAATGAGCGTTTTTAGATCTTAGTTTTTAATAGCCAAGACATGGAGGCAGCCTGTGTCCATTGACAGAGGAGTGGATAGAGAAGGTGTGATGTATGTATGTGTACAATAGAATATTATTTAGGCATAAAAAGAATGAAACAATGCTATTTGCAACAATATGGATGGATTTCAGAGATTATCACAGTAAGTGAGGTAAGGCAGAAAGAGAGAGATGTCACATGATACCACTTACAGGTGGAATCTAAAAGAATATGATACAAATGGGGACTTCTTTGTGGTCCAGTGGTTGAGAATCTGCCTGCTGTTGCAGGGGACATGGGTTCAATCCCCGATCTGAAAAGATCCCACGTGCTACGGAGCAGCTAAGCCCATTGCCACCACCATAGAAGCCCGTGCGCCCTGGAGCCTGCCCTCTGCAGCAGCAGAAGCCACCACCACGAGAAGCCCCTCTACTGCAGCACAGACTCAGCGACAGAAAGTAAACAAGCAAATTAGTTCACTTAAAAAGCGATGCAAGTGAACTTATTTACAAAACCAAAGTAGCCTCACAGACATAGAAAACAAACGCGTAGTTACCAAAAGGGAAAGTGGGGGAGGGATAAATTTGGGATTAACAGATAATCTGAAAAAGGTGGTGATGATAGGAAAGAATCCGCCTGCCAGTGCAGGAGATGCAAGAGACCCGGGTTCAATCTCTGGTGAGGAAGATCCCCTGGAGAAGGAAATGGCACCCCACTCTGGTGTTCTTGCCTGGAAAATCCCATGGACAGGGGGAGCCTGGCGGGCTATAGTCCATGGGGTCGCAAAGTGGTCGGGCATGACTGAACCGCTGAGCATGCTGAAAAAGAATAGGGGTATATATGACTGAAGCACTTTGGTGTATGCCTGGACCGTTATAAAGCAACTCTACTTCAATCAGTTTTTTTAAACTTAGTTTTTAAGCTTGAAAATCTTAAGCATGTTCACATACGAGAGTAGATAGAATCCAGAAGAGAAAAAGAGGAAGGAAACAATTAATGGAATGATGTCTCTAAGAAGATCTGAGGACATCTTAGCTGGAATGTATGGAGATATTAGCTTTGGACTAGAGAAGGAACAGCTCTTCTTAAGAGACAGGAGCAGAGGAGGAAAGGAAAGGTGCGTTTGGGTGAGTGGAAGGAGGAAGGAGAAGGTAGGACTTGAAATTTGAAAGTTTGAGGAATGCGGTGTCCATGACCATGAGATGTTTGCATCTGCAGCTGGAGCATAAGTTGGCTGGCTGCCCACTTGGTGCCCCTCTGGGGCCACCTCTGCATTGACTCTGGGACCGCCCTGAGCCCCCGGGCTCCTCCCCACCAGTGACAGGAGGGTTCCCATTGTAGCCTCATTCCTTTGGGACGCAAGGTTTTTCCAGTGGGCCGTGTTGGCTTGAGAACTCACAGTCGCTTGACCAGACCTTCTTGGAGCTGTGCTGCAGTCTGAGACTCCTGCTCATCCCTCCTTCCTTCCACTGTCCACGTTGCGGTCCGAAGCACCTCTCACCTTCTCTTGCTCCGTCCCGCCAGCAGATCTTCTGTGTTTCTAACGCTGTCTTGGCCCCTACTTCTCAGGAGACCCAAACTAAGGCAAAAGCGTGGTCAGAATTTGGATATTGTTAAGATAAAGTTAGCTGCTTGTACAGATAAGCCCCCAAATCTCAAGGTCCATAATGTGTGTTAATAAGTGGCACAATGGGTGAAATAAGTGGCATTCCTCCTGGTTGTCCTTCAGAAATCCAGATTACTTTTATTTTGTAGTTTCTGCATTTCCAGTGCATGGCTTCCACAGTTATTGGGGGTTTTACATCACATCAAGAGAGGAGGAAAGAACACGGAGGATCACACATGGGAGATTTTTATGGACCAGGCCTGTAAATTAGCATCATCACTTTTGCTCACATTTCACTGGTAGATCTCAGTCACATGTCACCAACTAACTGCATGGGAGGCTGAGAAATGTGACATGACCTAGCTGTGTGCCAGGAAATATTATATTTCATGAGATAGCCCCTCTAGGAAACAGGAGGACCAGCTGAGTAAGGGGACCTGATACTGTGAAGCTCAGATGCATACCAAATCCCACAATTACATGATTTTTTTTTTCCTAGCAACTTCAACATTCAGTGACCTGTGGAAAAACAGAGTAAGCAGGTAGATGACTTAGTTCAGTGTTGGGAGGTTCTCTTTTTTCAAAATTGAGCAGCTTTTAAAGGAATCATGAGGCAGGTTTCCATTGGTAAATGTGTCTGCAAAGTCTCCATACTTTTTGGATTGATGGGAGAAAGTCCTGGTCACAACACACATCCCCGTGTGGGTTCCTGGTTGTGTTCTGAGACCTGGACAGCTGGGAACATCAGTCTTGTGTGGCCACACATCACTTGGAGAATATAAAGTATTAAAAAAAAACCAAACCCGAACATCTCAAATAGTGTGTTAGAAGAGAGTGAATGGTCTATAGTAATTTCGTGCCTCTCTAACAATGCTAGGGATTCTGTTTCTATTATATACGGGGGCTATGCAAAGGGTCATATTATGGTTCTGAATTTTGTGAACGTGATTTCCACCCATCTGTTATTGAGAAAGTCAGTCACTTGATTGGGAACCAACTATCTTTTAACAATCTTGACTTACTCTGGAGTGTTCATGGAGGCAAATAGAGATTTTGGTTAGCTGTAGGGAATCTAAGGTATGTGAATGCTCAGTTGGATAGGTTTTTTTCTTTTTTTACTTAAGATTTGTGCAATTTATTCTACATAATTTGCATCTCACTTAAAATTTTTTTTACAAAACTTTAATAAGTTAGGGTGATTCTAAAAAACTCTTTAATTAGTAAGGTCATGCAATACATCTAGATTTTAAAATTTTCTTTGAAGGGAAGATTACCTTAGAAAGAGGTCCATGTTAAAATATTTGGAGAAAAAAATGCAAACGGAAGATTATTAATGCTTTTATTTAAAAAACCATATGCACACCTATGTGTGGGTTTAGAGGTGTACACAAAATAAATTTCTGGAAGGGGAACAAGTTGTTTACGATGGTTACCTTTGGATAAATGGGGAAGTTTTCACTTTCTTTATTTTAAAATATATTTATTTACTGGCTGTATTGGATCCAGGAGGATAGTTTAGAGTTTGAAACATTACAATAGCTCCTCGGGCCTTTTAAAATGTAGTAAAATTCTTGTAAGCGGAAGATAATGAGTTGACAGAAGACCTCTTTATACAATTAGAATATATCAAGCTGCTGGTCCTCTGCTGTAAATCCCCTAGCTTGTTGGTTTTTGTTGGTTCTGGATTTTCTTGCTTTTGCAGTTGCAGTTGGTTTGTTGTAGGATTAAAGTCCAAGAAAAGAAAAAATAAACAGTTTTAAATATAAGGTACATACTTTAAATATAAGACATGGACAGTATAAGTGATGTACCCATTTTTGGCTATAAGTCCTTTTTTTTACCCTTATAGCCAAACATATTGCAAATTTAAAGATGGAGAGCAGGCAGTTAAAATCTGGCCTGAAATTCCCCCTTGTTGACTAAGTTTGCAGGGTGTCACACCATTGGGTGACCCAGGCCTTACACACAACAGGTTATTTTAATCACCACTTATTTTATTAGCATAATGTAATGTATTGATTTCTTAATGTTTGGCAAATAGTGTCAAGTAGTTTTGAAAAGATCTAGAAAGACACACAGTTATTTTTTCAGGAATCAGTTATACTCTCCTTAACTGAGCCTTTTCTGTAGGGAGCATTTGCTTGCATTTACCATCTATCTGCCAAACTCTGTGCTCAATATTGAGATTATGGTCTATTGATTTGCTTCTCTCTCTGTGTTTCTCTAGTATGTCTTACCTTTTGGGTTTTGTTTCTGGCTCTACAGTCTTTTACTTTAAGCACTTTTATCTGGTTGTGATTTGTTGCTAAAGTGCCTGCATGTAAACTTTTATAAATGGATATAGATATTTTGAAAGTGATTTTTTTCAGGATGCCAAAACGTAAGAAAAAATTAAATGGGGGGGGGGAATAATAATGTGGTATTTGTACAAAAAAAAAATTAAATATACATCCCATTGCTATGTACAAATGGTCTTTTGGGATAAGAATTATTTGTATGTTGAAAGCAACGTGTGCAGTGATAGCTTTTAAAAAATTGTTCAGCAATGATGTTTTTGTTTAATTCTGTGTACATGTTGTGTGGGACCACGGAAGTCCTTTAGGATGACTGGGGCTCCTGTGTGGCCCGTTTTAGGTCAAATATGAAATATATGGTGTAGCTATTGTGGTGTTCCCTCTTTCCAGAACACTTGGACTTGTCCATGAGATGTATTAAAAATTGTTATTTCCGCTTGGGTTGCCCTTTCATTCGTTAGATTGGCTAGAAAAGAAGAACTCTGCAATCCATGATGAAGACAGTCTGTTAGTGCAGCCCCAGGCTAGTTCTTGGCGTTTGACTCATGAAGAGGGTGGCATGCTCCCCCATGTAATTACCAGTCGTGCAAGTGGGCAGGAAGTTCCATGTCTTCAGGTTCAAGACCATCAGATGCAGATGCTTCCTTTAAGGGAGCCTCATTTCTTTTTTTTATTTTTTAAATAAATTTTTATCTCATATTGAAATGTATTTGATTTACAGTGTTGTGTTAGTTTCAAGTATACAGCAGAGTGACTAGTTTTACATGTACATGTATCCTTTTCCATTAGGATTTATCCCAGGAGATTGGACATAGATCCCAGTGCTACACAGTAGGACCTTATTGTTTACCGTTCTAAATGTGATAGTTCTACATTTACCAACCTCAAATTACAAATAAGGCATCCTCATTTCTATGTTGCAAATAAAGCTAACAGTCCTCATGGCAGATCTTTAGTTATTTGAATAAAGACAACACCATAACCTCTGTGAGGCTCCTTTTTCCAAGCTATTCGTGTTAAATTCTCTTTCAGTCAGTTCAGTCCAACTCTTTGCGACCCCATGGACTGCAGCACGCCAGGCTTCCCTGTCCGTCACCAACTCCTGGAGCTTGTTCAAACTCATGTCCATCGAGTCGGTGATGCCGTCCAACCATCTCATCCTCTGTCGTCCCCTTCTCCTCCTGCCTTCTGTCTTTCCCAGCATCAGGGTCTTTTCCAACGAGTCAGTTCTCCACATCAAGGCCGCAGTATTGGAGTTTCAGCTTCAGCATCAGTCCATTCTCTTTAACATTCCTCAGCTGGAGTTCATTCATCATTCTGATCTTTCCTTCTCTTCAGAATCTTCGGTTTATGAGAAAGTGCCTTAAAATGTAGTGGGAAAAATTTAAAGCCATTCTCCATGAGTAGTTTGACTAGAGCCAAGTACGATGAGACTTGACTTCTCTGGTCTGAGAACAGTGTCTTTATTCATGCGGCCAAAGGGACATTTTGGCAGCCTGGTCACACTGCCTCTGTTGAATCAGGAAGCTGCCACCTCTATGGATCCACTGGGCAGAACTTCACATTGGAGCCTCCATCATCTTGACTGTATTCATTTGGGCTCATTTCTGATCTTGTAGGAACTTTACAAATCTTGTTTCTGGCATCCCTGGTGTTCTATTTTCAAACCAGTAAGTCTTCTGGATCTTTGTGACTCATCAGCAGTTGGTGAAATGAGCCAAATTGGCAAAAGACAAGTCATCCTCTGTCCAGGGTGATATAGCCATTGACTTTTGCTTTAGATAGAGTCTTATTGTCTGTGCCTGGGGAATTTGAATGATAAAGCAGGAAGAAGGCATGCTTTCTAGTTATTCCAAATTTTACTCTTAAGGAAAGAGAGGTTTTTTTTAAAAAGCTAAGTAGAAAATTTAGATTTTATTAACATGGTCTCATACATTTTAGGAGACCTAAAAGTGTCAGAGGAAACAAAATGGCTCACACCGAAGCCTGGTTATGACTTTCCCCTTGGGGGGCTCATAGGTGTGGGATGTGGGATACTTGTGGTTTGCCCAGGACTGTCCCAGTTCACACCTGTGTTCTGGATTAATTGACAACATCCCCTTTCACTCTTGAAAATGTCCCCTTTAGATAATACTTTATGTATTCACTCTAATGCTCTGCCTCCACTTTAAAAAAAAAAACAACACATGATGTTTTTTAACTACCTCTCTTTGGTTTGGGCCAGAGACCTCATGTTCCAAGGAATTTTGATTATGGAAGGTGATGTTATAAAATCTTCATCCAGTTTGGCAGCAGGGGAAAGGCTGTCTGGCACCAAGCTGTATTAATCTTTATGTTATTAAATAAGCATTACTGGCAATCTGAAAATCGGTGCTTCACATTATGTGGGCTTTAAAATCCTGTGGTGGTGATGTTTGTTTAGGCCAGCTACTCCTGTTCTGTTACAACATAATGCTTCTTACACCATAGTTGGAAATTTGATGCTAAGCATGAAGTGTTTGAACAGAGTAGAGTCTAAATAAATTATTGCCTTTCTTCCCTCCTTCCCTCTTTCTTCCTTTTTTCTGTCCTGAAATCTATGGATCGTACTGGAAAAACAGGTCAGAGGGCATATCTCCTGTCACATAATGTTACCTTTCTGTATCAGCCGATTTATTCTATGTGTCCTTAGGTTAACCTGAGCAACACCTATAAAGTGTAGAACAAAGTAACTCTCCATTAAAATCCTAACAGTTGTTATGAAGGCTCCTGCCTGGGGAGCTTTTTCTCACCCCTGTGGGGTGTGTTGCAAGAAGGGGAAAGTTGCATCTTCATTTGTTACCCATGACTTGATCCAGGTGTCACCTTCTAAGTTAGGAAGAGAGGGGGCAACCTCACACCAAGCGCCCTGCTGACAGACTTGGTTTTTAAGGGAGCAAAATTCTGAAACGGGAAGGGTTTTCTTTTTTTATGTGACTAGCAAAATCACGTTGATTAAGTCAGGCAGGTGCTGGGTATGTGCTAAACTAGTTGATGGTTTTCAGAGTACTGGAGGGCTATTTTTAAGGGTTTCTATATTATTCTCAACCAAGCTGCTGGATGAAAAGTACAAAGGGCTAAAAATATTTACAGTTTCAGTAATGTCTGTTTTAAAAGAAGCCATCCTGTGTGATTTTTTTTTTCCATTAGTAGGAGAAGCATATTATGGCTTAAAGACAAATGGTCACAAGCAGTTTGTCCAGCACATAGGTTTTCAGGCAAAATAACCGTCAGAAGGGCAGTAAGTTGGCCTAGAAACCATCAAGAGTTGAAAAACCGAGTTGAAGAATGAAACAGATGGGACTGTAGCTACTTTTACTATCATAGTATGATTACTACTCTTTCCCTGCTATTAACTATAGGTCCTATTGAAAATAGCATTGCTTATTTTCAAAACTTTGTGTACATAAGGAAACAGTTTAACTTGTTAGGAGACAAGTTGGATTGCATCTGAGCTCCATCTCCTGGATATGTGACCTTGGATAAGTTGCTTTCCCCCTCAGTGTATCCATCTGTGAAATGGGGATAATAACAGTACCTGCTTCCTAAGGGTATTGTGAGGACTGAGTGAGATGTCACTCAGAACCTGGTACCTGGTAAGTGCTCAGTAAATGTTGTTGTCGTTGTTCAGTTACTAAATCACGTCCAACTCTTTGTGACCCCATGGATGTTAGAACACCAGGCTTCCCTGCCCTTCACTATCTCCCAGAGTTTGCCCAGGTTCGTGTCCATCATCCTCTGCCAGCCTCTTCTCCTTTTGCCTTCAGTCTTTCCCAGCATCAGGGTCTTTTCCAATGAATCAGCCCTTCGCATCAGGTGCCCAAAGTAATGGAGCTTCAGCTTCAGCATCAGCCCTTCCAATAAATATTCAGGGTTGATTTCCTTTAGGATTAACTGATTTGATCTCCTTGCTGTCCAAGGAACTTTCAAGAGTCTTCTCCAGCACCACGGTTTGAAAGCATCAGTTCTTCGGCACTTAGCCCTCTTTATGGTCCAACTCTCAGATCCATATATGACTACAGGAAAAATCATACCTTAGACTACATGGACCTTTGTTGGCAAAATGATGTCTCTGCTTCTTAATATGATGTCTAAGTTTGTGATAGCTTTCCATCCAAGGAGCAAGCATCTTTTAATTTCATGGCTGCAGTCACCGTCCACAGTGATTTTGGAACCCAAGAAAATCTCTCACTGCTTCCACTTTCCCCCCATCTATTTGACATGAAGTGATGGGACTGGATGCCATGATCTTAGTTTTTTAATATTGACTACATGTATTTTTGACCTTTTGAGAATTTGTTTTAGTTTTTTCATTGTGCTTAAAAAGCACACAGCATCAAATGTACCCTCTTAATAATTCTTTAAGTGTATAATTCAGTAGTGTTAACTATGCTTACATTGTTGTGTAAAGGATCTCTAGAACTTTTTCATCTTGAAAAATTGAAATGTTTATTATTTTTTTGAAAGTTCATTTTCCTCCACAATCAGTTCTCTAGCTCTGTGGGGGTAGCATGAGAATTCAGGCTCCATCGGGGTAGGCGTTTAGGCTGTTCTGTTCACTGTTGTCTTCCAAGTGCTGAATCCCCATGCCTGGCCCAGAGCAGGGACTCAATTAACATTTGCCTAATTAATGAATGAATGGATGGATGGAGGGAGAGAGGGAAGGAGGGACAGGGATCAGTGAGGCTTCATTCAATACACTAGATGTGCTTTTGAAAAATTATCTCTTAAACAATAAACCCATTTTATAAGTGATCTTTAATACATATGGAAAACTGACTCCTTTCATAAGGAAATAATTTTTAACAACAAATAGGTACTTCTTAATTATTTATAAATTCTGATTTGGGTAGGTCAGCTTTTCTTAAACTGGAAAAAAAAAGTGTACTGAATGGAGACATGGCAAAAGAAAAGAGGATTTAATTAAATGATTTGTCTAAAATTTGAGCAAGATTCATTTTAAGTGCAAACTTTTTTTTTTTAACTTTCTTTCAGAACTGGCTGCCAGACCTACTTTTTCCTTAGGTATTTGTGAATCATCTTGTTCTTTCTTTTAGAAATCAAAAGTTTAGGTCTCGATCAGTTATTTACCAAAACTGGTGGAACACTCCCTTTCCACTGAGAGTGTGCATCACCTCTTTCTGCATCTTTTGAAAGCATGTCAGCTGAACATCGTCTAGAAATGGCCTAAACTCTGTGGGTGGGAAGAAAGGAAGGAAGAACATGTCTGTCACCTAGAACTTGCCACCTATGGAATAAATAATAGTCTTCATCTGCAGAGTTTGCCTTTAAATTATCTACTCTGCTGGGAAAAAGGTTTTTTGTTGATAGAGGTTATTTCCTTCTGGCTGAAACAGTGTTACTTTTTATTGCGCAACCTTATATTTTGTTTTTATAACATATTAAAAACTTCCAAGGGCTTGCCAGATGGCTCAGTGGTAAAAGAATCCGCCTGCCAGTGCAGGAGACACAGGTTTGGTCCCTGGGTTGGGGAGACCCGTGGAGAAGGGAACGCAGCCCACTCCAGAATGCTTGCTTGGGAAGTCCCACGGACAGAGGAGCCTGGCGTGCTGGTCTTTTGGAGGGTCGCAAAGGTTGGGCATGACTTAGCGATTCAACAACAAAATGTTCCAGTGAGCATTTTTTATTTTGTATTGGAGGATGGATCTTCGAAAATGGGCACAAAATGTGCCTTACACAGTGGTTCACTGCATTCTCCCAGGGAGAGGGGATCCGCACTGCCATGGACTTGGCAGTCCCGGGAGGAAGATGATGGGAAGCCATGTCACCTGCCCAGAGTGTTGGGGGGTCCCATCCTGAATGTAACCAGGAGCAAAAGTACATCTCTCCTTCCAGCTGACAGTTGACACGCCCTCACTCCCAAGTGGGTCAGCTCTAAGAACCTATCTGCCAGTGCAGGAGACTCCCGGGTTCGATTCCTGGGTTGGGACGATGCCCTGGAGGAGGAAATGGCTCCCCACTCCAGTATTCTCATCTGGAGAATCCCATGGACAGAGGGGCCTGGTGGGCTGCAGTCCCTGGGGTCGCCAAGAGCCGGACACGGCTGGGCAACTGCGCACACTCTGTTCCCGTGGCAGAGCAGTCGCCCATCTTCCAAACGGTGGCATCTTGAGTCATTTCCATTGTGATTCTGACCTCTTTTCTGAAAAGTGACACAGGAAAGTGATCTTACCTCGTCATTCTTTCCCAGGCCACAAGACAGAGCTTACCTCTAAAACAGAGATCATAAACTTCTGAGAGGTCTCCACTGCTGCTCTAAATGGTTCATGTTTTTGTATCTGAATTCTCTGATGGCAGGAGAGTCTGAAATCTTGCCCATAGTTTCAGTTCCCTCTTGATTCCGCACCTACAGACAGACAGCAGCGGAATCACAGGCAGTTCCCTGGCTTGGACTCTGAGGACAGGATACTCCTCGTGAAGCAGTCAGCGCATCCTGCCCCTCGTCTGCCCTCCCAGAGCTGCCCGCTGCCCGGAGAGTCCAGGCTCCCCGTCTGTGCAGTTCTGCTGACCTGCCCCCCCCCAGGACACTCCAGTCGCATCAGGGTGTTTTCCCTTCATTGACCTCTTATTTACCTCTCTGACCGGAGGCCACTGCTCTTCCTCACGGCTGCGCCTTCTCCTGAAAATGCCACCCCACCCACCCCCAGCTTTTCATTTTTCTAACTCTGGCTCATCCTTTAGGCTCATCTTAATACTTCCTCCAATAAGCCTTCCCTGATTCCCACCCTTAAGGAGCACCCCATCAGTTGTTTATACTTTCCCTCCTTCTATCTTTCTTAGCCTCTATTAGAATTTTAATTACTCATTGACATCTGGATTTGTTTATTTGATGGTTTTCCCTCCCATTCAACATAAAGCCCCATCACGGACCACAGCTGTCTGATCCTTGTAACATCCAGTTAGCCCACTTTGAAGCAGAAGGTGATGGTGATGATTTCGTAGCTAAGTTGTGTCCGACTCTTGCAACCCCATGGACTGTAGCCCACCAGGCTCCTCTGTCCATGGGATTCTCCAGGCAAGAACACTGGAGTGTGTTTCCATTTCCTTCTCTCGGGGATCTTCCTGACCCAGGATTGAACCCAGGCCTCCTGCATTGCAGGCAGATTCTTTACCCACTGAGCTACGAGGGAAGCCCTAAGCAGAAGGTAGGAGCTGGTGACTAGAAAGATCTCAGAATGAAAAAGTAGATAGAAGCTATACTTTAAAGGAACAAAAAGTTCCTCTAAGATCAAAAACGAATAATTTTGATTACCTTAATGCATAGATGATATTAACATTGCTGTTCGATGGCCCTTAATAAATTAATTCTTCCCCAAATTCATGACTCATGTGCTGTAACCATCCCTAGTAAATGAAACTTTTAAAAAAGTCTCTTTTAAACTATATCCATGTTCTTGTTTATAGTAGTAGTATGCAGGTTGACCATTTATATTTGGTCTTCAACCTTTATTACAAAGTAAAAAAGCAAAAGCATTTTTATACTATGTGACATTTGAAGTCCTTTTCTCATTTGTAATATCAAAAACTTTACTCTTAAATGAGTATCCTGAATTGACAAATCCTCTTTTCATGTGTATTAAAAGAAAACTTTCATACAACTTTAACGTTAGGTTTCTTTTGAAGACTTCCACATGCAGTATCTAACAGGTTCAGTGCAAATCCTCCTTTTCCTGATCAGATTCAGCATAATAGCCACACTGGTGTTTGAGCTGAGATACCCTGGAATATCTGTGTTCTTAGAAAAGTTGGTTATGAAATATGATTTTATGAATCAGATTGTATTGTAATAGACTTGGTCATCTTCAGATGATTCCTTCAGTAAATTAAATCCATTTATATCATCTAGTTTGTCTTCTCTAACTCTGAATTTCACTAAGTTTTACTAATTTTACCTATTTTTCTTGAATTGGGGGTTACTCTGCAAAGAATAAGTAAATGAATTATTTTTTCATCTGTATGTTTTAAGAGAATGTGTTATTTTGCTTTGGGCACATATATATTAGTTAATTCACACCCTGTATCCGATAGCCAACAGTGAGGGGTAGGGGGAGGCTCACATAACTGATTTTGTCTTTTGCCTGGAAACTTGTTGGAACCTGTCTTAAGGAGTTCTGAGCAGATGTTGAAGGATGAAACTGTGGTTTTCAGTTTAGCTGGAGAAACTTGGTTTTAGTGGATAACAATAATAAAAGTGGGACAGTTCTATTTGAAACATATTTTATTATAACTTTTGGAAATTCATCATCTCCACTGTACACACTGCACTTACAAAAGAACAATAATTTACTTTGCTTTATACCTGTTTTGTGCCAGTTATTTATTTACTTTAAAGAGTCCTTTTAACGTGGACCATCTTTAAAGTCTTTATTGAGTTTGTCCCAGTATTGCCTCTATTTTATGTTTTGATTTTTTTGGCCATGAGACATGTGGGATCTTAGCTTCCCGACCAGGCAGAGATGGAACCCCCACTCTCTACATTGGAGGGTGAAGTCTTAACCCTGGAACACCAGGGAAGTCCCTGTTTAAAGGGCAAGAAGGCATAGTCAAGGTGCCCCAGGTTTATGTACATTTTAGAATAACTGTAAGCTCGTGATTCCTAGCTCTCACTGTTCTAGTTCAAGTTAGGACCCTCTGTTCATTCTGTTCCAGCAGTCATCACTCAGACTCAACCTACCAATTTATCACTCGAGTCTAACTTCTGTCACTTCCTTCCCACTCCTCTTCCCTTGATTGCTTCTTGAGCTGTCACCCCTTCTGCGTCTTTATACCTTGTTATTCTGTCACTGCCAGCCTCCTGTCATGGAACGAAGATCTAGGCCTGAAGATCTTAGAAACAGATTCCTGGAGAGTAGACCTTCAGAGGTTTTTATCAACTCTGTTTCCACCTCCTTAAAATTTTTATTTTCAAATCTAAAATACTAAAAATTTTTTAAATTCAGACGTATTTCAGATTCAAATTATTTCTAGCCCCCTCATAGTTCAGTCTGAAGTTCATCTGTGTAGGAATGGAGCTAACTAAACTGGTGAATGTTAATGAACTTGAAAAGATACACTTACCTACTTAAGAGAACAAATTACTCTCAGTCACATAGAAATGTCCCCTTATTTTTATCAGTAAAAATGAATTGCATTGAAAAGAAGAGTTCGCTGTCCTTAAACAATGGTTTTTAGTAGTTGATTAAAATCAGTAGTGTGTTTTCAAAGCAAAGGTTATATTAGCCGTTGTTCATCCTTCATGGTTGTTGCTTGGTTAATTTCAGCAGATTAAGGCGATTAGCTGGAGCTGAAAGAGCCTGGGAGAGTAGGTGGGGTCTCGGGGAGATAGTCTTGGGCTTCCCTTGTGGCTCAGCTGGTAAAGAGTCCGCCTGCAATGTGGGAGACCTGGTTTGATCCCTGGGTTGGGAAAAGCCCTTGGAGAAGGGAAAGGCTACCCACTCCAGTAGTCTGGCCTGGAGAATTCCATGGACTAAGTCCATGGGGTCGCAAAGAATCGGACATGACTGAGCGATTTTCACTTTCACTTTCAGGGGAGATAGAACAGCTCCTACAGAGGGATCGAGTCCAGCAGGTGAACATGGGATGTGTCAGATATCGTACCAGACCTTGCTTCCTAGGGCATGACAGCATCTGTGAGTCTCAGCCCGGGGCACACATCTGTATGTGGCTGAGTGTAGGGGGAGAGGAGGTTTCTCACGGGTGGGCAGTAGCCACACTGGAGACCCCAGAAACCACAGACACTCTTCTGTCCACGTAGCAAGCAGTGTCCACAAGAATTCTGGACTCAGTCATTAGCCAGGGGCTCTTGGGCAGGACTGCAGTTCCTCAGAGAAAGGTTGGAGAAATCATAGCAGAGCCGCTGCTTGACTTCCCTGAGCTTTTTGCTTCCATAAGTGGAAATGGTAATAGTGATTATCTCATGGGGTTATCTTGAAGGCTAATTGAAAGAATACGCGTGAAGACCCCAGAGTAGCACCCAGTGCCCAGTGAGTATTTAAATGTTTGCTCTTATTATATTTACATGAAAGTAGTAAAAAGGTATTTCTTTTTAAATGTCCCACAACTGAGATTTATTATACCTCAATTCTGATTTTAATCAATGAAATTTTATCTGTTACAGGTTGGTGATTTCCAGAGGTGTTTTTTTTTGGAGGGGGTAGGAAACTATTTCACTAGTAAATCTGTTCATAACAAACAAAAGTATTTAAATGCTGAGAAAAGAATTTTTCATTTTGGGGGCAAATCCTTATTTTTGCTAAGTTCATAGAGTTCTTCCCCAGTGGTACCAAACTGTAAGGTTCATGGGGAAAAGGATGCAACAATTCCCCATGATATTAGGGCAGGTGTAGAAATAAGGGATGAGCATTGTATTAAGGCCATAATACAATTCAGAAAATGTCCTCAGTGAAAAGATAATGTCTTCTTTTGTTAGCAGGAAAGAAATTTCATGACCTAAAACCAAAATAGCAACAAAAACAGCAGCTCAACAATCCAAGTCATTTTCAGTGTCTTGATCATTTAACATTTTCTCCAAAGTCTAAACTACAGTTTGTTAAGGTTTTATTGAAATGATACAAAAAATTAAAAGTCAAATGGAATTATTGATATCACAGAAATCATAATTTCCCTCTTAAGAGTTGTATAAGGTTTAATAACTATAAGGGATTTTCAAGATGGTATTCATGAGTAGTTACATTTTTTGAGACGGTAAAAGTCAGGTATATTTGCTCAAAGACATCAGCTAGGGTCCTTATAAGTCTTGTAAGTTTGGTCTAGCTCTGAAAGTTAACTATCCTTCACTTAGATTATAGATAATATGCTAGTAGTGTTTCTAGTCACTTTGTGTTGATAAAATAAGATGTACCTCTGTAGGTGGATTTTTAAACATTATAGACGATAGACTGGTCCAGCCACTTTGGAAGACAGTGTGGCAGTTTCTTACGGAGCTCATCATAGACCTATGCAGTTCGGCAGGTGTGATTATAGATATTTTCACAAATGAGTGGAAGACTTTTGTCTTTACAAATCCTGTACACAAATGTTTATAGAAGTTTTATTCATAATTGCCGCAAACCAGAGGTCACCAAGGTGTGTCTCAGTAGATGAATGGGTAAACTGTGGTACGTCCATGCAATGGAATATTATTTGGCGTTAAAAATAAAAAATGGACTAGCAAGACATTCATTGGTGGGGCTGATGCTGGAGCTGAAGCTCCTATACTTTGGCCACCTGATGCGAAGAACTGACTGATTGGAAAAGACCCTGATGCTGGGAAAGATAGAAGGCAAGAGGAGAAGGGGACGACAGAGGATGAGATGGTTGGATGGCATCATCATAACAGAGGATGAGATGAGTTTGAGCAAGCTCCGGGAAATGATGAAGGACAGGGAAGCCTGGCGTTCTGCAGTCCATGGAGTCACAGAGAGTCAGACGTGATTGAGTGACTGAACAACAAAGCAAGACCTGGAGGAACCTTAAATGCATATTTTAATGGAAAAAGTCAATCTGAAAAGGGCGTGTACTGAATGATTCCAACTACAAGAAAGGCCAACTAGAGACATTAAAGAGCAGTGGTTGCCAGAGCCTTGGGGAAAGCAGAGGCAGGCTGGATAGGTGATGCACAGTGGATTTTCAAGGCAGTGACATTATTTTGTGTGATATTGTAATGGTGGCTAGATGACACAGAGCATTTTTCAAACCCAGAGAATGATGTAACATGAAGAGTGAAACCTAATGTAAACTGTGGGTTTGGGTGAGTATTAGCAAATTAATATGGATTCATTAACTGTAACCATGGCGCCATACTAAAGTAGGATGTTAATAACAGGAGACACTGGGAAGGACAGGACCTTTCTGCTGTATAATTTTTCTATAAACCTAAATCTGCTCTAAAAAAAGTCCACTAATAAAAATGTCTTAAAAGTAACTTTAAAAAATTGGGATAAAAAAATTGGGATTGACGTATAAACCCAACTATATGTAAAATAGATAATAATGAGAACCTACTGTATAGCTATGCCAAAGCCTTTGACTGTGTGGATCACAATAAACTGTGGAAAATTCTGGAAGAGATGGGCATACCAGACCACCTGACCTGTCTCTTGAGAAACCTATATGCGTCAGGAAGCAACAGTTAGAACTGGACATGGAACAACAGTCTGGTTCCAGATAGGCAAAGGGGTACGTCAATGCTATATATTGTCACCCTGCTTATTTAACTTATATGCAGAGCACATCATGAAAAATGATGGTTTGGAAGAAGCACAAGCTGGAATCAAGATTGCCAGGAGAAATATCAATAACCTCAGATATGCAGATGACACCACCCTTATGGCAGAAAGTGAAGAGGAACTAAACAACCTCTTGATGAAAGTGAAAGAGGAGAGTGAAAAAGTTGACTTAAAGCTCAACATTCAGAAAACTAAGATCATGGCATCTGGTCCTATCACTTCATGGGAAATAGATGGGGAGACAGTGGAAACAGTGTCAGACTTCATTTTTTGGGCTCCAAAATCACTGCAGATGGTGATTGCAGCCATGAAATTAAAAGACGCTTACTCCTTGGAAGGAAAGTTATGACCAACCTAGATAGCATATTAAAAAACAGAGACATTACTTTGCCAACAAAGGTCCATCTAGAAAGGCTATGGCTTTTCCAGTGGTCATGTGTGGATGTGAGAGTTGGACTGTGAAGAAAGCTGAGTGCTAAAGAATTGATGCTTTTGAACTGTGGTGTTGGAGAAGACTCTTGAGAGTCCCTTGGACTGCAAGGAGATCCAACCTGTCCATCCTGAAGGAGATCAGTCCTGGGTGTTCATTGGAAGGACTGATGCTGAAGCTGAAACTCCAATACTTTGGCCACCTCATGAGAAGAGCTGACTCACTGGAAAAGACCCTGATGCTGGGAGGGATTGGGGGCAGGAGGAGAAGGGGGCGACAGAGGATGAGATGGCTGGATGGCATCACCGACTCGATGGGCATGAGTCTGAGTAAACTCCAGGAGTTAGTGATGGACAGGGAAACCTGGCGTGCTGCGATTCACGGGGTTGCAAAGAGTCGGACATGACTTGGCGACTGAACTGAACTGAGCTGTATAGCTCAGGGAACCCAGTGTTACATGGTGACCTAAAATGGGAAGGCAGTTCAAAAAAAAGAGGGGACGTATGTATACATGTGACTGGTTCACTTTGCTCTACGGTGAAAACTGACACAGCATTGTAAGGCAACTATGCTCCAAAAACACAAACAAAAAGACCGTCGTCAACTATAACAGAATAGTATCCCAACAGGCAAAAGCAGAATAACCCTGGATGTAACTTTTGTTATGGAATCTGCCCCTACCTTATCTCTCTGGTTATTTTAAAAAACTTCTTTTCATTTAGCTCACATTTTATGTCATTACCTAGTAAGGAGCGGGCAGTTACAAAGTAGAAGGTAGCTTTATTGTTTTTGTATAGTTCCCTGTGGCAAACATGTCCAGTGGTGGGGGCAGGTCAGGAGCAGAAGGGCTATCCCCCGTGTGGCTGACAGTTCCCGTCTTCCTGCCTGTACCCCAGCCCTCTTTTCTGTCTTTAGCTGGGTTCCACCTGGCTATTGACCCTGGGGGCTTCCCTGGCGGCTCAGATGGTAAAGAATCCACTTGCAATGCGAGAGATCTGGGTTTGATACCTGGGTTGAGAAAATTCCCCTGGAGGAGGGCATGGCGACCCACTCCAGTATTCGTGCCTGGAGAATCCCATGGACGGAGGAGCCTGGCGAACCACATACAGTCCAGGGGGCTGCAGACAGTTGGACGGGACGGGGCTGCTAGGCGCAGCACATCGACGGCAGACAGAACCTGTGGGGTGGCGGCTCATTGTGCTTTCAGCATTACGCCACTGTATTTGCTTTTACACTGTCTCTTTTAAAACTCACATTTTGGTAGTTGAGGAGAGGAGACCCCTGGAGGAGGGAAGGTCGGTACACATGCAGTCTGACTGTAAAGACCCCTGGAGGAACATGAAGGTATATGGCTGTCCCACCCTGCCCCCCACCTGCAGTGGGAGTGGACGAGAAGCGGGGGTATTGGAAGAAGCTGGTCTCAGTCCAGGTGCCATGGGAATGATCAGATAGCAGGACCCAGCTGGTTCTAGCTGGGGTAGATACTACCACCCCACAAACCAGCAGCTCCTGTTGTGTTATCTCAGCCCTTATATTATTAAGGGACATATGATTATCACTTATGTGTATGTATTATTGTATTTTATGTTATATGAGAATCATATGTGCATTTAGCCAGCTCTTAATTTCTGGCCTCATAGAGAAGAGTGATAGAATTAAAATACACTATCTATTTACTTTGAGAATAGCATTAAATTATGAGCGACTGAACTGATTTTAGTAGGAATTAGCAGCAATAGCTGATTTTATGGAGACCATGGTTTTAAAAGTCAATTTGCTTTCTAATTTTGTGATAAATATTCAAGAATTTTGAGCCGTGTCTCCTCTTATTTAAGAATTTTGAATTGAATCACAAATATATCTCCTCTTATTTAATTTGTGATTCCGATAAGGTTCTGTTATAGTGGGGGATGAGAAATAACACTTTTCCTTGTGTTATTTTTTCTTAACATAAGAATTTTGTGAAGCAGACAGTAGCAGAGAGTTTTGCAAGTCTTGACTCTATTATGGATTTCATCCTCGACCAAAGCACAGGATTTTGGAAATGTTTGAAAACTTCATCATCACAGAAATTATGTTTCAAAATCATATAATTTAAATTTTTGAATACAGTTTTCCTCCTTGAAACATAAAACTTCCCTCATTGATCTTAGAATTACATTACAACCTCCTTTACCTTTATTATGAGGCAAAATACACTTTCAAAGGGATTAGCCTATGTTAAAGTTTTTCATGTTTAATAAAAGTATTTGTAAAAGCACAGTATTTTTCATTTACTCCAAACTGTTTTGAACTAAACTTCTTTTGACCTAGTACGTAACTAGTGCAACTAGAACTTTTTAAGGTTACCACATACCTGTGACCTGTAAGATTAATTTTCAGTTCTTTATTGTTCTTAGGATGTCTGCAATAGTAGTAGAGGTTTGTTCTGGGATTGATTCATATATTTGTTATTCTAATCATCCCACTATTTCACTAATGTTTATATGGTGATGTTTTAGAAATAGTCAGAATACATATGTATGTATGTGCTTATTTATTTATATATTTATGATAGAAAAACAAGCTGGAGATAACCATCCCACTGGAGATAACCATCCCACTGGAGATAACCATCATCTCTCAGTCATATGGAAGATAAGGTCCATCTCTTAGTCATATAGTATGATATACATCTTAGTAGTTGACATAAATGTGAGCTTATTGCCAGAGATTACTGAAATATGTACATCCACATGTATATCGTTTTGGAAGCAAAAAGAAAATCGTAATGTTTTATAGAGTAGCTGTATCTTTTTACTGTCTCGCCGGGACCTTCCTGGAATTCCAGAGCTGACACCTGCATGGTTCAGGCTCACCCATGACATTTTCAGTTGATCTTTCACTTGTTTTCTTTTCTAGTTGACCTTCAAACAGAAAGTTCATAGCCTCTTCTCAGCTGTTAATGTGATTTACTTCTGTCTGGGAGTCAGGATTGTTGCTGAATTCATTGTTTGAAGGGGACTGAGGTTCTTGGTTTCATGCCAGAATGTTCCCTCCTAACAGAACTAAATCCACCAACTCCAATTTCAAAGATTCCTGGCTCTGTGGCTCATGAACATGTTAGATTCCAGGTCAAGAGATTGTTAGGCTGTTCCTGGCATATCTCATATATACTGGGTTGTCTGTTGGTTATAAGCCAGGTATCATTGTAGCACTAATCAGCAAACACCCCGGTCACTGGCTTTGAGTTGGAAAAATATGGTGCAGCCACTAACGTGCTGTTCCTTATTAAAGACAGCATTTGAGTTAGTGATTGTTTATCTTTGGAATGCTTATCTTTGTATTAAAACATATAATTTTTCTTTATTTTCAAAATGAGGCATGCCAATGTGTGCTTTTCAGGGTCCCGAGGTGCACGGGAAGTACATTATTAAATAGAAGTGAAAAAGAGACATCTGATGAGCCCCGCGTATGGCGAAATTACAGCTCAGTCCAGCGGGGAGGCATGAGGTCATTGCTTCTCACACAGTGAAAGAGTTGTCTTGCCATGGAAAAAGGGTATATAAGTATGTTTAATTAAAAGCAGTTTAGCAGACTCACAGATGTGGAGAAACACCTAGTGGTTACCAGGTGGGAGAGGTAAGTGGGAGTTGGCAAAATAAGGGAGGGGATTATGGGTTGCAGACGCCTATATTTAAAATCACTAAACTACAAGGGTGCTTTTAAAGTTATTTCTTAATTGGAGGAAAATTACTTTACAATGTTGCGTTGGTTTCTGCCACACACCAACGTGAATCAATCATAAAGCCCCTCTGTCCCTGGGATTCTTCAGGCAAGAACACTGGAGTGGGTGGACACTTCCTTCTCCAGGGGATCTTCCCGACCCCGGGGATCGAACCCCTGTCTTATTTTGTATAAGGCTCCCTCTCAGCCTCCCCCCTGTCCCTCCATCGCACCTCTCTAGGTCATCACAGCACCAGGCTGGGCGCCCTGTGTTCTGCAACTTCCTACTAGCTGTTTATTTTATACATGGTAGTGTGTTTTAAAAAGCAAGTTAGCAGAGTTATTGTCTAGTTGGCTGGCGTGGAGGACATTAGCGGCAATGGTTTAAAGCCTTCAAGAGCCTCTCCCAAGCAAGACCACGCTGGTTCCCTTAGGGTTCTGTCTTTATGCCTCCACCGCTCTCACTTCAGTGTGAAACAGGAGGAAACCGTGCGAGGGCAGAGAAAGGTGTTTCAGAATCAGCTTATTAAGAATGAATGTTTCTTCATGGGTACTAGTGACCCAGAAGGAGAACTAGTATAAATAATTGTTAAATGTGTGATTTCAGGTGGACACCAGCCGTCGTGGTGTTGTATGGCTATGCAGGTTCTCTCAGAAATTTAATATTTTATCAAAAGGCACAACTCCAAAACCGATACCTGCCGGCTCGTTTCTATGGCAACTACTATTGAAATATGTCTAGCCAGTATGTGTCTTTCCATAATTTTTCTCTGAGAGTTTCGGGGAGTTCATTAATTTTACTTTCCTAGCATTGACTAGATAGAATAAGAGAGAGATATAAATATGCATATATTTTTCAATGAGGATATGAGACTATTGCAAAATTCCCTTAGGTTCATATAGAATATGACTACATCCTTACACATAAATATTTTTGACTAAAGCAGAAGCCCATTGTTTTATAAGTTTACTTAAACTAGTGGAACCAGTTAAGTACTGATTTCTAAGAGAGAGATGATTCTGGCTTCCTCAGTATTTTCTCGTACTTACAGGTGGAACTTTCAGATTCAGCACTTGGTCTGGAATGACCAATGTCCCTTTAAAATTAAGCTTCATTTGCCTGTCTCTACAGGACCCACCAGGCCGTGAGGCTTCATTTAATGGAGTTCTGGCCTGGATGTAATTAAGCCTCTTTGTGGCCCTTCTTCCTGGCCAGAGGTTGTTTGGGGAAGTCATACTTATTTCTTAGAAAATCTCAGTATTTCCCAGCAGTGTCACTCAGAAAAGCTGACTATAAGGCACCCAAGGACTTCCATCACATTTTATATTTAAGATAAAATGTACTATTGATTTGTTTTGAGAACTTCCCCACCTTTTTCCAAGGCCTGAACGTCACTAAATAGAGGTGGTCAGGTAGTCTTGTGATGTAGATTGTGTGCTCCCTGAGAAGATGATGCTTATGGCTGACATCTATCTAGTTGAATTCAGAGGGAGACCATTTTGGAAGGTAAAGTGGCAAGAAATAGTTACTAAGGAAACGCGACCACCCTGGACGGGACAGGAGGGGGATCTCACTCAGCTCACAAGGATGCTGGAGAAGCCAGGATGTCCCCGAGCCTGTTAGACATGCTCGCCCCTGATGATGTTTGATTCCTTGCGGAGGAGGAATGAGTGTTTAAGGCGAGGCCCTTTGTTTCTGCTTCCAAGTTCTAGGCTTCTCAGGGAAGGGCGTTGCCACTCCTGGGTCGTGCGGGGTGCTCTGGCCGTTCACAGATCCCATTGCCGTCCTGTAGACACATGTCGTCTTCAATCTGCTTTTAACTGAAGTATCATTGATCTGCAGTGTTTTGTTCGTTTTCTGAGTACAGGAAAATGATTCTGTTCATGTATCCTTGTCAGATTCTTTCCCCATTTTAAGTTATTACGAGACATTGAATGTAGCTCTGTGCTATACGGGAAGCCCTTTTTATCTGTTTTATGTATAGTAATGTGTACCTGGACTTCACTGGGGGCTCAGGTGGTGAAGTATCCACCTGCATTGCAGGAGCTGCAGGTTCAATCCCGGGGTCAGGAGGACCCCCTGGAGAAGGGCATGGCAACTCACTCTAGTATCCTTGCCTGGAGAATTCCATGGATCGAGGAGCCTGACGGGCTTATCTGTTAATCCCAAACTCCTGGTTTAGCCCTCCCTTTCCCTTTTGATAACCATGAGCTTGTTTTCTATATCTATGAGTCTATTTCTGTTTTGTAAATGAATTCATTTGTGTAATTTTTTAGGTTCTACGTATAAATGATATCATATGATATTTTGTCTTCTCTGGCTGACGTACTTCACTTAGGATGATCATCTCTAGGTGCATCCATGTTGCTCCAGAGAGCACTACTTCATTCTTCTATGGCTGAGTAATATTCCATTGTGTATATGTTCTGCACCTTATCCATTCCCCTGTTGATGGACATGTAGGCTCTTTCCATTGTGTAAATGTTCTGCATCTTCCTATCCGTTCCTCTGTTGATGGACATGTAGGCTCTTTCCATCGTGTATATGTTCTGCATCTTCCTATCCACTCCTCTGTCGATGGACATTTAGGCTCTTTCCATCGTGTATATGTTCTGCATCTTCCTATCCGTTCCTCTGTCGATGGACATTAGGCTCTTTCCATCGTGTATATGTTCTGCATCTTCCTATCCGTTCCTCTGTCGATGGACATTTAGGCTCTTTCCATCGTGTATATGTTCTGCATCTTCCTATCCGTTCCTCTGTCGATGGACATTTAGGCTCTTTCCATCGTGTATATGTTCTGCATCTTCCTATCCGTTCCTCTGTCGATGGACATTTAGGCTCTTTCCATCGTGTATATGTTCTGCATCTTCCTATCCGTTCCTCTGTCGATGGACATGTAGGCTCTTTCCATCGTGTATATGTTCTGCATCTTCCTATCCGTTCCTCTGTCGATGGACATTTAGGCTCTTTCCATCGTGTATATGTTCTGCATCTTCCTATCCGTTCCTCTGTCGATGGACATGTAGGCTCTTTCCATCATGTATATGTTCTGCATCTTCCTATCCGTTCCTCTGTCGATGGACATGTAGGCTCTTTCCATCATGTATATGTTCTGCATCTTCCTATCCGTTCCTCTGTCGATGGACATGTAGGCTCTTTCCATCATGTATATGTTCTGCATCTTCCTATCCGTTCCTCTGTCGATGGACATTTAGGCTCTTTCCATCGTGTATATGTTCTGCATCTTCCTATCCGTTCCTCTGTCGATGGACATGTAGGCTCTTTCCATCGTGTATATGTTCTGCATCTTCCTATCCGTTCCTCTGTCGATGGACATGTAGGCTCTTTCCGTGTCCTGGCTGTTACAATCGTGCTGCAGTGAGCACTGGGGTACGTGTATATTTTTTAATTAGACTTTTCTCTGGATATATGCCAAAGAGCGGGATTGCGGGATCATATGATAGCTGTAGTTTTAGTTTTTTGAGGAACTTCTATACTCTTCTCCATAGTGGCTGCACCAGCTTACATTCCCACCAACAGTGTAGGAATGTTCGCTTTTCTCCATACCCTCTCCAGCATTTATTATTTTAAACTTTTAATGGTGATCGTCCTGACTGGTGTGAGGTCATGCCTCACTGTAGTTTTGATTTGCATTCCCCTAATAATTAGCAGTGCTGAGCATCTTCTCGTGTGCCTTCTTGAAGTAGCCAAACAGTGACAGGCCCACAGTGTCTAGTGAGCTGAAGAAGCAAGCATAACTTCACAGAATCCAGGTTCTCCCGTTTTCTGGAATCCCAGAATCTTTCTCTTTTGCTTCATCTTCTATTCTCCCTGCATTCAAGCTTCCCCACTTCTTTTCTAGGTAAATGCAGTAAACTCTCTACTCCTCCCAGTTTCCACGGTATGGTCCCTTCTTTCATCTTCCATACTGCCCATCAGGGTGATCCTTTCTAAAAGCAGAACTGAGTCTTGTCATGATTTTCTTACAATCTTTCAAAGACTGCTGTTACGTAGAAGAGCACATTTTCTTCCCAGGGGACCTGATATTCCAGAATGTCTTAAGACCTACATGCCTTTCCAGTCAGCGTCTTTGTCCTCCTCCACCCCTTCTGTGCCCTGGACAGACCTGTGCTGAGTGCATGGATTTGCATGGATTTCTCCTGAGTCCCACTCTGCAGGCCTGAGCTCTCCTCGTGCCTCGGGCACACCTCTGTCCTAGCACTATTTTCTCGTGTTCGGTTGACTGACTTGCTTTCCTCACTAGTCTCTTAGGTTTCTTGCTGTGTTTTATCCAGAACCTAGCCCAGCACAGGTTAGGGCTCAATATAAGTTTATTGTGTGAATGAATGAATTAGTGATTTTATCACACACAAAGCAGAAATGGAGAAACTCCTTTTAATTAGTACGTAAAATAGGCCTGAGTTGCAGTTAATACAGATTTCAACAAGAGTGAGGCTTGCTGGTTAATCAGGGTGATTACCCTAAGGACATAGCCCTGTGGGATAAAGGACCAAAATCAGTTTTTATTGGTTTTAGAGAGATGTGATTTGCAAGAATTGCCTTATAATTAAATTGATGACAGATGAATTCATAACTGAGATGTCTTGACAGTGAGAAAGAGGGCCGTCGGGCAGTACAGCTGATAAGGGTCATTTGCTCGGGCCGTATCCTCTTGGTCAGTAAGTTCACTCAGGGGACCAAATGTTGGAGCTGGCTAAGTTCTAATATGAGGAACTGAACTCTCTCTAATTGTCCTTAAGGGATTTTCCATCAAGCTGGATTATCTGGAAGAATGATTCTTTTCTTACTGATGATAAGTAAGTCTGGATCAGTGACTTTTATGCAGTTTTTAATAGCTGTCAGACTCACTCTTCCTTTTTAATCCTGACAGCTAATATTTATGGAGGGCTTCCCTGGCAGCTCCAGTGGCCAGAGAGACCACCTGCCAATGCAAGAGACTTGGGTTTGATCCCTGGGCTGGGAAGATGCCCTGGAAGAGGAAATGTCAACCCACTCTAGTGTTCGTGCCTGGGAAATCCCATGGAAAGAGGACCCTGGCAGGCTACAGTCCATGGGGTTACAGAAGAGGTGGACACCACTTACCACAGAGCAACAATATTTATGGAACGTTTGCTGCTGCGGGTTAGGCACTGTTCTAAAGGCTTCATCTAAGTTGACTCAGTCCTCAAAACCTTATGATGAAGTTACTATTGTTAGCTCCATTTTTACAGACTGGGACACTGAGACAAAGATGTCAAGTGATTTATCTAAACAGACCTTGTGAAGGGAGCTGGGATTTTAACCCATATGGTCAAGACACCAGCCCCTATGCAGACCAACCTCTCTAAGGGTGCAGCCAGTCTTTCTTGTGTCTGCTTTACATACTTCATTTAATTCTCATAGCAACTCTTGCAAATGAGCTGTATAACCAAGCTGTTTTTGGCTGTGAGCTGCAGACCGACTTGAGTGAGAAAGCTTTAACTGTGTCCTGTAACTAAGCTGTGTTTATGTCGTGTGACCGGCTGTGATGTTAGGTCTTCCAGTGGGTGTGGAAGGGCAGTTCTTCACAAAGGAAGAGGAGTCAGTGATGGACAAACAAAAAAAATCACACGAGGAGTTGGAAGCTGAGAGAGGTTAAGTAGCTCGGCCAGGGTCACTCAGCTGGGGAACGGCAAAGGTGAAATTCGGAAAGTGGGCCCCCTGCCTCCAGGACCAGCCATTCTGTGTTTGCTCTGATTTGTATGGATCTGTGCATTTGCCCATTCTTCTTCCACCCTCCATCTTCAGCAAGTTCTGGTAGCCTTGGTCAAGATATCTTTAAAAAAAAACAAAAAACATTTAATTCTGTATTGGGGTATAGCTGATTAAAAATGTGTGATGATTTCAGGTGAATGGTGAAGGGGCTCGGCCAATATACATGTATATTCTCCCCCAAACCCCCCCTCCCATCCTGGCTGCCACATAACATTGAACAGAATTCCCTGTGCTGCTCAGGAGGCCCTTGTTGATTATCCTTTTAAAATATAGCAGTGTGTCCTGTCCATCCCAAGCTCCCTGACGATCCCATCCGCCTTGGCAACCATAAGTTTGTTCTCTAAGTCTGTGAGTCTCTTTCTGCTTTGTATTTAGGTTCATCTATACCATTTCATTTTAGATTCCACATATAAGGGGCATCATATGATATTTCTCCTTCTCTGGCTGACTTATTTCACTCAGTTTGATAGTCTCTAGGTCCCTCTATGTTGCTGCAAATCTTGGCCAAGATACCTTTTTCTCCACTTCATTTTAGCTTTAAGGACGCATAGTGGTCACCTCCTGTGAGCCTGGCTGTTTCCCAAATGCAGTGTGCCTTGCTTTATTGAATCCTGAACTGACTTTGAGGATAGTTATGTGAACAGTCTAATCATTTTACTACTTTCCACTTCAGAGAGTGAATTTTTTTCTGACCAGGCCCCAACTTCTGGAGAAATCTTTACTGAAGCCCTGTGACCAGACCAGAGCTTTTTCAGGCGAAGGTTTATGCAAAACATTGGCCTTCATGGAAATTTGGTTCTTGCTCACTTGGGTCTCGGTTCATGAGAATGTTCACCAACTCAAGCAGCAGGTCATAGAGATAAAAGCACAGGCGTGGAAGGGCAGCCTGTGACCTTGCTGCCGCCTCGCAGCCTACTGTAGAGATTCTCAGCAGGGACCTCTTTGGAAGATGCTCTGTACTTGGCACATCTCACTGTGTTTATGAGGAAATGGCAGCATTTCTCAGTGTTTGCACCACCTCTGACTGACGCTCTGATCCTTGAGGTGTTTAGCGTTTTACGTGAGCTCAGCTCTACATGAAAAACAGAGGAAGCCACAGGAAACTGCTGCCTGTATTTCCAGGAAATGTAACTGCCTCGCCTGCTCCCTGATCCGCACAGCCCAGAAGACCCTGCCGGGGGCAGCGGCGTCTCTGATGAAGGCGGTGATAAGGAGCTGGGGGAATGTGCTCGCTCTGCTGCTCTGCCAGCAAAGCTCCAAGAAGGCTGGCTCTTCAGACTGACGGGTTCATGCTCAATCCGGTTTCCTAAGCACTCACCCTCTGAACGTGTAAATGCTACCCGTGAAGTGAGATAGAATTCCAAACCAGACCTCTCTCTTTCGACTCAGGGGTGGTGCCTCCTGACCAGTCCACAGGGCTGGGGGCTGGCTCTCCCTCTCATCACACAAAAATGAAATAATCCTGGGAAAGAGCCTGTTTGAGGACTTGGGAGATTTCAAGAACATGAGGTGATGGGCTCGGAGGGCGTTACGCTAAATGAAATGAGTCAGAGAAAGACAAATACTGTATGATATCACTTACATGTGGAATCTACAGAAAAACAACAAACTACTGAATATAACAACAATAAAAAAGCAGACTCACTGATACAGAGGTCAAACTAGTGGTTACCCCTGGGGAGAGGGAAGAGGCGAGGGCAAGATGAGGGTAAGAGATTAAGAGGTACAGACTACCGTGTGTGAAATAAATAAGCTACGAAAATGTAATATACAGCACAGGGACTATTTTATAATGTTTTATAAATATTTGCAAATATTTTATAATAACTACCAATGGAGCATAACCTTTAAAAATTGTAGATCCCTGTATTGTAGACCGGTAACTTATAATATTAAACATAGACTATCAGTTCAGTTCAGCTGCTCGGTCATGTCCGACCCTTTGTGGCCCCGTGGGCTGCAGCACGCCAGGCTTCCCTGTCCATCACCAGTTCCGGGAGCTTGCTCAAACTCATGTCCGTCAACTCGGTGATGCCATCCAACCATCTCATCCTCTGTCATCCCCTTCTCCTCCCTCCTTCAGTCTTCCTCAGCATCAGGGTCTTTTCCAATGAGTCAGTTCTTCACATCAGTATTGGAGTTTCCGCCAAACACCAAAGTATTGGAGTTTCCGCTTCAGCATCTGTCCTTCCAATGAATATTCAGGACTGATTTCCTTTAGGATGGACTGGTTGGATCTCCTTGCAGTCCAAGGGACTCTTGGGAGTTCTCTAACACCACAGTTCAAAAGCATCAGTTCTTCAGTGCTCAGCTTTATTTATAGTCCAACTCTCACATCCATACATGACTACTGGAAAAACCGTAACTTTGACTAGATGGACCTTTGTTGGCAAAATAATGTCCCTGCTTTTTAATATGCTGTCTAAGTTGGTTATAACTTTTCTTCCAAGGAGCAAGCGTCTTATAATTTCATGGCTAGTCACCATCTGCAGGGATTTTGGAGCCAAAAAAAGTCTCACTGTTTCCACTTTTTCTCCTATTTGCCATGAACTGATGAGACTGGATGCCATGACCTTAGCTTTCTGAATGTGGAAGCCAGCTTTAACCAACTTTTTCACTCTCCTCTTTCACTTTCATCAAGAGGCTCTTTAGTTCTTCTTTGCTGTCTGCCATAAGGTTGGTATCATCTGCGTATCTGAGGTTATTGATATTTCCCCTGGCAATCTTGATTCCAGCTTGTGCTTCATCCACCCTGGCATTTCATATGATGTAATCGGCATATAAGTTAAATAAGCAGGGTGACAATATATAGTCTTGACGTACTCCTTTCCCAATTTGGAACCAGTCTGTTGTACCATGTCCAGTTCTAACTGTTGCTACTTGACTTGCATACAGATTTCTCAGGAGGCAGGTCAGTTGGTCTGGTATTCCCATCTCTTTAAGAATTTTCCAGAGTTTTTTGTGATCCACACAGTCAAAGGCTTTGGCATAGTCAATAAAGCAGAAGTAGATATTTTTCTGAAATTCTGTTGCTTTTACAATGATCTAATGGATGTTGGCAAATTGATCTCTGGTTCCTCTGCCTTTTCTAAATCCAACTTAAACATCTGGAAGTTATGGTTCCTGTACTGTTGAAGCCTGGCTTGGAGAATTTTGAGCATTACTTCGCTAGCGTGTGAGATGAGTGCCAGTCAAAAGCTATGGTTTAGTCAAAGCTATGGTTATGTCTCATCAAAGCCATGGTTTTTCCAGTAGTCATGTATGGATGTGAGAGTTGGACTATAAAGAAAGCTGTCACTGAAGAATTGATGCTTTTGAACTGTGGTTTTGGAGAAGACTCTTGAGAGTCCCTTGGATTGCAAGGAGATCCAACCAGTCTATCCTAAAGGAAGTCAGTCCTGAATATTCATTGGAAGGACAGATGCTGAAACGGAAACTCCAGTACTTTGGCCGCCTGATGCGAAGAACTGACTCATTGGAAAAGACCCTGATGCTGGGAAAGATTGAAGGTGGGAGGAGAATGGGGAGACAGAGAATGAGATGGTTGGATGGCATCACTGACTCAATGGACATGAGTTTGAGCAAGCTCTGGGAGTTGGTGATAGACCAGTAAGCTGGCATGCTGCAGTCCATGGGGTCTCAAAGAGTTGGACACGACTGAGTGACTGAACTAAACTGAGTTGAGTGCAGTTGTGCGGTAGTTTGAACATTCTTTGGCATTGCCTTTCTTTGGGATTGGAATGAAATCTGACCTTTTCCAGTCCTGTGGCCACTGCTGAGTTTTACAAAGTTGCTGGCATATTGAGTGCATCACTTTAATAGCATCATCTTTAAGGATTTGAAATTGGAATTCCATCACCTCCATTAGCTTTGTTCATAGTGGTGCTTCCTAAGGGTCACTTGACTTTGCATTCCAGGATGTCTGGCTCTAAGTGAGTGATTACACCATTGCGGTTATCTGGGATCATTATCTTTTTTGTTTAGTTCTTATGTGTATTCTTGCCACCTCTTCTTAATATCTTCTGCTTCTGTTAGGTCCATACCATTTCTGTCCTTTATTGTGCCTATCTTTGCATGAAATGGTCCCTAGAAATTAGAGATTCCAAGGGAACATTTCAGGCAAAGATGAGCACAGTACATAGACTGTATATCAAAAAAATAAAGATTATGTGTTGTATTGTTCTTAGTTACTCGGTCGTGTCTGACTCTTTGTGACCCCATGGACTGTAACCCACCGGGCTCCTCTGTCCATGTGGATTCTCCAAGCAGTAATATTGGAGTGGTTTGCCATTCCCTTCTCCAGGGGATCTTCCCAACCCAGGGATCGAACCCAGGTCTCCTGCATTGCAGGTGCATTCTTTACCATCTGAGCCGCCAGGGAAGCCCATAAAGATCATGAGGTTACACTGAATAAGAGTCATTCTTTAAAAAATGATGATAAGAGATACACACTACTACATGTAATATGGATAATTAATAAGAACCTATGGTATGGCACAGGGGACTTTATTTAATACTCTGTAATAGCCTATATGGACTTCCCTATGGCTCAGTGATGAAGAACTGCCTGCCAATGAAGGAAACTCGGGTTCGGTCCTCAGGTCGGAAACATCCCCTGGGGAAGGAAGTGGCAACCCACTCCAGTATTCTTGCCTGGAGAATTCCGTGGACAGAGCCTGGTGGTCTGCAGTCCATGGGTTGGCAAAGAGTCGGACAGAGCTGAGCGGTTAAGCAGCAGCAGCAGCGATGCCTCTGTGTGGGTGGAGAATCTAGGAGAGAGCGTGTGTATGTCTGTGTGTGGCTGAGTCACTTTGATGTACAGCAGTAAGTAATAGAACATTGTAAATCAGTTATACTTTAGTGAAAATTAATTTTAAAAGGATGGTAATGACAGTAGTTAACGTTTTCGAGTGTGCCAGACGTGTTACTTAGGACCTATGTGTGTTGTTTAATTTAATCCTCACACAAACCCCAGTAGGGACTTCCTATACTATCCCACCTTTCAGATGAGGCACCTGAGACTCAGAGAGTGTTTAATATTTTGCCTAGGATCACACAGTCAGTAACTACAAACCCAGGCCTATGTCATGCCAAGCCAACACTGTGAATAGCCGAGTAGGTGCCCCTGGACGTGGAGCTGGCCTGGCGGCCTGTGTGCATTGCGGATGCAGGCAGACACGGTCCACCCAGGCAGGCGGAACTTTGCCAAGGACAGGCTTCACTGTGGGTCTGCCACGGTGACACTCCCATGGCAGAAAGGAGGGGTCCGGTAGTCCAATAAGACCTGTACCCCAAGGTCTTCTGGGTGCCGGCCAGCATCCTGAGTGCAAGCAACTGAATACAAAAGGCTGGCTTGTCACCTTGTCATGGTCCCAGCTTCCTAGCATGGCTCTCTTCTCTGTTTTACCTTATAAATTCACATTGTGATTAAAACAAGTATAAGAAATTGATGTTGCTTAGCTTCTCTGTGAACTGAAGCAGATTTTTGTTTGAGCATGAAGTCTCCCATCTCACGGATCCATAAGAGGCTCTGGAAGAGAAACACCTGTAAATATTTGAGGCTTAATGAAGGCTGTCTCGTTAATAATACCTCACATTATTATAAAAAGGTAACATCTGGGGCTTCCGAGATGTCGCTGGTGGTAAAGAACCTGCCTGCCAATGCAGGAGACATAAGAGACGAGTTTGATCCCTGGGTCAGAAAGATTCCCCTGGAGGAGGGCATGGCACCCCACTCCAGTATTCTTGCCCGGAAAAGTCCATGGACAGAGGAGCCTGATGGGCTGTCGTCCATAGGGTCGCAGAGAGTTGGTCACAACTAAAGTGACTTAGACATTTGACTCCAAAATACACCCCATTAAAGCCAATGACAAAAAGCTGGAAAATGAGCCTAGGAATTAACAATAATAAAAAAAAATCAGAAGATCATTTATGGATTTGCTAGAGACAGGCCGAGAGTGTGGTTTTGAACTTTCTGGCAGCTGTTGTGAAAATGGAAAGAGACGTGTAGCAGAAATTGACTTTCAAAACCCAAAAGGAGAAAAGGTCTTATAGAATTTTAGCAGAAAAAGAGTTTACACCTCCACACAGGTAGTGGTTAGTGTTGGTTTAAAGTTGTTGGCAGGCATACAACTATACACCTCTCTGCATTCTGCTTATTTTTAGGATTAAACGCCCATGCAGTGTGATGTATCTTATGTCTACTTCTGGATTACTTCAAGACTGGATAATCTGGTTTGTGTATCATCTATGCCTTTCTGTCGCTTTCCCTCTGGGCCTGCTGTTCGTCTCCTGGACATTTCTTTTCTCATCAGCAGAATGCTCAGTGATAAGCAAAGAAAATAAAAACAAGCAAACAGCTCTAGCAATCAGCTTGGCTACTTACAGAGAAGGTTTTATTTTTTTTTATTTATTTATTTTTTTTAAATTTTATTTATTTATTTTTTTCAGTGGGTTTTGTCATACATTGATATGAATCAGCCATAGAGTTACACGAATTCCCCATCCCGGTCTCCCATCCCACCTCCCTCTCCACCCGATTCCTCTGGATCTTCCCAGCCCAACAGGCCCGAGCTCTTAACTCATGCCTCCCACCTGGGCTGGTGGTCTGTTTCACCACAGATAATATACATGCTGTTCTTTCGAAACATCCCACCCTCCCCTTCTCCCACAGAGTTCAAAAGTCTGTTCTGTACTTCTGCGTCTGGTTTTAATGTTTTTTTAGCTAATGGGACTTTCAGGAGAGATCTTTCCCGACTGTCTTAGAACCCAGTCTGCTGGTGTGTGAACTCAGTGAAACCCAGCTGGGCTCCAAGTGAAGACAGACCTACAGGGGAAAGTTTGACCCCATTGTGCCTGAGATAAAGCCACTCTTGGGGAATTGACATAGAGCAGAAAAGGTGGAAACTTGTGTTCATCTGCGGGGGCTGCCGTAACAAAGCACCCCAGGCCGTGCAGGCCGTAACAAAGCACCCCAGGCCATGCAGCTAAAACAGCAGAAATTTCTCTTTCTATATCTAGGCTGGAAGCTCTAGGTCAAAAGGTCAGCAGAGTGGGTTTCTTCTCAGGGCCTTTCTCCTTGGCTTGTAGATGGCTGAGGATCACGTGGTCTTCCCTTTGCCTGCATCTGTGTCCTAATCGCCTCTTCTTATAAGGACACCAGTCAGATTGGATTAGGACCCACCCCAGTGACCTCATTTCACCTTAAATACCTCTTTAAAGGCTCTGTCTTCAAATACAGTCACATTTTGACTTACCGGGGCTTAGGATTTCAACAGTTCAACCCATAACAAAACTGCCGATTAAAACAAGATGTTACGTTATCTATTTTAACAACACGGATCTCTCTCCTCCTTAGTTGTAAAGAATCGAAGGTCTTGCAAGGCACCCTTGTTGTAGCTTTCTGCCCTTGAAAGGCTTGGATCACAGTCAGGGTTTCGTGTGTGTGGGTTTTCTCTTTTGGATCAAATATACTGTGTCTATTGAAAGTTTGAAGATCAGTGCATTTCCTTCTGTTCAGAAAATAATAATGCCAAGCTTTCACCAGAGTTCTTTTCATCTCCAAGGCGCTCTTAAATATTGACTAATTAAGTAAAAATGGAGGAATTCTGGCTAAATAGCCTTTCTTTGAGGACCAGTCCAGTGGACTTGGAGTACATAGTGATTTGCAGTGTCTTTGAAAACAGAAGCAACTAGAAATCTTTTATTATTGGCTATAATAGTAAGTGGCATCTCTTATTATGTTTAGCAACTGACATATCAAATTGTATTTTAGTTGGTTGTTATACATGGAGTAGTAGGATATGAGTAGACTAAAAATGAGAATTTACAGCCCTGGGACACGGGGTATCTGACATCTAGGGGTTGCCATGACAACTCATCAGGATGTTGCTTTGTAATCTTTTAGATTAGGTTCCAGCCCAGGGTCACTGGATTGGAATTGGAGGGGGGAACTGGCTACTGGACGTGAATGTTGTGCTTTTAATAAGTGGTATTTGAATTTGCGTTTTGGTCACGTTGCTAAGATCAAACAGAAATGACTTTGAAGGAATATTTAAATTCTTCGGAACTGAGACAAGGTCACATTTGTCAGCAAGAATATTCCGATGGAGTGGTCTGAGACCCAGCAGCTGGGAGACAGGATTTCCTGTCCTTGCTCAGTGGATAAAACTATGCAAGTATTCCTTAATATATGTATACCACTGAGCAGCTCTGTGCCAATGAAACATGGGGAAATTAAAACTCTTTTTTAATTGTCTTATGTTAGAAAATTGGAACCGAACATCCCCGAGAACACAATTTGGCCGCAGAGCAAATCACAGCTGCTTTCTAGTGTTCCACATCCTCCATCTCAGACGGAAATGGCCTGCAGGGTGTGGAATTTGGATCAGGGAAGGGAATTGGTCAGAGTGAGGAAGGAAGCGGTGGGGAAACAGGGCACCACATTCCTCACCCCTCACATTGGCCTTGGCCTCGGGTACCGCGGCCTCCCAGACATGCTTGTCACCAAGGATGCTCCATGGAAGCCACCTGGAAACTGAAGGGCTCTGTGCTGAAGTCAGATCCCGGTTCTGCCACGAAGAGTGTGACCTTGGACACAACTCGTTTCCACTCTGGGCTCCCCCTAGGAAATGAGGCGCTGGCGTTTCCTCCAGCCGTCGAGTTCTGCTGCTCATCATCACTTGGGGAGGGGCAATTCACCACATTTTTCTTCTTTGCCATTAAACCCACATTCCTATCATGTCTTTGCAGCACAAGTACCCTCGCTGGTTAGTGGGCCTCCAGATAATGAAGAGAGAGCAGAAAGGTTTCTCCCCACCCTCATGTATTTTAGGTTTTATTGCCATGAGGAGAAGGTGAAATCCCAAACAGAAGATAGCCAGTTCCAGTAAGTTTTTCCACCATTGCTATTGTCAGCATCAGCCTAGCTAATGTTTACTGAGCACTTCTCAGTGGAGACGGTGCCAAGCACCTTGTATTCATATGCCCTTTAATCCTATGACAAATAAACATGTGTGTATATATATGATAATGTAAAATTGAGCATTTGCTCTTTACCAGGTATCATGACAGATCCTTAACAATAACCCAGTGAGGTCAATCAGTTAAGCTTCTTGACAGAAGTGGTGTCATCCATTAGCTTCGTTTTCACAATTAATGAAGCCGAACCCAAACCAGTAACAGGGGGAGCAGGGATTTGAACCCATGTGGTACGGCCTCAGAGCCCTTTCTCGTAACCACTCTGCTGTGGTTCTCCACATTCATATGGCACAACAGTCACCTGGAAAGCTCTTAAAATCCATGGATCCCCGGGACTTCCTCGGTGGTTCAGTGGTTAAGACTTTGCCTTCCGATGCAGGAGATGCAGGTTCAACCCCTGGTCACGGAGTTGAGATCCACATGCCTCATGGCCAAAAAGCCAAAACATAGAACAGAAACAATATTGTAACAAATTCAATAAAGACTTTAAAATGGTGCACATCAAAAAAAAAAAAAAATCTTTAAAAAATCTATGGGTCCCCTATAGGTCCCATGCAGCCTACATGACGGTAAGCACCTCAGGCTAAGAACCCCTAGTCCCAGGCGAACCACTTGGGTCCTTTGACTGGGTAGATGTGGACAGTCCCATATCTAACTGGTGACGGGGCCGAGGCCTTGCATCCAGGCTGCTGACTCTGAAGCCAGGTCACTTGATCATCTGATGAGCAACATTATTGTTGCTCTCAGGGCCTGTACCTACCTTCATGCCTGGTTTCCCTTCCTAGTCTAAATCGCAGAGCCTCAGGTTCACTGTCTCATATGTGACTGGGACTTTTCCTGGTGATCCAGCGGTTAGTACTCTGTCCTTTCACTGCAGGCAGCATGGATTGTTCGATACCTGATCAGGGAGCTAAGATCCCTCAAATCGTGCAGCGTGGCCAAAAAACAAAACAACTACAACAAAAACAAACAGAAAGCCTATGTAGTGGACCACGATATGAAAATCAAAGAAGATGAAACAAGGGGGTGATTTCCCACTTAACAGGCAGCTACCCTGGGCTGTTTGTAATTTATGCTCATGCTCACTCATGTTCAACTCTTTGTGACCCCGTGCACTGCAGCTAACCAGGCTCCTCTGTCCACGAATTCTCCAGGCAAGAATACTGGAGTGGGTTGCCATTTCCTCCTCCAGGGGATCTTCCCTATCCAGAGATCAAACTCGCATTTCCTGAGTCCTGCATTGGCAGATGGATTCTTTACCACTAGCGCCACCTGGGAAACCCCAACTTTGGACTGTAGCCATTGCCTTCTTTAACATCAGATGTCGTGCTCTGCCACGAGAGACTGGGACTGTGGATCCAAACCCGTGATGCACATTGGAATGACCTGGGGATCTTTAAACACCATGGATGCCCAACCGCTGCCCAGACATTCTGATTTTATTAGCATGGAATGTGACCTGGGCAATGAACTTTTAAAAAGCTTTCCAAAGTGATTCTAATGTGCGGCAGTTGGAACCAGCGGTTTAAGAACTTGGTCTGTAAGTTCACAAGGGTGTTGACTGTAGAATCACCTCTGTGGCCTGACTTGATGAACTTACATTTTACCTCTGACAGTGTCTCTTTTGCTTTTTAGCCAGCAGTAATTGACATTTAATTCTGCTCAGTTCCCTACCTGACTCCAAATTCCACCTCTCTGTCAAATGATGGTTTCTCTCCAGAAGTGGTTCTTATGCTTAGGCTCGTGGAGTAATACTGGTGATGTGTCTGTGAAGTGTCTTTGTACGGTTCTCAGCCTCACTGGACTCTCTTATTTTCTTTTCCTCTTTCTTTTAAAAAGATATTTGTTTACTTAGTTGGCTGTGCTGGGTCTTAGCTGTGGCACTCCAGATCTAGTTCCCCGACCAGGGCTGGAACCTGGGGTCCATTGGGAGCATGGAGTTTTAACCATTGGACCACCCGGGAAATCTCTGGACTCCCTTATTTATGAGATATAATTTCTTCTGAAATTGTTTTACATTCTGAAGCTTTTTTATGATTTTAATATACATTGCTTTTTTCTTCCAAGAGTAAAATAAACACCTTTTCCACATAGTGCTTTATAATAATAAACCACTTATGAGTCTTTCCTCAAAACAGTTTGACCATCATGGGAGACAGCTGACATGCCTGCAGTGCTTAGCAGTTGATAAAATCTTACAGACAGAAATATGGTACAAGTTTTCTCCTTAGGGAGTTTAGAAAAGTTTGATTAACTTATCCATTGGGAAATACAGTTGGATTAAATAAAGAAGTATTAAAGCAGAAGGGTGCGTTTGTTCACAGGTTTGCAGATGTACTTGATTAATCTGGAAATCCATTTTGCAGTGGGTGCTGGGTCTCAAACTGAGGCTTTTAAGGCAATAGAGATGTTGTTTGGTGAGAGGAGACAGGTAGGGCTTCCCTGGTGGCTCACACGGTAAAGAATCTGCCTGCAGGAGACCTGGGTTCGATCCCAGGGTTGGGAATCCCCTAGAGAAGGGAATGGCTCCCCACTCCAGCATTCTTGCCTGGACAGAGGAGCCTGGCAGGCTACAGTCCATGGGGTCGCAAATGAGTGGAACTTGACTGAGCGGCTAACACACGCAGGAGACAGGTGATTTGCAAGTGGAACAGATTTTGGCAAAGGCTGGGAGACAGAATCCTGCTAGGCGGTTGGGAAACGTGTAAACTGGGTGTGGCAGGTGATGAGAAAGGCTTGCCAAGGTGGGGCTAGTTGTATGAGATTTCTTAGCAAGAATACTTGGGAAGAGCTAAAAAATATATGGTATAGTGGAAGGAGTTTCTGTTTTCCTTTGTGTGGTGGTTGAAGTCCAGTTGGTCTGTAATCATGTTGGTGCTATGGATCATTGAACAAGGCTGGTCATTTGGATTGGTTTTCTTGAGGGTAAACCTTTTGAAATTAACTCTGCTTCTTGAGATTGAAAATTTCCTCATTCTGATGTCTTGTCTACGTCTTGCTGCTGTAATCCCTGAGACGAGAAAGGGGACTTGGGGCTGCCTCTCTTTTTAAAAGGAAGGGTTAGCAAAGGCGGGGACTGTCACGGTTGTTTCTCTTTGTTCAGGACTTAGAACTTGTGAGCCTGTGGTTCCACCCCTCACTTTGTGAGCTGTTTTCCTCTGATATTTCCTAATTTTTCCCATGACGTTTCAGCCCGTTTCTTCACAAGATTGTAAGGCCTGAAAGACCCCATTGTTTTCCAGAGTGTGAGCTGGTGCACATTTGCTGGGCTGGTCGGCTGGGGTCTGTGTGTGGGTGGGATGTGGCTAATGCATCATGCAGACTGGAGGGTGTGTAGAGTGTATTCCTGACGATGGCAGACACTTTCTGCTCAGCAGGCATCTAGGGAGGGCCTTTTGCTTCATGGAAGGTGCTGCAGTTTTAAAATATTTTCCACAAACTATGTTTTTTAACTGTGCTGATTGAGAGAAATGGGAGGCTAAGGGAAGTTCTTGATGGCAAATCAAATGAATGAAGGCCTTATCCAAACTTCATTTCATGTTCGGATAAAAGCAAACTTTTGTTCTTATAATGCACACTCATACACCGCCCCCCCCCCCAACACACACAAACACACTGCTGATGTCCTGCCTGTGATTTATGTGAGCTCTGATCCATTTTCATCTTCTCATCACCCTGAGCATCTATTTAGAATTGCAGCCATCCTCTTCCATCCCATTTCCAATTCCTCTGACCCCAGTCAATTTTTTATTGCTCCTACCACCTTATATTCTTGCCTGGAGAATCCTGTGGACAGAGGGGAGCCTGGCAGGCTACCGTCCACGGGATCACAGAGTCCAACATGACAAGTGACTTAGTACACATGCACCACCTTATAACAAAAGTCATTTATTACATTTCTTGTTTGTGCTTACCGTTAGACTCTAAGTTCCATGAAGGTAGGGGGTTTTGTCTGTTTTCTTCATGGATGTATCCCAAGTCTCAGGACAGTGCCTGACACATGATAGGTGCTCAGTAAATACTGCTGGGTGAATTAGTGAATGAACAATGTTGATAAGTGAGTGACATGTCTCAGATTTGAGTCATAGCCTTTTAAATTCTAATTTACTAGAGAATCTTAATGCATTTTCTGCAGTTTGGTTTTTCAGCTTCCCTACATTTTTTAGGATACTGAGGAATGGTATCTCCTCCCAGCTGCAGTATGGGAATGATCTGATGATCCTTATGGAGTAGGGGCAGAGTATTGCTCCCAGATTTACTTTTTGATCTTGAAGGCCCCGAACTAACAGTCTTCAAACTCTGGTCTGCAGAAGTTCCCTGGAAATACTTAAGGGGGTGTGCGAGCATTTATTTCATTTGCATTTTATTTTTAATATATTTGAGTATTTTTTGTAACGCTAATTTAAAAACATGCGCACTTAAATGTGTTGCTTACATGCCAAATTTTAACACATTGAGACCATCGACGCATTGAGTCAGACTGTCAAATTAACCTTGAAATTGAGTGTTTTCTGCTATCTTGGCTTATATTTGAACCTGTTATAAAGGGGTTGTCGACAAGTCTGTACCATGTCTGTACCAATGTTTTCCAGATTCCAGCGAGGTCATAAATTGAACAAGTGAATTCCTCCGGTTAGATAAATACAGCATGGTCAGTTACATGCCAGGCAGGGCTAGGGAGTCTCCTCTGAGTGTAGATTTCTGGGTGGGTAAGTGGCTAGTTATATAATTCTTCTGGATTCTGTCTAGAAAAGTGTTCTGACTCAGACCCTTCCATGCCATCCCTCTGCCATGCCGGGTCAGCTGTCCTAGATTCCAGTGTCATCCTTCTCCTCTTCCCTGGCCTGGACCCTGGAGGCAGCCTCACCAGCCTCTCCAAGACCCAGTCTTCCCTCTGCTTCTGCACATTGTCGCTGCGCTGGTCTCCTCTTGAGACATGTCGCAGCGAGTCCATTGGCCGTCACCACCTGCACGGTCAGACGCAGACCCGTTCGGGACAGCGTCCCCTGGCTGCACGTGGCTCGTGAGCTCTCCAAGTGTGGCCGGTCTAAGTTGAGATGTGTCACAGGTATAGAGCCATGCCCTGTTCTAAAAAGACTTACATGTGACTGGAAACTAGAGACAGTCGTACTGAGTGAAGTAAGTCAGAAAGGTAGAAACCACATGATGCCACGTATGTGTGGAATCTGAAATGCAACACAAATGAACTTATCTCTAAAACAGAAACAGACCCACCGACCTAGAGAGCAGACCTGTGGTTTCCACGGGAGCGGGGGAGTCGGGGAGAGATGGATTGGGAGTTTGGGGTCAGTAGATAAGCAAAAAGGTCCTACTGTGTAGCACCAGGAACTGTCATCGATATCCTGTGATAAACCATAATGGAAAAGAATATTTAAAAAAAAAAAAGGAATCTTCATATATGTAAAACTGAATCACTTCACTGCGCAGCAAAATTAACACAACATTGTAGATCAACTATACTTTAATAAAAAATTAAAAAATAAAAATAAGAGTATAAAAATGTAATATATCTCAATAATTTTTATATTGAATACATGTCAAAATGGTAATATTTTAGACCTATTGGGTTAAATAACATATCATTAAAATTAATTCCTTCTGTTCCTTTTTACATTTTTAACATGACTGCTGGAAAATTTGAAGTTATGTGAGTGGTTCACCTTAGGTTTCTGTACCTCAGCGCTGGTCTCCACTGTATCATGACATTTGAAGTTTCTAATAACTTAGGCTCAGTTCCCTTTTCAGTCTCAAATCCCAGTCCTTCTTCCCCTCCTCAGAATTTCTCATAACCCCCAGCACTCACCAAACCTATTTATACTTACGGGTGGTGGTTGTTGGGTTTTTTTTTTTCCACATTCTGTTCCTTCATTCTGAGCTGTCCTTCTCTTTCTTTGTTAGCTGTAAAATTCCTACTCAGATTTTTAGGACTCAACTGTCCTACGCTGCTGAAGTTATGCCCTGTCTCCCTAGACGGAATTAGCCACATTTCCCCACAGCAAGCGTTGGTACCTCCATTACTGTGATGGTCTTGCTGTGGGGCCACGAGGTGTCTTCTTAACTAGGCTTCTTCAGGGAGAAGGCTGCAATTTATTCCTCCAGTGACCCCCTGAGGGCAGTACCTGGTGTGTACTAGACATTTAATTGACATTTATTAAATTAATTTATGAATTAATTTCACCCTACTGCACACACTGCTGTTTTCACATGCATCCAGCCTTGATCATCTGAACCATTAGCCATGCAAACACTTGGATGCAGAGGTGGAGAGCCCTGGACCTCTCAGTTGATCAGTTTCAGACTTTGATGTTTAATGAAATGGCCTCTTTGGTCTCACTGGTTGACTTACAGTGATTTAAAAAAATTATCCATTTGAATTTATTAAATCCATGGATATTGTATCGACATACAAATAACCACTTACTATTTTGTTTAGAGAGATTTCATATAAGATTTGGCTTGATTGAAGATTTCACTTCTAAACAGCTTTGAAAGTCACTGTTCTAATCCCAAATCTCATTTATATTGCCATTCCAAAGGTTTCATTTTAATTTTAATGCGGTGCAAGTTCACACAGAGCAGGACTTTTCAACTCTGGCTGCCCAATACCTCCAGCTGGGAAGCTTTCAGAAATCCTGATGCCTAGGTGCCCCTCCTCCCCCAGCCCTGACAGGGGTCCTGGTAGAATTGGGCTGGGAGCATCAGTATTTATGAAAATCCTAAGTATTGACTTGGCCAAAAAGTTCATTTGGGTTTTCCTATAACTTCCCAAACAAACTACTTGGTCAGTCCAATACTTTGTAATAAATTGATTCCGTGGTGCAGAGGTAAATTATGAAATTGTTGAAGTTGTGAGCTGATCATTTTTCTTCCTTTTTATTAGTGATGTTGTGACGATGGTAATTCATCTTAAGTGTGTACTATGGTTTGGGGGTGAAAACCAGCATTTAATTGAACCCATCTTCTATGGACAATTTCTTAAGGCTTCTGAAATTGAAAGTTCCTTTTCTATCATTTTCTAAAACCTGCGGTAGCAGAATTTTAATGTCCCTTATTGGGGACATATTGGGGAAAGAGCAAACAAAAAGCGTATTTCAAATCACAAAACGAGGATGGACAAGGACAGTGGGTGTAAGATGTCTGTCCGCTCAGGTAGCAGCCTCCTGACACCCTTGTTAGCCTGAATAAACAGTGTTCCCTGACTGAACCTCCATATTACTGCCACACTGATAAAATCTGACATTCTGCTTAATCACTTTTTAATGATACTCTTCCTTTTCTTCTTGGTATGTGGGAAGCCAGCCTTTTAATTTTTTTAAAGTGTGGGAAAGAATTAACTTTCAGTTCCTAACTCAGTAAAATGGGCTGGTATTATACATATAATTCTAGTGGGAACGGGGGCAAAATTTATCTAATTTCTGCTTACCACTATCTCTTCTTAAACTGAAAAATAAAAAAACAGTTATAAACTACCTGAAATCACGTAAAGGAGAAAATCTGAGATAAATACTTGGGAGAAGTTGCAAGAAAAGCGCCTGAATTCCGATAGTCTGTTCCCTGTTATGATTGTGTTCGATGAAAATGCCAATGTCAATAAGCATAAGTTTTGCAAATTATCAGTTTGTTGAAAAAGGCTGTGGGCTCTTATTCTTGTGAGGTGGCATCTCTTTCAGTTTAGGCTCCAGAGGGGAAAGAAGAAAGAAAGAAAAATACACACTTGCGGTTGAATCCTTGAGGGCAGAGAAAGGAGCAGAGTCCTTTCCTGGACTTGGTTATTTGTAGCCCGCGTGTCTTCTGGGTGAGACTGATGTCATGAGAATTGAATGCAGAGGCAAACTTGGGTGTGTGTGTGTGTGTGTGTGTGTGTGTGTGTGGTGGTTAAAAGCCCAGAATATGGAGTGAGTGTGAAGGGCACCACAACCACCCCTGGATCTGTCAAGAATGTACCTATTTTTAACATCCTGGATCAAGTGTCAGCCCTCAGCAGGAGTGAGGAAGGGTAGGGACGCGTGGGGCGGAGGAGGACGGGAAGCGGTCCTCTGGCGTATTGCAATACAGCTGTGCCGCCTTAATGGCTCGCTGCCGCCAGGTAAAGTTTTCTTTGCACGTGATGAATGGCAGAGAATTCTTTAGCCGAGGGAACCGAAGGAGCTGGGAGGCGGAAAGGGGAAGGGCAGAACGGAACAGAGAGAAAAAGAAACACCGCCCCAGAGGGAGATGGTCTGTGCTTTGCAGTTGCTTGTGTGGATAGAAACCAGATGGTGAGCTGGAACCGTGCTCTGCTCCGCGAGCTGGGGAGCCAAACATATGGTTAATGGTCGGGAGAAACAGCTCCTCGAGCCAGGGCTTTGCTGACTGCTTCATATTACAGATTGTTACACTGTGTCATTACATTGCCAACCTAAGTGCTTAATACCCACTGCGGGCGGGCGCTGGGCATCCACTCACAAGAAAGACTTTGAGCTCTGTGCTGGCTCAGGATATAGCAGTGACATCATAGGGAGGCTTAAAATGTCTGGTGTTGGGAGGTGGGAAGAAGGGCAATTTTGTAGTGGAAACAATATTTTTTTTCTTTTCTTTTCTTTTCTTTTTTAAATGAGCCAAGCCTTCACGCCACCAAACTCTGCTGTTTTTCTGAGGTCCTTTTTGTATGAGTATCTCTCTCTGTCTCTCTCTCACACACACAAGTCCTCAGGCAAAAATCTAACCCCGGTCCCTGTCCCCCCACTTTCACCTGGACACCCCATCCCTGGCCTTTGCAAGCCCCACATTTGAAGTTTCTGTTTGGGGCGCTTTGGGCCACAGCAGGCCCGTGTTATCTAAGGAACTGCTGAGCCCATTCATCTGCTTTTCACGGCCCGCTTCCTTTTATTTTTAGCCAAATCCGTCAGGCCTGACAGGCGGGTAATTCGAGCCAGAGAAAGGGCAGCGCTCCAGGTCCTTTCCACAAAGCAATTCTTCTCCTCCCTCCTGGGAGGGCTCCAGACTTGGCCTGCTTCAGGCAGATGGATTTGTTGAGTCATGTGAGATCATTTACACAAAAACACAGTGAGGCAATGGAAATTGAAAAAAAAAAAAAAAAAAAAGGAGGGTGGGGGCAGAGGAAAGAGGAGGGGAAGGCCGGGGTGTGAGCTGGGAGCAGAGGAATGTGCTAGATGAGGAATGCGTAGATTCATTTGTGTATAAGGTAATGTCTCGTTTACACTGCGGGTGGAGCCAGGCTGCAGAGGCGCCTCCAACCACTGGCCTGTATTTACACGAGGAAAGAGGTGTAGGGGAAACTTCTTTTTTTTTTTTGGCTTAATTTTTCAAGCAACACCCACCAAACAAAGACCACACTGTTGACAGCCTTGGGTTCCAGTAGCGGTAATCTACCAATGAGATGGTTTACAGAAAAGGAGTTTGCTCTGTGATGTAATACAAGTTGGCTTTGTCCTGGTTCCAGCATGACTGAGGCAGCAAGAGAGGGAGAGGAAAATTGGAATGGGAGTCTCGGTTAATGGTTTCCAGAGATGATTTAGCAGGGCTGGAGTGAGCGAGGGAAGTGGGTTATGGTGGAGGACTACTCCCAACGTGCCCCATAATTGCGGTAGGTAAAATAAAGTCATTACGGTGGCTTCCCTTGCTCAAGAGTCATTGAGCAATGATTTTGAAATGCCAAGGAAGGTATCACTTTTTCCCTACCAAGGTATTCATTTACCTCTTGCTTCTGGAACATGAAAAAAAAAAAAAAAAGAAAGCCCAACTCTTATATCATGGTCAACAGTATTAACATTTAGTGAATCAGTTTTGTTTACTGTTTATACCACAGGCCCTTAAAACATTCCATTAAGAAACTGTCTCCTGCTCATTCATGAATTTTTTTTCCTCCTTCTTCTGATTTGCTTACATGCAGGCACTGTGTTTAAAAAGGGATTTTTCTTTCTTTTATGGGAATGAAAGAGGTTGTGAGAGAATGATGACTGAGTTATGGAAACGTACATTCTTACATCAGATGCAATGAAAGTGTGCTTATGTAGAGGAAAGGGGGTGTTTAGAAACAGGTACAGAAAATTAGAAATGGGAGAATTTCAAAATAAGCACGACGATTATCTTCATCATGAAACCTTTCTGCAATTCTGCATTTATTTAGTGTCCTACCATGCAGCTGTTTTTTTAACCTTCCTAGAATGTAGGTCAACATCCCCACGGTTCCTCATATTTTTGCTGGTATTGTGAAAGTTGAAGTATTTTGCCATTTTCTCCCCCCCCCCCCCCCAGCCCTACATCTACTCAGGTTACATGTATGGTTTTAGTGATCATGGAAGCGAGCTCAGGAATTCCTTCCGTGAGGGCTCACCAGTGAACCGTGATGGTGAGCGCAGAGATCACACCTTCACCTGAAATAAACAGCACTCACGTTGATGCTGGTCATGTCGTCTCAAATCCAAGCTGCTCCACTCTTTTCCAGGCAGCTCTTGATGATCTGACTCTGCATAGTTACAGGGCAGTTTTCATTTATTTTACTTGAAGAAAGAACTGGTGAATTTTTGTGGTGGTTACTTGTGCACATTTTGACTGCGTGCTCCCGACGTTATTGGAATGTGATTAAGAATGGTCACTCTTTTAAACTTACCCAGTACATCCTCGAGTGTTCCCTCTGCATCAGAATTTCTCAGTTTCATCCCTGTTGACATGTTTTTTCCCTTTTGAACTTTTAATTTTGTATTGGGATGTCAACAATGGTGTGATAGTTTCATGTGATCAGTGAGGGGACTCAACCATCGATACACATGTATCCATTTTCCCCCAAACCCCCTCCCATCCAGGCCACCAGATAACATTGAGCAGAATTCCCTGTGCTATACAGTGGATCCTTGTGGGTTATCCCACTCTTGGCGTTTTAGAGTCGACAGTTCTTATTATGGGGGGTGTATTGTGCCTGGTAGGATATTTACCAGCATCCTGAGTCTCTACCTGCTCGATGACGGGCGCACCCTCCCCCAGTCGTGACAGCCAAGAATGTCTCCATGCACTTGCAGTTCAGAACCACCGCTCTGTTCTTAATTTTGGTTTGTAAGTTTACCCTCTTCCTTCTGAACCAAGCATTCAGTTACGTCTGAGATGACATTAAAGAGTGTAAAATAATTTTTTCCTCTTTCCATTTATTCTAGAAGTGGGAGCCCCAGGTTGGATAAAGTTTTCCAAGGCTCGGGCAAGGGTATTTTAGGGAAAAAAATTTTCCCACCAAACGATGTAGAGTTTTGTTCCACGAGACAGCCTCTCTCTTGGGCTTGCGGCCTTAGCAGGTGGAACCCTTCAAGGCTGAGCTTTCCCAGGGCCGTTCCAGAGCCAGCGGCTCCGCTGACTGCGCCTGGTGGGGTGGGGTTGACAGAAGAAGAAAGGGAGCGTCCCCAGCTCAGGGGCTCTCTGCAGGCTCACCTCCTTCCTGTCCAGCCCCAGCACGAGGGGAAGAGGCCGGACCTCAGTTCTTTCTTTGGAGCAGAGCAGACATCCTCCCGGCGCAGGGGCTGCGGTCTCTGAGGCTGGAACTCTCGTTAAGCGAGGAATGCGCGCTCTCCCCAGGCTGAGGCCGGCATAAATTTCCTCTGTTTGTTTTGCGAGGACTGGTGTGGACTGCTGTAATGAGATCAGAGGGTCCCCCGGGGCCGAGGCCTCCAGGTCGGCGGCTGCGGTGGGAGAACTCGGCGCCTCTCCAGGCCGCAGTTGTGATGTGCGGAGCCGGTTGCGCCCTGGTCTCCTTCCTCGTCCTCTTTGCCCCTCTCTCGCTACCGAGACGTCAGCGTGCGGCCATCCAGTTCTGGATCATTGGAAAGTTAACACCAGGCACCTTCCTTCCCTCAGACCCAGGACAGACTTGGCCGGCTGTGAAGAGCGCGGGCGCCGACTGCTTCCTTGGGGGCAGTTTGCTGCGCTGCCGATGCTGGCGGGGGGCATGGGTCTCAATGTTTGACCCGATCCTTAAGCTCTTCCTCACCCAGCGTCACTCTGCCATGAATGAGGAAAAGTCAGGCTGTGAGTCATAACGAGACCGCATCAGCTACAAAGAACGTATTTCTGGCTCTGGCCTGAAGTATAGCCAAATCGCCACTGGATATGACAGAATTGAGGTTAGGGAAGCCCACATGGGGATTTCTGGCAGAACAGAATCCTGAGGTCATGCAGCCTGGCCCCCTTCTAACTCCCAGCCCCACTCTGCCTACCCCCAGATCCTTAGGTATGTTGTAAATTGGAAATAGTAAGTGCCTCGTGAACTCAAATCCACCTGCAATGCAGAAGATCCAGGTTTGATCCCTGGGTCAGGAAGATCCCCTGCAGAAGGAAATGGCAAGCCACTGGAGGATTCTTGCCTGGAGAATTCAGTGGACAGAGGAGCCTGGCGGGCTACAGTTCACAGGGTCGCGAAGAATTGGAGATGACTGAGTCACTCAGCACGGGCCCAAGCTCGAAGGCGGGAAAGGGAAGTTCCCAGATGGGAGAACATCAATGCCACGGACGGGGCCATGGGTTCTAGGGGCTGCAGTGGGTGATGGCACTCACACCAGAACTGCTGACCCAAAGCGGCAAGGTGCGTTCCCCCCAGAGTCTGTGTGGGGCTCTCAGGGTGAGTGCTGGGGGCACGGCGTGGGGAGATGGGCACCCAGCGTTCTGTTGTTAGAAGGACTCTGGGGGTTCCCAGGTGCGCTACCTGTGAGGTATGAGAACTTCGTTCATTCTGATGACACTGAACTCATTCAAGAGCATAGAAAAAGCCCCAGCACCCTGGAAGAACAAACATTCAGACATCGGGCGCCCTCATGAAGAACAAGCCACACGGTGGAGAAGCTAGTGTTCAGAGGACAGAATCTGAGCCTCAAGAAAGCAGAAATCAACAGTGAATCCTTGAGATTGCTTTCGACAGGTGCTGGTCATGCCAAATTGAGCTTTCTTCTGAGGATTAATGAAAGCTCCTTCCAAGACGAACAAGGCATCACACTCAGTTTGGCTGGCTAAACAGATGGGTTTCAGATGTAAGCACTCGCCCCCAGTAAGACGGTCACTTCTCACTGACTTATCCTCAAGGTATTGTTGAGAATATTTCAATCCCTCAGTTGAAAACCTTTTGTTGGAGAGATAGCTGATCCCCTTGAGCTTCTGGAAAGAGATACTTTTCAGAGTGATTTCCCGTGTCTTTGCTTCCTTTTCAGTGGGTCATTCTGAAGTCACCCACCAACTAGGCTCTCTGTTATTTTCGCTTCTTACCAAATCACAGGAAATGTGTTTGTATGAATTGTTCAGCAAACGCCCCAGAGGAGAGGGAAGCTGAGATTGTTGGAAGGTCACTAGGATTCTTTCAGAACAAAATCAAAGAAACCTGGATCAGTCAGTCATGGTTAGTAAACTTTTGTCCTGGATGAATACAGGTCAGCCTTCTCCATCCGAACTGGACAAGTGTACTGGGGATTGCCTCAAACTCTGGCCAGCCACCAAGTCCACAGCAGGCAGTGACATGCACTGTTGGCAAACATGAGTTGAGGATGCTAAAATTAAGGCATGACTCTATTTATTAGTAGGGTGATGAAATCTCTTACATTTAAGTTTTTTCTTCTGAGGCATACAAAGAGTACCCAGATAGTACCCTATTGACCTAAAAGTGATGCCATACTTCTCAAGAGAAAACTCTTCAGGATTGCATTCTTAAATTTGAAGGTGTTTTTTCATTTAGCCTCACAATATTCTGGCCAAGTCAGGAGTAGATACAGATTTTGACATTAAAGCATCAAAAGAACATAAATTGAGAGGAAAAAGGCTCTGTTGGAGCTAGATTTAAGGAAGATCTTCCTAAGTGTTTGCCACCAACAGTTTAGCCTGCTATAACAGAATGCCATAGCCTGAGAGGCTAAGCAGCAGCTTATGTCTCACAGTTTTGGAGGCTGGTGAGTCCCAAGATCAAGGTGCCAGCCCATTTGACTCCTAGCGAGGGCTCTGTTACAGTTGACTTCCGCTGTGTCCTCAGATGGTGAGGAGAGGGGGAGAAAGAATGCATGCACACATTTGAGCTCTCTGGCATCTCTTCTTATAATGGCACTAATCCCACAATGGGGACTCCACCCAAATATCATCACATCGGGGATTAGGCAACCTATGCATTTTGTGGGGGGACACACAAACATTTGGTCTATAACATCATTATAATTAAAATTTGCATATATTGAGTGCCTACTGCATGTAGGGCGGTGGGATAGATGCTGGTTACTTGGGAATAAAACAGACAAAATCTCGTCCCTTGAAATACTTGTAATCCAGTAGGGTAATTGAGAGGTAAACACCTCCGTACACTTGCAAGCATAATGAGATGATGCTGAATGGTGATGGGAAACAGGAAGAGGTGAAGAGCCTCATCTTTGTTAACATCATGCATCCAGTGCTTTCTTCATGTTACTCCATTTAACTGTCAGAACAGGCTTAGGATGTATAAAGAATTTCCGCAAATTTTGCAGGTGAAGGAATAGAGACGCAGAGGTCGTTAGTGCCAAGAGGCAGAGTTGATATGCAGACTGACGTGGTTCCTGAGCCCTTCCTTGCCCACTCTTCCCTGGGCTCCCTGTGCCCAGGGAAGCCACAGCGGCGCATCCCTAGAGGACCAGGAGACAGGCTGGGGCCATCAGCCTTGGAGGTTTAAAGGAACAAAGAATCCCCCAACCAACATGAAAGGTCTCCGATAATAGACACAACCTGACCCACCAAATCAAACCCGTTCGGTATTTCCAAAGTATTAATATAAACTGCCAGTGTTGAAAAGGCATATGCTTTCATGTAATCTCTCACTGTTTCTGTCTTCCTTGAATATCAGAAGCTCTGGGGCCATGTGCCTCGTGTCCCTTGTTCCTGCCTTCCTCGAGTGACACTTGGCAGATTCTCCAGGCCACCTACGCCTCACTGTCTGTCTTCTCCTCTGGCCCGACTGTTCCCTCATCTCATTCTTCTTGACCGCTTTGTTGTCGTTCAGTCATTCAGTCATGTCCGACTCTTTGTGACCTCGTGGACTGCAGCACGCCAGGCTTCCCTGTCCTTCACCATCTACCAGAGCTGGCTCAAACTCATGTCCACTGAATCAATGATGCCGTGCAACCATCTCATCCTCTGTAACCCCCCTCTCCTCCTGCCCTCAGTCTTTCCGAGCGTCAGGGTCTTTTCCAGTGAGTGGGTTCTTCTCATCAAGTGGCCAAAGTATTGGAGTTTCAGCATCAGTCCTTCCAATGAATATTCATGGTTGATTTCCATTAGTATTGACTGGTTTGATCTCCTTGCTGTCCAAGGGACGCTCAAGAGTCTACCCCTTAAGCATCTGAATTTGTGTCCTCTGGGTTAAATAGCCCTACCTAGGCTAGAAGTAGGCTGATCCAGGCACCCCCTTGGAAGCTTTTCTGTATTGTGCCTTTAATTAAGATATTCCTAAATTACTTAAATTGGTCTTTTACAGAGTGTTCGCCCTGAACTTGGATATCCTGACTTAGGATTAGACTACGGGGACCCCCGGCATATGTGTCAGAAGTGTTCATCTGAAAGCGGCAGACACTCTGCCCCTTGGCGCGTCCGCTGGCATGCTGCTGCGCCTCATCTGGCTCTCAGGGCAGTTTTTTTGTGTTCTCAGCGGCATCTCTCTCCTTTATATTCCTTTCACTTCTTCTTCCTTATCAGTTTCCTGTTGAACTGTATAGCTCACATGCCAGTTAGTGTTTCAGAATATTCATTTTCAGATTACCTAGCCTGCCCTTGGATAAGCAGGCTCCTGATGATGCTGGGTGGCCAGATGACTTGCGTGGTGTGTTTTCTGTGGCATGCCATGAGGATAGGGCATAGGGGAGCAAGGCAGAGTGGCCAGCACCGTCCCGTCTCTCGGGGCAGAATCAGATTATGGCATGTTTGCTGCCTGAAGCTGGGGATGGCAAAAACAAGTCTTGCAGAGTCAGAGCCACATGTCTGATGTAACCGTGAGGCTGGAGAAGGACCTTCAAGATATTTCTCAGGAAACGTTGCTCTGTCTTTTCAGGAGGAATGGACGGAGACAGCTGCTTGGAGAGTGTATGTGCATTTAGGGTAGAGGACGGGTCTGTTTGCTGTTTTACCTTTGGATCTTTTAATCCCAGCACCAACACCCCTTACTGTGGAAGGGAGTGTTTGGACTGTCTGTAATAAAATGGTTTTACATTTTCCAGTCTTGCACAAGGATTCCTCTTGAAGGTTGTCAAGACTTTGCTTCAGAGGCGTGTTAATTACCCCAGCCCATGAAATTTACTCTCCTATGGTGGAGGATATTAGGGATATCTCTCTCATCTGTTAACGTCATTTCTGACGCTCCTAAGTCCTAGATTTAGAGAATTTCTCCTATTAGACTCTGACCACCTTGCATGCTCTGCCTTTCTCTCCAAGCACCCATTCATCTTTTTTTCCCTTATTCCTTTCCCACAGCTCTTGGGTCCTCACACTCTGGCCCTTTGCTCAGGCTTCTGGATTCAGTGGTGGGAGGGGAGGGACTGGAGGCCTGATTCACAGGCTGACCTCAGGCTATGTTGTATGTAAAAGCCAGTGGGAACTTGGACAAAGTGAGGCATAACCACTGGCTCCTCTTGGCGTGTTTCCTGTAGGGAGTGCCCAAACTCCCCAGCTTTGAGTAATATCAGAAAAGACTTCTAAAATGAGCATCTTGGTAGAGATTGAGGAGTTGGAGTGGGAAGAAAAACCCAGCTCATCATATTCCATTGATTTCTTATTGGTATTTAATGTCACCGAAGGTGTTAAGTCACTCAGTTGTGTCCGACTCTGTGACCTCATGGACTGTAGCCTACCAGGCTCCTCTGTCTATGGAATTTTCCAGGCCAGAATACTGGAGTGGGTAACCTTTCCCTTCTCCAAGGGATCTTCCTGACCCAGGGACCAAACCTGGAACTCCCACCTTGCAGGCAAATTCTTTACTGTCTGAGCCACCAGAATCATTGATTATTGGTAATAAGTATTTGCTGCATTTTCAAGGGCTAAGAAATGGTGCAGCACGCACACAGCCATTTGACATGGTTGAGCTTCTCTTTAGAGTAAGGAGGAGAGAATGAAGTTGGCTTCCATCCTCACTGTGCCTCTCCACGCCATTATCAGTGATCCAGTTTAACATACTCTTCTCTGTGGTAGGTGGAGATGGATGGTAAATACATAGTGGTGAAACAGGTAGGCCCGGTCTTCACTTCACTCCGACTCCCACTTGCTGACACCCGAGCCCTGAGAGTGTCCTCCCGGAGAAGCCCTAGGATGTGGCGCTGTCTCCAGGAGCCTCAGGACTGGCTGGTGAGGGGCTCGGCCATATCACTGAACCTGTCCCCGAGGCTCTTTTGCTCGCCTGCCCTTTGCTTTGCTCCTTTTCTGTAGCCTCACCTTCTCTTCTCATTCTCTTTGCTCCTGTCTTACATTTGCCCTGTCTCTACCTTCCTGCTCACCCACACTTGCTAACCCGCCTGGAAAGATGAATTGCAGCTCAACTAAGCTGTTACACGCCTGAGGTTGACCATGGGCTTTGTTTTTCTTCTTGAACCAATCCTGTTAGGAGTGACTGAGTGGAAGTCACACGCTGGGATGGCGTTTCTTCAGCTGCCCTTGAGAGGCATCAGCTTCTTGAACAATTAAAAAGAAACATTGAAAAATAGAATAAAAAAGAAACACTCCCTTAATTCTACTGTGGTAACTCTGATATCTTTTCCCTGAATGCTTTATACTTGAGTCAGTCTTATTTTTTAAGCTGTGGATTTTTCTAAGCTTCTTCATAAATTGAATTGGCTATAAAACAACCAGGTTTTCTGTATTTCAAAGGAGATTGAAATAACTTGATAGAATAAGGCTAGTCTTTTCTGATGCTGTCCAGAAGCAAACTGATCCAGTTTCTAACTCTGTCATTCATTTACTGAGGTTATTTGTGTTAATTGTGATCTTTCAGTGTGTATGTATGTTTTATTGGGGGAGGTTCTTTTATTTGTGGTCTTTGAGCTTATTTTAATTCTATAGTGTCTTGAAATGAAGTCACTTCCAGCACAGGGTCTACTGCCTACTATAGCATGACTAAGAAGAATTCTTTTTCCTCTCTGCATCCAATTTCCTAATTAGGAAAACTACCACCCAGATTGATCCCAGTACTGAAGAATATAAACATGCATTGTACAGTTTTGAGCGTTGTGTAAGGTGTTCTTAACAGTACTTTTAAAAAAAAAGATTTCTGATCCTGGATATGAAAAGATTTTCTTCTTCTAAAAAAAATCCTGAAGGCCATTTGCAACGTTTATCAACATTGTTTTTAAGGCCCTCCATTAAGAGTCATGACATCACTCTCAGCCCTACGAGTGAGAGCAAAGAAAAAAAATCTACTCATAATATTTATTAAGAATTTTCTAGCTGATTAATATTTCCCTTGGAGAGTTTTTATTCTGACTTTGCTGTAGAACTGACATACATGAAAACGATACAAGAACACTTGGCAGGGGTGACGGACAGGAGAGGACCCAAAGTTAGTTTACTGCAATCTATGGAAGCAGGTTCTCAGGGCATGGGGATGGTGGGATGATTGGAACTGGGTGGGGCTTCCTTGGGGAAATTATGCTCAAGAATCCTTGTCTGTTTGTTGTTATCTCTTTGTGCCCACCTTTCCTGTGTTGATACCAGTGTGTCCCTCTGAATGGAATTGTGACATCAGGCATCTCTGCCAGGTTTTTGAACAAACGTCCCAGTTAATTGTTGGGCCATAGTTTTTAAACGGATCAAGTACATATGTCAAAAAGGAAATAACATGTCTAGATTTCTCTTTAAAACCCCGAAATTCATTAACATCTGCTTGTAGAAATTCAGAGAGATAAATTACAAGCAGAATTTTCTTTCAGTCACTTTTAAGCTTGGTTAGAATTAAATATTGAATTTTCTTGGCTTTGAAGCAGTGATTACCCAGGTCTCGTGTACAGCTGAGGGTGTACACGATGCATTTGGCTGTATTTAGATGTATTTCGATGTATTTAGGCTACAGAGGCAGAATTCCAGGGTCTCTCGTGTTGTACATCATTGTTAAAATATGTTATTGCTATGACTGAATGTAATATTTTCTTTGGAATTTATGTGTCTCAAATAGCCGAGGAGTGATCGGCAGTCTCCTCTCCCTGTCTTCTGATTTATAATAATATTATGTTTGCAGAATGATATTGTGTGTGGAGTAAGGGTTTATCTTTTGAAAACGTGTATTGCAAAATCACTTCTTTCTTAGCGAAAGATGTTAAAATAGAGAACACAAACTTGGACTTAAGTGCCTTCGACTCAGTCAGCAGACATGCCTCATGTTGTTCTCCAATAGACGAAGGCTGGCTGCTAAAAACTAAAGGTGATGCTGGGCCAGTGGGATTCTGCGTACTTCTCCCTTTTCCTCTTGAATGTTTCCTACACTGTTGTTATAATTAAAAATAATATATTTTTAAGACACCGCAGTTCTGCTTGAAACTCGAATTCCAGGCTTTATGGAAAGATTCAGATATATAAATCCTTCCTAGCTGCAACCTGAAAACATGTAGAAATAAGGCATTATAAGGCACCTTACAATGTTTTGTTCTCTTTTCAAATCTTCTCAGAAACATCTTTCAAAGGAAAAGGCTACCAATCCAATTAAGTGGTTGAATACATTTTCTTTATTTATTTTTCCTCAATATTTGACTAATTAAGAATCCTGGAACTGAACAAGGACCATTGTGTTTTAAATATAATTCAAATGAGTCAAAAAACCTACCTAAAGAACCAACAATGTGGATAAAAATGTGGACCCTGTTTCCCGTTTGAGGGGACGTTGGGCCATCTGCTTCATTTGGCCCGTGGCAGACAGACGTCCTCTGGTACACCGCTGCTCAGAAAGCCCCATGGAAGGCTCTAGCTGTGAAGCCCTGACGGTGGGGCAGTCAGGCTCCAGCAAACGCTGGTCCGCTTCTTGTTTGGTTGGTTTGTTTGTTTGTTTTCTTTCTTACCACATCATGCAGCATGTGAGGTCTTAGTTCCCTGACCAGGGATCGAACCCACGCCCCCTTCAGTGAACATGCAGAACGTTAACCACTGGGCCGCCAGGGACGTCTCAGCTAGTCTGTTCCTTTACTCCCCGTGGGCTGCTTGGATGGCACTGAGGTTTGGCACGTTTGCAGCTTGTATGTTAGAGCCTGTCGCTTCCCAAGGAGACTGAAGGCTGCACGCGAAGCGCTTATATAACCGCCCTCTCTGGCCTGCTGGCCACTGTATCCTCAGCACTCAGGGCCCAGTTGTAGGATGAATGAGTCTTCTTCGCCCCGTGCATCCACACTCACTCGGGGCATATGATATCCAACTCTTCCTTGGACCCTGGTGAGCCTGGTGTCTGCGGCCTCTAGACTCTTGATTAGACTCTCTAGACCTGCACCATCCATTATGGTAACCACTGACCACACATGGCTATTACATTGAGCTTTGATTAAAATTACACAGAAATTAAAATTCAGCACTCAGCTGCAGTGGCCACCACTCAAGTACTCGGCAGCAACGTATGGCTCGTGGCTACCATACTGAATAGGCATGGAGCCTTGTTCCCCTGGACACAGGACTGCTCTGAAAGATCTTTTCTTTGTTTGTGATTGCAGTGCAGCTGTCTGCTTCAGGAAGTGGGGTCAGCAGGAGCAGGGAGAATCTCTAAGAGCTGCCTTGCGCTGTGACATGTCTGATTCCTTGGTGCAGTCCCTACAGCATGAACAAGGTAAGAGGCACTTTGCGGACTCATCCTTTGTGTCTTCTTTATGGTACCATGAATTTCCCTGGGTACGTGATGTCTTTCTGTGATGTGAGCAGGTTGTGTCTCCCGCCAGAAGCATTGTGGAGGTTGGCAAGCAGTGTCGACAGGCAGGGTCACAGGCTGCTGGTGATGTGGCCTTCTAGAGGTGTGAACTGTGTTTGTCGGAGGCCTCTGAGCAGCCAGACTGTCGGTTGTTAGTATAATTGTCTTGGTGTGGATGTTGGAAGACGGAGGCTCTAGGGCCAAGCTCCCTGGGTTTAAATATCAGCTAGCTTTGAAGAGCTTGGGAAAGTGGCTTGATGGCTCTGTGCCTCGGTTTACCCATCTGTAAAATGCTGGTGATGATGGTATGTAACTCGCAGGGTTGTTTAAAGGATGAAATGAGTTGATATGTGTCCAGTGTTTAATACAACCCGTGTCTACATTATAAGCTGCTGCTGCTGCTGCTAAATCGCTTCAGTCGTGTCCGACTCTGTGCGACCCCATAGACGGCAGCCCACCAGGCTCCACGGTCCCTGGGATTCTCCAGGCAAGAACACTGGAGTGGGTTGCCATTTCCTTCTCCAATGCAGGAAAGTGAAAAGTGAAAGTGAAGTCGCTCAGTCCTGTCTGACACTTAGCGACCCCATGGACTGCAGCCCACCAGACTCCTCCATCCATGGGATTTTCCAGGCGAGAGTGCTGCAGTGGGGTGCCATTGCCTTCTGCAACATGATAAGCATTGGATGAGTTTTTGCTGTTGTTGTCTTGGGTGTTGGGGACACTGTTGTCCCCAATAATGTTGCCAGTGAGCCTTAGGTGCAGGTGGCGCTGGTGGTGAAGGACCCACCTGCCACTGCGGGAGACTTAAGAGACATGAGTTCGATCCCTGGGTCGGGAAGACCCCCAGGAGGAGGGCATGAAATCCCACTCGAGTATCCTTGCCTGGAGAATCCTATGGACAGAGGAGCCTGGCGGGCTACAGTCCACGGGGTTGCACAGAGTCAGACACGACTGAAGCGACTTAGCACAGCCTGGTGACATTTGCATTTATTCCTTGATTGATTACTCAGCACGCAGTGATTGACTACCAGAGGGGCGCCTTGGGGAAAAATGATGAGTGGGCCTGAGGTCCTGCCTTCAGCAGGTGACAGGCAATTTAGGGGCGCTGTGACCGGTATGAGGTGGGTACCAGCATCTGAGGAAGCACAGAAGAAACATCTCTCTTTGAGGAATCTGGAAAGGAGCGTATAGAGGAAGTGACATCTCGAGTTGGATTCTGTATGGTACACGGTCATTTCTTGGGCACAGAAGTATGGCAGGGCATTCCAGGTAAAAGAAACCCCCTGTGTAGAGGTGCAGAAGCTTATGAGCAAGTCTGCCATGCGTAGAGAACAGTAGAGTTCGTGTGGCTGTAGCAGGGTTTCTCAGCCTTGACACTACTGATGATCAGGAAGTCCTTTGTCGTGAGAGGCTGTCTTTGGCGTTGGAGGTCTTTAGTAGCATTCATCTTCCTCCACTTGAGTGTGACGATGGAAAATGTTCCCACATGTTGAACAGTGTGCCTTTAGGGAACCAAAAAGGCCTGCTTGAGAACACCTGCCCTGGTGGAAGATGGCAGATAGGAGACCAGAGAAGGATGGAAGGGTTGCATTCTGAGAGCCCCTGAAGGATTTAAAACAGTGGAGAGACAATTCCAGAAACTGCAGCAAGAGGTAACCATGGGAGTTGGACAGCACTTTTAGGTGATTTGGTCTTAAAAACTTATTTTGGGACTCCTAGACTTTAGAAAGCCCATGTAACCTGTTGAGGTTCTTTTGCTAAGGTCCCTTTTCCAGGGGCAATTTTTCTCATGGCCATTGTTTGGCCTTTTTATGGGCATGGTTGCTTTACCCCATCAGAAGAGACCAGAAAAAAGTAAGCCATTGTTTTGGGGTTTTTTTGGCCATGCTGTGAAGCAAGTGGAATCTTAGTTCCCTGACCAGGGATCGAACCCCTGCCCCCTTCCCTGGAAGCGCAGTCTTAACCACTGGACCATCAGGGAAGTCCTAACACATTGTTTTTTGAGAGATTTTCATTTAACTGAGCCAAGCCAAAGAGAAAGAAAACTTTGCTGACCTCTCCCCCGTTTGGCTTCAATACTTAAACCTTTTTTTTTAATCCATATTTTTTTAAATTGAAGTATAGTTGCTGGGATAGTTGGATGGCATCACTGACTCAATGGCCATGAGTGAGAAAACTCAGACAGACAGTGAAGGACTGGAAGGCCTGGAGTGCTGCAGTTCATGGGGTCAGAGGGTCGGACTTGACTGAGCAACTGAACAACCACAGTAGTTGCTGGACAGTATTATACCAGTGACAGGTGTGCAAGGTAGTGATTCAAAACCTTTAAAGGCTGTGCTCCATTTATAGTTGTTATAAAATACTGGCTATATTCCCCGCGTTGTGCAATCTATCCTTGTAGCTTATCTTACACCTAATAGTTCATATCTCCTACTTCCCCACCCCTGTTCTGCCCCTCCCCCTTCCTTCTCCCACTGGTAGCCACTAATCTATTAGTTCTCTACTTATGAGTCTGTTTCTTCTCTGCTATATTTGTTAGTTTGTTGTATTTTTTTAGATTCCACGTATAAGTGAAATCATGCAGTATTTGTCTTTCTCTGACTTGTTTCACATAATGCCCCCCGACAGTCTTTGAAGAGTGAGCTTTGGAATCCTGGAGGGTGTTCTTCCCCAAGGTCAGGATTGGAAGTGGGGGAGGGAAGGCAATTCATCATGGTGGTCATTGGAGACCTGGGCTTCTATCATTGACAGTTTGATGTAGTGAAAAGCTAAGACAACTCTTGGGAAATCTCAGATTGGCAAGCACAGTCTGCTGTGACAGCCCTGCCCTGAGTTGCTCCAGGGCAACGCAAGACCTGATGTCATGGTTTGGCTCTTGACACACAGCCGGGAACCAGACTCAGAAATTTCAGAAGTCCCGGTAGGTGTGTCGGTGGCTTGAGAGGTTATGTTCTTGCCTGAATGACCCAGTGAATGTTTTATTTTATGTTATTTTAAGTCAAAGTGGTGATTAAGCATGATGTGTAACCTTCATCGGTCAGCATTTTTCTTATAGTTTTCTTGGCATAAGACAAAAAAAATAGGTCACCCCCTGGGAAGGAAACAGACCTTGGCGCAAGTAAAACTAGACAGTCACCTCATCAGTTAGGATATTTGTTAGAACATTGGAAACATTTTTGAGGGTGTGACTGATTTTCTAAGTAGAAATGTTCCTAGAAAGTTGGAGAATCTGAGTTGTACGTTTTCCACTTCCTTGGACATACACCACGCAGTCACACTCCTCCCTTCCCAAACCCAGCTCGCTTTGTGACACTCTAACTAGGGACATGTCTGGATAGAGCGGGGCTGGGACATCCTAGGGTCCAGGGCTGCTCCTCTGAAACACCGCAGCGATTCTGATCACCGTTAGGCACTGACAGCTCCCTTTGGGGCCAGTTGGAGACAGAACCCTCTAGAAAACATAGGCATGGCCGCACGGCATCAAAAATTGGCAGTTTGTCTAACTAATTTAACGGGGATAATCCGACAGTGAACCACTGGCAGCCAGATAGGGCCTTCATTCCTCACATTCTGGAACCTTCTCTGTGGGCCCGGGTCTGGAATGCACCTGCCTGGAAGGGGTGCGCTTCTGGCCCTCCGATAGCCAGCAGGCTGGTAAGTGCCTCAGTGCCGGCAGAAAACGGAGGGCTTTCCCAGCCACCACAGTCTTCACTGTGAGCTTAGGGCCGTTTCCGGAGCTGCTGTACATGGGACGCGTCAGGTTGATACCCAGCTCGTAAGCTTTATACAGGGTGGATGCCCTCACGTCTCTTCACCTTTTCAGTATTGTAAACACACTTTAATGGTTGTACATTTCTGGGCTTTGTGCTCTAGCCTTACATTTAAGAAAACTGTATGTACAAATTTCCCCAGGGTGCTCATACTCCCTGGGCTTAGGCAGACTTGCAGACTATGTTTCCAACTTTCATATTCCCCTTGGAGCTTTTTGCAAGAGCTGACTTTCTAATCTTTTGTGTTGATCAAAAACTTTATAATTGGGATTTCACTTTAAATTTGTCCAGCATCTTTACCCTTTCTACTTTCTTGGTTATCCTCTTGTTAATATATATAAATATATTTTATATTTTAATATTATAAAATTTGCCCACCAGAAGGATTATTGTTTTGTGTTTATATTTTTTATCTATATTTTGTGTTTATATGTGTTATTTGTATGTGTCGTCCTGCTGTCAAGAGAGGATTTTAGCCTGTAACTTAGGAAATTGTAGCCAAATGAGAGGTTGGACAGAATGGGATTCTGTGGACGTAAACTGGGCAAGGTGGTGTGCATTTAGGACATGCCACTATGTAAGACAGAACCACACTTACAGGAACAAAGTTCTGCTTTTGAAAGAGCTCTCTTCCTAGAAGCAACCTTGGAATTATGATCCTAAACTCTTTCTCTCATGGTCATCATTCTCAGGAAGGCACATCACATGATGTTCTCTGCCTTGAATTTATGAGGACACTCCATCTGAATGAAAAATAATTGATTTTTCCATTATTGCCCAGAATGCTTCTCACTCTACCCCCACAGTGAAAATGAATCTTCTTAGAACTGTTTCTTCCTTGTCATGTTCAGATAAGGCTAAATCTGATTGTTACCGCCTTAGACATGCGCCATGGCATCAAATGGAGGAAGGTGGTATCTCTTCTCTCTCTTGTTGGGTGGATACCACTATTTTGCTTACTCTGCCCAACGTAACTTTTTCTCTGAATATTTTCCAGTCTTCAGCACCGAATCCTACCATGCCAAGTTTGGGGCAGTTTCTTCCTTACATACAAATCGGTATCTCTGCAGTTGATAGAAAAGTAACACTGGAAATTTCATTTCTGCCTTCCTCTAGAGTTTCTCTCACTTTGCCACTCCTTTATATGAAGTAGTGAAGTCCAGGACTCACACCCTTGGGTCGTCCCATGAGGCACCTGGCAACACATAAGAGCATCAGGTCCTTCATCCTTCAGCACATCCATCACGTACGCGCTGCGTACCATGACCATGCTTGCTGTTCACCAGGGAACAAAACAAAGGTCTTGACTGTCCAAAGCCTCCGTTCTGGCCAACATGAGTTGTCTCACTCCAGAGTTTAATAAGCATGCACCTGATGTTCAAACTTTCTCCATTTGAAACTTCTTCCACCTGAAGAGCAACTTAACAGAGCTACTGGACGCTGGATAAGGGCTTGGTGAACAGTAAATGTGTAAGATCTCTCTCCTCCCCTTTCTAGGACACGCTGGGTGATTTTACCCAGTGACCAGTCTTTATTTTATGAGTCTCCACTGTTGTTTTTCTGAAGGCAAAAGGCCAAATTCCCATCCTGGCAGACTTTGGAGAAACGTCACACCCTTCAAAAACCAGTGACACAGAAAAAAATACAAATACAGCTTAAATCATCTTGGAATAAGGAGGGCCTTATTAATATCTAGTGACAGAAATGATAGCGGAAGAAAATGTATTTGTGTAAAACCTACAGATGTTTTCCCATCAGAAGACATTCTGAACTATCCTAACACACAGGAGACTAGCCGGGCAACATATACAACACATGTGTCAGACAGTTAGCTAACTTATGAAAAACTCTGGAGCATTAGGAAGATAGAAAATGGGAAAGAACAGAAAGATAAAGTCAATAAAGGAAGAAATGTGATCAGCAAATAATTTACAAGTACCCAATCCCAGAAGTTAACAAAGTAAGACAAATTAAAATGATGAGATGGTACTTTCTACCTATACAGTTGATGAGATTTTATTTCTGCCTATACAATCGAGGAGGATTTATTAACAGTTACTCATCAAAGGCATAGATAGGACTGACAGCCCTCTCTCATTCACTGTTAATGAAAGAGCATGTTTCTCAAGGGGACTTCGTGTGTATCAAAGCCTCCAAAATACATGTACCTTTTGGCTCAGAAATTCCATGTCTAGAACTCAGTGAAAATTGTCATAGATGTGTGTAAAAATTTAGCTAAGATTTTCATTATATATTATCATAGTAACTTTAGAAAAATGATAACCATGGTATATCCAGACAATAAAAATGACGAGGGATGGAAGAATATTTAGTGATATAAAAAGATGTTCCCGATAAATTGTGAAGAAGGCAAGTTATTAATAGATAACAATATATACAGTTTGATTATCATTTTTTCTTAAAAGACGCCCTTCTGCCCACAGCAAAGAGATTGCAGATAACAGCAAAGTACCAAGGGCCTTGTCTTCTTTTTGCTTATATGTTCTAAATTCTCTTAAGCAATGTGAATTCTTTCCTACTAAAAATAGTATTTTGAAATAAGGCATGCAATTATCTTTAAGGTAGAGACTTCACTAAATATTAAAAATATATATGATGAAGAAGACTTTGCAGTGGACTTCCCTGGTGGGCCAGTGGTTAAGGCTTCACCTTCCCGTGCAAGGGGTGTGAGTTCAAGCTAAGATCCCACACGCCTCGATGCCAAAACACCAAAACATAAAACAGAAGCAATATTCAGTAAAGACTTAAAAAAAATGGTCCACATTAAAAAAAAAAAAAAAAAAAAAAAGACTATGAGGATTTTGCTCAGAATTCTGGCAGTGTTTTTCCCGAGGACAGGTATAAAGTATGCATGTTTCTTATTTAAGAAAATATCTTTCTGTGAGAAGAGACACCTGAGAGCTCTCTCTGCTAACCCCTTCACACGGTGAAGAAAGGCCAGGTGAGGATGACATCGTGGGAAGTGACCATCTACACGCCAGGAGGGAAGGGCTCACGGGGACCAGTCCTACTGGACTGGTTTGCACAGTCTCCATAACTGTGCACATATCAATGGCTGTTGTTTAAAAAACACTTTTTTATTTTCAACTTTCTTGCAATTAATATTTATATGTATGATTTACAATCAGGAAAAGCAGGCATTTTACAATAAATACATTTTTAGCTGTTTTGCATTTGAGGTACAAGTGGTGGAAATATTTAATGGCAGATAAAAAGAGAGAGATGCATTGGTCAAACAGATCTGAATGTGGAAGTCCTTCTATTTGACATATTACCAGGAAGGAATATTTTAATGTACTAGCATTTTATAGGCAGTAGTATATTGAGAAGGAAATGGCAACCCACTCCAGGATTCTTGCCTAGAGAATCCTATGGACAGAGGAGCCTGGTGGGCTGCTGTCCATGGGGTTGCCCAGAGTCAGACACGACTGGGGCAACTTAGCATGCATGCATGCATTGGAGAAGGAAATGGCAACCCACTCCAGTATTCTTGCCTAGAGAATCTAATGGACGGAGGAGCATGGTGGACTGCCATCTATGGGGTCGCACAGAGTCAGACATGACTGAAGTGACTTAGCAGCAGTATATTGAGAAATGGTCTAGAAAAGATACTGTCCCTTGGTTCAGTGGCTATTACATCCTCTTATTCAAGATGCTGCTGAAGCGCCAGGTTTAGACCAATGGTTTTCAAGCTGTGGTTTGGGGACCCTGGGGTGCCCACTTACTGGCCACCTGAAAAGTCAGAACTATTTTCATAATAATACTGAGACATTTTTTGCCCTTTCCACTGTCTCTTGCGTATACAGTAGCATTTGAGAGGCTCCATGACCTGCTATGATGCCATCCCCCTGATGTGTGTTGGTGTGTTTGCTAGTGTTTTCCTGTTCCGAGAATGTCTCCATTTTAATTTTTAATAGGATAAAGTGTGTGAGTCACTCAGTCGTGTCCGACTCTTTGTGACCCCACGGACTGTACCCCACCAGGTTCCTCTGTCCACGGAATCCTCCAGGCAAGAATACTGGAGTGGGTTGCCATTTCCTTCTCTAGGGAATCTTCCCAACCTCGGGATCGAACCCATCTCTCGCTTTGCAGGCAGATTCTTTACCCTCTGAGCTACCAGGAAGCCCCACATTGTCAGAAATAACTGACCTGAACAAAGGCTCTGTAGGGTCTGCAATCATTTTTAAGCATAGCCTCAGATAGGAGTCTAGTCTGTGCTTGGGTCCTGTATTGGGCAGTGGTTACTCTAAGAAGAAGGTGGTCCCTGACGCCTGGTCCAGGAGGGCCCTGGACATCGTAGCACATCTGTCCTCACCTTCTGCATCTTTACGGAAACATTGCCCTTGTTCCTTATTTTTAAAACTTTACTTTGTGGAGTTTGTGAGGCTGCGTGAAACTTTGTTAACACAAGGGTGACGTGTAAATTGAGTTCTGCTGAATGTGAGGTGTATGGGAATGGTGAAATTAGACCTCCACTCTCTTGCCTTTGTACTGCACTGGGCAAGTCTGCATTTTTAGGATGAAAACAAGAATATAATTTCCTTCTGGGAGGTATAGGAGTGTGTATTTAAAATAAACATAACCTGTACAGATGAGGCTATTTGCAAAGCAGAAATAGAGACAGAGACATAGAGAACAAATGTATGGACATCAGGAAATGGGGGGTGAGATGGGTGGGAGATTGAGATTAACATATACTGGGATTGACATATATGCGCTATCAATACTATGTATAAAATAGATAATTAATAAGGACCTACTGTGTAGCACAGGGAACTCTATAATCAGTGCTCTGGGGTGACCTAAATGGGAATAAAATCCAACAAAGAGTGGTTATGTGTAAACACATGGTGGATTCACTTTGTTGCACGGTAGAAGCTACGACATTGTAAAGCAGCTAGGTGTGAAAGGGTCAGTCGCTCAGTCGTGTCCGACTCTTTGTGGCCCTGTGGACTATAGCCCACCAGGCTCCTCTGTCCACAGAATTCTCCAGGCAAGAATACTGAGTAGGTTGCCATTCCCTTCTCCAGAGGATTTTCCCGACCCAGGGATCAAACCCAGGTATCCTACGTTGCAGACAGATTCTTTACCATCTGAGCCACTAGGAAAGCCCATAATACTCCAATAAAAATTAATAAAATTAAAAACATAACCTAGTGGATGGTCAGCTTGGCATGAAGTAGGGAGGAGACAAACTTGGAATTAACTGAATATGTTTATGCTTATCTGTCTTTAAAATGTGCGCATGTCTGGAACTTGTGTTTGTAAACATATGTAAAACAGACCTGCTCTTTGAGAGCTGCTTCCTGAATGATGTGGAATCCGCGCCTAGACCGTCCTCACTACCGGGGAGGCAGCATCAGCGCCCAGGCTCCCGCTCCTCTCTGCTTCACTAGGAACACACGTCGGCCTCAGGCGTGGGGCTCTCCTCTGCCTCTCAGCGCAGCGCACGCTGGGGCAGTGGTCTGCGCCTGCTCCTCTGAGCACGTATCTTTATGGTCTGGGCTGTAGGTTGAAACTTGGAACCTTTCTGTACAGAGAACGTGGCTTCAAAGGAAGGACGCTGTGGAGCTCTGAGACCAGGGTCCCCGCGGCAGTGTTACTGGCGGCTTCTCAGTGTCGGCCTGAGCGGCAGGCTTCGGCAGCCTCACTTACCAGCTCCCCGTCATGTCAGAAAAGAGGAGGGAGAACCCAGACAGGGAGGAGCGAAATTAAGGCTTCAGACTGGACTCTTGGTTTAAGACCATCCCGGACCCAGAGCAGGAAAAGGAATACATTTTGACATGACTGCAATCTGATTTCGAGTCTAAGAGGCTGAGCTGTGAATCATGATATAGGCTCTTTGAAATGTGGCCACAGCTGTTGTTGTTTGCCCACTAAGGCACGTCTGACTCTTTGAGACCCCGTGAACTCTAGCCCTCCAGGCTCCTCTGTCCGTGAAATTTCCCAGGGAAGAATCCAGGAATGGGTTGCCATTTCCTTCTCCAGGGGATCTTCCCGACCCAGGGGTCGAACCCGCGCCTGCTGTGTTGCAAGCGGATTCCTTACTGTTCTCCCTCGGAGGAAAGAGGACGCCCGATCTCACTTGGTCATTTTTAGTGGCAGCTCACACACATTGTGATCGTCAGTTTGGGAATCTTAGCATCCTTATTTCTTGAGGGTTTAGAGAGATGTGCCTAGGATTTTCTTGATTACAAGTTTTGCTTCTTCTTTTTTTCCTTAACTGACCAACTCCCCTACCAGCCTTCACGTCGAGCTGTGATTGAATGTTGACTGAGCCTCGGGAGTCTTGCTCAGCTGCCCCGTGTGGGACTGAGCCCACAGCCGCATCGTTAGCCGGGCCCTTTGGACCGCGATGTGTGCGCTGAGCTCTTTCTTTGCTCCTGGTGGTGACTGGGCCCCTGGTAACAAAGAGGTCAGTGGATCCTGGCCCTGGGCATCGTGTGGAGGAATGCCCTGACATCCTTCTAAGCCCTCGGCTCTGCCCCTTTTCTCCCGGCTTTAATGGAGACAATTAAGTTACATCCTATTTAGCTAATTGGTGATTGGAAACATGACTATTCAGTTGATCTGTGTCTTGTCTGTTAGAATATTAATAATCCTCTTGCTTTGCCTGATTTTGTGAACACATCTCCACCAGGGCAGTCACTGTGTAGGAGGGGAAATACATAACACAGAGTTTGCTTTCAACCCCAGCTTATTAATTTGAGTACCTAATACTTCAAGTTGCTTTTTATCCCTCCCTTTTTGTGCTATGGAGGCCTTATAATGTGGAGTTGTTTGATGTTTTTCCCACTTCTTGTTATCTTTTATCTCCATAAAAATAAGCCTGGCACTACTGTCTTCTGTAAGATGCTCTCAGAGAGCACGGTGCTTTTGAATGTATGTACGTCCTCGGCTTTATGTTTTAAAAACCTCCTACTGTGTGATAAAATCGATACATGTACTAGCTAGAGGAGAGGTGCCTATTCTGAGTAGGTAAAACTACGTAATTTGCAGAAACTCCTCAGTTAATACTCAGAAGACATGTATTTCTTATTTCTCATAAATGACAATATTTAGGTTTAAATGCAAACATTTAGGTTTGATTAATCATAGTTTATATGTTCTTCTGGTTGATTTGCTTTTTTTTTTAATGAAATAGTTTTGTAATTTTTTATACCCTTAGACGTTAGTAAAGTGGCATTATCTTGAAAGGCTAGTCTCAATTAGATATAAACGTGAGCAATTAATTAAGTTAGCCAGCACAAGCCACGGAGCTAAGGTGTCATCACATGTCAGTGATCGAGGAGCACCTGTTAATTAGAACAGTAGGAAAACTGCAATGAGTTATGGGAGAAAAAAAACTAAAAAATGATGGGTGAAATTAGCAATATCTGCATTTCTTGTTATTTCTTAAATCCAACCCGTAAACAATATGTTGTGACAGCTCTAGGATGGGATTATGGCATTTTGGGTGAGGTCTGATGATGGCTAAAAATAGACGTGTATTGAAGATCAGAAGAGGAATATTAAACAATTGAAATTTTGTGAAAGACTGATGCTGTTTCATTGTAATAATTTCCCCAAAGACACATTAGTAATGCTGCTAAATACAGACTTTAATAGACTTTAATAATGTGTACTTTAGAGGCCTGATACACAAAGGAATAATGTATAAAACATTCATTATGGAAAATTGCTACCTTTTTTATTTAATAGGAAATCTGTTGAAACAAAACCATTGCACTGCCTATGGCATTGTGTTCCTGGGTGCGAGCAGCCTGAAGAATAATTGCCACCTTCTCTTACATTTTTTCCATCTATTCTAATCAAGTTGCCATCATATTTACTTCTTTGTTCCCTGAATGAAGTTAGATGGGGTTTAGAAGAAGGGTGCATTGGATGCACCCTTGTTAACGTGTGGTCCAGCCTCTCCCTACGCGTGTAATCTTGGTCGAGGACCTTACCGTCAGACTCCTCTTCTTCATTTACACACCGGTAAATGAAGGTTTACCTTGCTTGCCTCACAAGGTCAAGGTAGGAGATAGGAAATGTTGGCAGGGCGGAGGCTCCATGGAACAGGCACCCAATAAAATGCTTCCTATTCTGATTACTTTCTGCATCTGTTTCTCTTTGCATTTCTTGTTTCTATGGGTGACCAGTGGGTGGGGAGAGCAGCCTGGGGGTCGAGAGTAGAAAAAAGCAATTAAAAAGAAGCCTCCGTAAGCAGCTCTGTCGCCAAGCCCTGCATTGGATTTCAATTTGATTTTAATGTGCTGCTGAGAGAGCCATGCTGTTGAAAAAGAGAGGAGAGTAAGAAGCAGATGCTTTTGGAAGAACAGTAGGGCATTTATCTCTTTTAATGAGATAACATCATTAGAGTGACAAAGTGCAGCGAATCGATACTCGAAACGGACTCATGCTATCCTTCCAGAGTGTGGTGATGGTTCCCCTTCATAGCCGAGAATCTGCTGAATCACGAATTCTGTCTTATCTGTTATTAGAGTCCCTGACTTTGATCTCACAGAATAGATCCTCACCTTTGGAATCTGCCCAGGAGTAGAAAAACAGACTAATTGGATAAATGAGAAGAATCCAGGGTGATTTATAAGCTGCTCTGTCATCAGGGAGCCTCAGAGGAGGCAGGTCGGGCTTTTTTGCCTTTGACTTCTATCCATGGCTGCGCATCCTCGCCCGCTCTCCTTGTTCCCCGCCTGCTTCCTGGTGTCAGAAGCACTAATCACGTCAGGCTGTGACACTGACAGCCCTGACATTCACAACAAAGAGGCAAGCAGGGAGACGGGAAGAGAGACCTTGGAGCGGGAAGGTGAGGAGGAGCAGTAGGGGAAGGATTTTTTTTTTTTCTTGCACGTAAAATCCATCGCTACAGCATCACCAACATTTCTGGGTAGATTACACTCAAGGAAAATAAAGGAAGAAGCAAGGTGAATTCTGATGGAGATAAAATTGGGCAAGGAAGATTTTTTGCTACTGTTTTTTCCCCTCTTCTCTTAGATTTCATGTGTAGTGTATGTGAGAGTGACTGAGGCTATGATTTCTTCTCATCAAGAATAAAAAGGTCATTGAAAAAATTTCCCTCCTGGGAGTTAGGAGTTTGAGATGAACATCTATACCCTACTGTAGTATATAAAATAGGTAAACAACAGGACCTGCTGTGTAGCACAGGGAACTATACTTAATATCTTTTAATGACTATAGTGAAAAAGAATCTGGAAAAGAACATATGTGTGTTTGTGTGTGTGTAAATGTATAACTGAATCAGTTGGCTGTGCACTTGAAACTAATGCAACATTGTAAATTAACTATACTTCAATAAAATTAAAAAACTAAAAAAATTCACCTCCTCCATTATCCTAGCTTTTCTCTTCAAGACAAAGTAGAGTTGAGTCTTAGTAGGAACTGTGTGCTCTCTCTGAGTTTTCCTTTTACTGCCAGATTCCCATAGTTAAATCTGAACAATGACGACTCCAGGAAAGGAGTCATTGGTGAGGGGTGCTTTCTGACGAAGCTGATGAGGGGATGGGCTGTTTAGTGTCACCCTCTGGCCATCTCACCCTTGGCCTCCCCCGCTCCTGCCCGCTGCAGGAAATGCTGATGCCTGGGACTTCCTTGGGTGTCCGATGGTTGTAACGCCAGACGCCACTGCAGAGGGCGCAGGTTCAGTCCCTGTTCTGGGAACTAAGATTCCCACATGCTGCACAGCCAATAAATAAATAAATACAAATTTTTTTTTTTTAAAAGAAAGACCAATGTGCTTGGCAGTTTGGAGCAGGCTGTCTGTGGCCAGATCTTTCAAACACCTTTGAGTCTCCTCTCTCCCTTGGGCAACTTTCTCCATTTGGCATCCTTCCAGTGAGTGGTCTCCAGTCCATCCTGGATCAGTTCAGGACCTGGAAACCTGTGGCCACATCTCACGTGTGGTTTGGAATCCAGATGCTATGATCTAAATTGAGCTCTGAGCTCAGGCTGAATCATCCTAGCTTTTCTATAAACAGGAGAACCCAGCTGCCAGCTCAGCTTTTGAGGTATTTTGAATTACAACTCTATGTCTTAGCAAGGATATCTGTCCTTTCACTTTTTCATGCAAGGGAAAAAAAAATAATAATAATAAAAAAGGGAAACAATGTATTGATTCCATGTTAGTTACCCTACCACAAAGGAAGTACATTTTTTGGTCTACAGTTGAGGGAAGAAGGTGTTACATGGTGACATCTCTTCAGATTAATTAAAAATAATATTAATAAAGAACTTTGGAAAAAATTGAGACCTCATTTTGCAGTATTTTGTTCTTAGTACCCAAGTAGGATTTAACACACTTGGGCCACTTGGGAGAAATGTTTCTCTGAATTTGCAAAATAATTGTTTTAAGTGAATTATAGCATAATTTAAACCTTTACATTGTGGCTTATTTAAAATTCTTGAGGAACTTCTACTTCTACTGGCAGAGGAGAGTACATTTGTACCCTGGGGAGGGCTTGGGGGAATTACCCCCAAGTATCTTCCTGTAAACTCATATTTTCTGTGAAGTTCCCTTTTATCCTAAACGTTTACATGGATATTACGTTGTTCTCTGTGTTCTTTGGGTTTTTTACGTAAAAGAACTTTAAAAATTACTTGCCAGTTAAATTATTAATACTTAATTAAATCTTAATATTATTAGTAGATAAGTTAGCTATTATTACAAATAAACCCTCAATAGCCAGTGATTTGGCACAATAAAAGTTTCCTTTCTTGCTAAATTTTGACCCATTGTAGGTGTTTCTGATAGGTAAAGTGCTTTTTACTCGGCAGTTATTCAGGAATCCTGAACCCAGCCTCCTGCCTCGTTCTGGCCTTGCAGTCTGTACTGGGCTTCTAGGCTGCTGTTAGGAAGTACCACAGCCTGGAGGCCTTAAATAAAAGTAATGTATTGCCCCACAGTTCTGGAGGCTAGGAATCCAAGATCAAAGTGTCGGCAGCGTTGGTTTCTTCTGAGGCTATGAGAGACGGATCTGTACCAGGCGTCTCTCCTTGGCTTGTAGATGGCTGTCTCCTCCCTGTGACCCTTCATGTCATCTTCCTTCTGTTCCTGTCTGTCCAAATTTCCCCTTTTTATAAGAACACCAGTCATGCTAGGTTCAGGCCCACCCTCTTTTGATGTGACTTTATCTTAACTAATCACACCTATAATTATCCTACTTCTAAATAAGGTTATTTTCTGAGTGGCTGAGGGTGAGGACTTCATGAATTTGGTGGGGAAGAGAGGATTCAACCCATAATCCCATCTTTGAGGCTAATGATTGTCTGCACATAGATGGTGGAAGGGAGAGAGAGCATGAAGAAGGAACACTCCTTAATCCCCATAGCCCTGAAGTGAGTCCGCATTTTCCCTTCGTATTCCGTTGGTAAGAACTAGTCACGAGTTTCCTCCTGAGTGCAGAGGACCTGGGAAATGTAGTCCCTGGCTGAGTAGTAGCTGTGCCAAGGGGTTCCTGGCGAAGGCATGCGCACAAGAGCCACCCATCTTTCTAGGAAAAAGTGTCATGTATATCCTGGATCTTCCACTGTTCCTGAGAGCCAGCCCATCCGTGGGCACAGAAGGAGATCGTATCCAAGTTTGAGAAGCCCGTTCTAGCACAGCTTAGAACACTTCCCAGTGAACACTCCAAGTATTTATATGTAAATGGGTGCCTCAACTTGCTTACTATTTTGTTTCTTAAGAATCTAATGTATTCTCAAGGGGATTTTATTTATACTATTAATGGATACGCTTTCCTCTTATGAGACTAGTAAACTCCAAAATAATGAGGTTTTACTCTTCGCCAGAAGTATAACTTGTGGTTAGAGTGATTTCTTATGGTACAGTGACCTTTTTTTTGTTATATGTTCTGTTATTACTGAAAAACGTTATGCATCCAAGAGGGAGAAAAGGATATTATGAGTGCAGAGGACAATTATATAACCTGCTGTGCTTATCTCAAATGGCTAGACTTTAGTATTTAATTATAAAAGTCTTGTCTTTCCTATCAGATTAGTCATTATTTCAGAAGTTGAACGTGGGTTTTGTCAGTGACTAAGTAATTGCTTTGTATGTTCCTTCGCAGTTACAGTAAGAAGTCATGAATCTTCTACATTTAGAACTGCTAAAAATTATTTAGATTTGCTTGTTGAGTGGGTTTATCTAAAGAAGGACTTGGGAAGAAATTTCCACTGTGAATTTTTGGCTTCTCAAAGTAATTTTTAAGAAATTTCACCTGAAAAAGATAGTGATAGTAATTTTAAAAGGATAAGTAGGTACAGTTTGAAAACTTGGTAGGTAGTGTGAAAACACATGACTATTGAACCATAATATTTAAGATTTTCATTATGAAGTCCCATGTCAAGAAAACATTCTCTTGTTGTTTTATTGTTTTGTAACTTTAGAACACTGATGTTATCTAATGATTTAAAATCCATCAGTGGTGCTATAGATTTCCTTTTGATCAAAAATCCTAACAGTGATACTTTAGAAAGATAGTCATTTGGACAGTAGCCTTTTAATTTTCAATAGTTATAGTTTTTAATATGGCAAAATAAACTAACACAAATATTTGAGTTGTTTTAAACATGAACCGATCTATCATTTGCTGATCTGCATGTCTGTACCTCATTACAATATTGTCTCTGCCTTTAAGCTTCCTCTCCAATATATTCAGTTTTGTACACTGAGGTCAACTCTTTTTAATGCCCGGCTCAAAAGCCACCAGTATCACAAAGTCCAGTAGAAAGAGAATCCAGAAGAAAGAATGAACTAAGTCCTCATTCACTTAGATGTCATGAATTCAGATTTTGGATTAGGATCTAGGATGAAGTTTATCCTTTGTAGATATTTAATTAATAATTTAACTGTTAAATCAGTACCACCTGTTTAGATATAGCAGATCCAGTATTTGAATTTGGATTTTATTGATTCCAAAACCCAGGCACATTTTCATCCTGTCACATTGCCTCATAGGAGAGTATTTGAACTATATTACGTGGATTTGCTAAGCTAAGAGTAAATGCAGCATCCCAGGATGAATGTTTTAGTTCTTGAAAGAACAAGTCTTTTGCAAGTGAACAAATTAATATAGTGGCTGGAAATTAGTTTCATCTCATCATTAAAGCAACTGTAGAACTTTTACTTGCTAACACTTCAGTAGACTGCCACTTTCTAAATAAAGGAACAGCCTCAGATTCAGGAAACCTCTTAAACATCCCATGTGTGACTCACGTGGGCTTCCCTGGTGGCTGAGTGGTAGAGAAACCCCCTGCCAATGCAGGAGACGTGAATTTGATCCCCGAGCAGAGAAGATCCCCTGGAGAAGGAAATGGCAGCCCAGTCCAGTATTCTTGTCGGGGAAGCCCAGGGACAGAGGAGCCTGGCGGGCTACAGTCCATGGGGTCACGAAAGAGTCGGACACGACTTAGTGAATGAACAACAGCATGAGGCTAACGTAGAGTCCTTTAGAACTCGTGTTGATTTCCTTAAAACTGGTTTCTAATGCATACTGTCACACTTGCTCACCTTGATAAATGCGCCCAGGTTATGAAGGTCTTATTGATTGGCTGAGGCAAACACAGGAGAGGCAACCTTGAACCACAGGTAGGCCTGCCCTGAGGGCAAGACCAAGAAAGCCTCATATTTCCAGTGAGAAGGTCAGCTCGAGCCCTCAGATAAAAGGAAGGTATATTCCTCTGAAAACATTTCACCTTTTCACCTTTTCTAGCAACTTGATAAGCCCGACTTGTGGTGAAGAGGTTGATTTAGAGTTTGGAAGGGTACCTGCATCATTTTCTGTTTTATTCCATTTGCTCCCTTCACGGTCCCTGCTATGTGACTCTGGCCAAGTCACATCCTCTGTTTGAAACTGGGGGTCTGCATGTATGAGATGGAGCCGTGGGAATACATTTGGAGTTGTTCGCCTGATGTTTTAGCCTAGCTTGACTTCAGGGGTTGTCTGTAAAATATAGGAATTGAGTCCGATATTTGATGTGCATATGCATTCTTCTGAAGAGAGTGGTTCGTAGGTTATTATATCAGATTCTCCCGGGCTTTAGCAGACGAAGGAATCAAGAAGTCAGATGATCTTGGAACTCTGTAGGGCCTCTAGCATTCCAGTTTTCTACAAATTATCTGAAGCACAGGCTGTCCTGGGCAGAATAGAGGAGAAAATGAATTCATTCTGTCTCCTTTCTGCAGTGTGACCTGGAAAGGAATACCTGCAGTGCTTTTATTATAGGCAAGTGCTTCTGTCTTCTCTAGGATGAGTGTTCTCTGTACAGTAAACGTTCAGTATATATTTTTGTGGAGAGTGACAAAATTCTGTTATTAGGAGAAGAGCAGAAATAGCCTATTAGTCTGAAGTGAGTGACTTTTTGATGATCAATGAGCATTTTTTTTTTCAAACCTGAGCATTTCTTGTAGTTATCTGCAATGGGTGTTTAAAGAATCATTTGTCTTAGCACGTAAATTACTTGGTATCTCAGACACTTGAAGAGTTGGTAAGGATGTTCAGAGTTAAGAGGTTGGTCCCCAGCAGTGAGGAGGAGGCGGAGGCCCAGAGGCATGGGGGTGCCCAGCCTTTATCCGGCTGCATTTCTCTGACTGTGGTTCCTACAGTGTGGTAAGCATGCCATCTTGCCAGAGAGCCTTCTCATATGGTTCATGGCTCAGCAGATCAGCCAGCCTGAAGCAAGAGCCTTATTGCTCAGCAGATAAACAGATGAGAGAATCAGAAGAGCACTCTGGCACCTCCCCCTTTGGGTAGGGAAGAAAAAGAATTAAGCAGCCTTCCCTGGCCAGCTGTGCAGTTTGAAGCTAATGGAAGTCTGCTCTTTAATGTGACTCGTGCAGTTCACTGTATTGGCACAATACACTCTTCTCCAGAAAGTCCCGATATGATTAAAACAGACAAACAAAAACATTATTTCTTGACTACTTGGATCTGCCTTTCGAAAAAATCAGGGATGTTAATCTACATTATTACTTCTAGACAAAAACTGTATTCCTTTTTCTTTTTTTTTCTGTTGGTGGGTTTTTAAAAATTGGCTTTTGAGTCCTTAATATAAACGTCTATGCGTGTGTTTTACAACCATTGACTGTCAACTTTGGTTTAAAGTTTAAGCATCTTGGCTATTTTCTTTGGAAACTTTGTACAAAGAGAATAATCATATAGACCACAATAATATTATTTGTCTTCAAAGTTGCTATGAACAATCATTCCTAAGATTTATTGTCTAGGCCAAGTCCACAATTCAAAATCCAGAGCAGGCCAAATGTTCAGAGCTAGGCTTTGGAAACTGATTTAATTTATTTTGTAATGCTGAAAACATACTCAGGGGGCCTCCTTCTGCTCTATTTTTTCATTGTTGGGACCACCAGTCCTTATTATAGGTATTTAATATGAAACTTTCATGATGATAATCACTTCAGAGTTGTTTGAGCTGGATTGGTAGTATGCAGCAATCATATCAAAATTTTCAGCAGGAACAGAAAACATGGTATAAAATGATATTACCTGTATTCTTTGGCGTAGTTTCTCAGGATAGGTTTTTTACCAATTATCTGTGTCTCGTTCAGTCATGAGTGAGCACACACTGTGGCACGTGGCTTGTACCATGTATATTTATGTAGTTTTGATAGATATAAATAAATTAGTGCCCAGGTACCAAATAATGAACACCCTCAAAATTTGAATTTCAAGGAACAGTGGCAGAAAATATCATCACTTGAAACTGAAACTTTCAGACATCAACAGAAAAATGACGGAGATTAGCTATGTGTGAAATTCCCAGAAGGTAATCCACACTCCCATCAACCCATGGTTTGTCTACCCACTTTTTGGTATCCTTTCAACAGAAATAAAAATAAATGTAGATACTTCGGCAAGTGAACACACAGCACCACATGGGGTGAATAACCTGACATCAAATGTTTCTTGAGATGATAAGAGTGTGAAGGTATCACCTGGGAGATATTCTTGCCAAACGTGTCATCAAGCCTCTAGACTTCATTCCACTTTAAAGGAAATACAAGGGGGTTGAGAAGGAAGTTAAATAACCACTGCAGGAAAACAAGGAAATCAGTTTTGTGGGAGAGTATGAAGATAAATGTTTTTGACTGCTTCAAAAGCCCTCGTCATTAAAAAAATAATAAGGCAGAACTGGGACTTCCCTGGTGAACCAGTGGTTAAGACTTTGCTCTTCCATTGCAGGGGGAACAGGTTTGATCCCTGGTCAGGGAACTGAGATCCTGCATTCTGTGTGGCATGGCCAAAAAATTAATTATTTTTTTTAAAAGGAGGAACTATTCTACATTAGAAGAAACTAAAAAGCCACAAAGCCAAAAACAAAAAAAATGTAGACAATGTTAATTAACCAATGTGTTGGGAATTCCAGCATGTTCACATCAGAAGCGAGCAGCTAGATGCTGTTCTTTGTATCAGCCACCAGCACGAGTTGGGGAGCCTGAAAACTGTGTATTATAGACCCACTGGCAGCTATATGTGGCCAGTACCAAGTTTTAAGTCTAGAGGTTTAAAAGTCGTCAAGGCAGGGTGACCGAACTCTATCGCCACCCGCTTCTGAACGTCACACTTTCCCAGCACTGAGACCCCTGGCTCCAGTATTGGAGGCTGACTCTGCTGCTCCTCTTTGTGACATCAGCTGGGGCCCTGAGCCTCTCCAGGCCACAACCTCCTTGGCTCCAATATGTACACAAAAGATATTTCAAAGGTTTGTTGTGAGGCTGAAATGAGACCACTGATGTGAAAGGGCCTCGGACAGGTCTTGGCCCATGGTAGGCTTTCAGTAAATGTTTTAATTTAAAAAATAATAATCCTCTGGCCCCAGTATTATGCTCTTCTGGGAAACTCTCTTTCTCTTTGTAAATTGATAAGTAAGCATTCCAAGTAATCGGTCAGCTTGGCTTTTAGGACTGGGAGGAACGAGTCATCTCAGTGTGAACAGATGCAAACGATTTCTCTTCCGTGCAGAGCTGAGTCCTCGGTGACCCTGGCCTCCTGCTGACCCATGAGTTGATGGGAGTTAACCCCCACCCCCAGAAGAGGCCTCCGCTTCACTCCTGCAAGATGGGTGTTAGTCAGGACTCTGGAGGTTGGGTTGAAAACTTAGGTGTTTTGTTTCTTTTTTGACAGGACCAAAAAGCTGAGCATATGCGTGAACTGTAGCAAATGGGAGAAATATAAATCCCACTCACAGTATATTTTTCAGATGCTGTTAGCTGGGTTTATTTTTACTTTGACAGATACTTCCGTTTAGGGGGGTGCTTTCCACAGACAGAGTCTATTGTGCAATAGAAAATTCGGTAAATTTTGCCTCGAGATTTCCTCCAGATCTCTCAGGTGACCACACCCGAGCCTCAGCATGGCCGTGTTTTCAGTAAGAGACTTGAGTGATTACTTTAGAAAGTGACCTTCGTTTCTTCCCTCTGGAGGTTTTTGTTGGCGGTTTGTCGTCTTTTTTTTTTTGGACATCATGCTTACTATAGGAAAGACCAGCCATGTGTGTGCCACAGACTGAAAACTGGCGTAATTGTATCTACCTGTTACTTGATTTCACACTTCACTGGCTCCCTAAAGTCAGCATGTCCTTCCTGGTTAAGAGTTTTCACCCTGGGTGTCCTCAGACCTGCGTTCAGATCCCAGCTCTGCCACAGAGGAGCCTTGAGACCTCGGGCAATCTCCCTGACCTCTTCTAAACCTATCGCTTCTAAAATACTGATGAAAACACCTAACTCCCTGGCCTCCTCGGAGGATGATGTTAGATCGTGCCCATAAACACTTAGAGCTCAGCATCGGATGAGCACTCAGCCAGTGTTCACCCTTGGGATGGGTGTGAGGGAAGGGGAATGGCAGGGTTCTCAAAAGCGACTTCTGTTTCAATTCAGTAAGTGCCTGGAATTTCACATTTGCATCTCTCTCATGATAACCTTCAGAAGAACAGACTTATTTGGGCCAAATTTGATATATTGTGTTTTAAATTTCTAGTAAGAGTATCAGCTCTACAGACTGACAATCATCTGTCTTCTTGTGGGCTATTGCACTAAAAAAGTAAATAAAATAAAAGACTATTGTTTGTAGACAGCGCGATACACCCTGAGAGTGACTTCCAGTGTTACAGTAACCATGCACATATTGGGGTGGGGTGATGGGGAGTCACTGGCCAGCGCTCTGCGGGCGCCTAGCAAACCCTCTGAGTGGAAGCTGCCCTGTAGATTCTGGCTCCAGATTTACATGAGTGGTTTGACTTAAGGCTGTTTGGGTTTGGTTTTGTTTTCTAAGTGGAAAAACTCTTTTGTGTCTCTCTTTTCTATTAATTCCAGAGGCTGAGTCAGTGGTGAATCCAGTCGTTGAATTAATATGGAAATCATACTCTAAGCTAATGCTTAGGATTACTCCCATTATGTAACACTGAAGTGGACTGGAACAGAGAAAATTCCAGTACCATTTCTTTCTCCACTTTAAAGATTGTAGAGCACCAATCTTCTCTGTGAAAGTACATGCTGTATATAAAAGTGGTTTTTAACAAGGATTTTAAAACAGGAGAAAGGATGAGTTCTTATTCTGTGTCCCTCTCTGGGCATCTATAACATTGAGGAATTTTCCCGGCTGCTCGCAGAGTGAACGACAACCAGATGCATTTGCATAATCATCATAAAAATTATGTTCTGCTGCATTTTTCATTGAGCAAAACTTTGCACAGAATTAGGCACAGCCTTTGCTCTCTGGGAGTTTAAATGTAAGACACAAGATAGCAATGTGTGTAGATATTTGGACAAATTTGTGTTAACATTTTATAAACTTTTCTATTTTGTACTTTGACAGCCTCCCTTAACTCATGTAACTCATCCTTGGGTATCAGTTCATCCATAGGATAATGTTGTTTTTTTTTTTTTAGATTAGAGAAGTTCTATTTTTCTTGATTACAAAGCTAAAACAGGTTCCTTTTAGAAAAATTGGAAGATAAAGTATAAACAAAAAACACAGTGACATGTAATTCTGTCACCCAGAAAAAACTACCCAGTGGTATTTCATAGGGAGATTTTTAATACCTCTTTTAAAATATATCTATATATTTTCTAAAACTGAGATCTATATATGCAGTTTTGCTTTGGGCTATTTTCACTTGACGTATCTTTGCATGTTTTCATATTGTATATGTTTAAAAATTCACTTTGAGTGGTGTTATACTATTAGAGTAATTTTTTAAAAGTTGAGAATCCAGCTTCTGGACATCTGAAACAGTCATTTGGTGGATTAGAAAGTCAAAAGATCACTCTGACTGTTCAGCCAGCCCATCCAGACCTGTTTCCGAAACAGCCATTGTCCACCTTGCGTGGAAACTCGGCCGACTCTGCGTGTTTCCTCGGGCTGGCCGCTGCTCCGCGTCTGTCTCTCCCTGCTGACTTATCAGCCTCCGCGCACACATGCACATTTGTTTATACCAGCCTTCCTGACATGCAGCCGCAGCGTGGGGTTTGGAAGACTGCCCGGCTGCATACCATTCATGCCGGCTGATCTTCAGCTTCTGGTAACTGAACTGGGTGCTCTGAACTCCTTCCATCTCTAAAGAGCTCACCCTGAAGTGCCGCTGACCACAGAGCAAGTGCGCTCCCAAACTCTTGAGGGCTCACATTCATGCTCGCCGGAGGAAAGAGGGGTCTTGGCCCAAGCATTGTGACAGGCTTGGGGGTACTTGTAAAAGTCATCAACACTCTGTTTGCCACCCCCTCAGCCATACCATAAGCCACTGGTCCCCAGCCTTTTAGGCCCCAGGGACGGGTTTTATGGAAGATGGTCTTTCCAGGGACTGGGGCGGGGTGGTGGGGGTGGCGTGTGGCGGTTTGGGGATGATTCAGGTGCATTACATGTGTTGTGCGCTCCGCTTCTGTTATTATGACATCAGCTCCACCTCAGATCATCAGGCATTAGATGCTGAAGGTTGAGGACCCCTGCCATAAACAGCTGCTTGAATTCATATACCTTCAAGCTTAAGATGATGTTTCTTGAAGCACCTTGGAAGCAGGGGGAGTCTGAGGGGACCTAGGAGGAGTGAAGGAGATGGTCCCGCCTCGTGGAGGACAGATGCAGCCCCTGTGCTGGGCTCACCTCTTATGTTGGGAAGTGTTGCGTGTGCCCTGAAGCCATCCCTTTCTGAACACTCCCTGTGGCCCTCCCGCCTCCCCCAGGAGCCCTGTCGGTTTCTCTTAGAGAATAAGCATCAGAAAAGAAAACTTTGGGGGGCTCAGTGATAGAAAGGGAATGTGGAGGGCAGAGGAAAGGACATCATGCCGAGTAGAAAGATCGCCTTGTATTGGGTGAGGCTCAGAATCTTTCCATGAACTCCGCAAACACTTTTTTCCTCCAAAGAAAGAATTGGTACTCCTTTCCATCAGATAACCTTCTGTATATGCAGGGATCTGAAGAGGAAACAGTCACAATAACGGCATACCAGGAAATGGGGGAGCCTAGACAGAGAAAAGAAGTTAAAGTGACATTCATTCTGTTTACAAATACCTCCGCTGAGCATGTTTCAGCAGTTAATCAGAGCTTTCTTGCTTGGCACGTTCTAAAATGATATCATTATCTAGCTTGCTATTTCAGCAGTTCCAGGAATACCTTGCCTGTGGGTCAGGGTACTTGGTTTCATATAAACAACTCATCAGAGCCTTTTATAATTTCAGAGAGACAGGCAAAAAGAGAAAAAATAGCCCCACAAGTTATGCAGACAAACGATAAATTGGCGAGATTTCTCTCCTAATACAGACCCTGGGAGAAGGCATCCTCTGCTCCCTCTCGGGGTTAAATGTGACTTATTTGTTTCCCCCTCAGACTGTGCTGAGTTTAGTTTCTCAGTAGACTGAAGCACCTTTGGAACTCCTAGGGGGAGGCCAGGAGGTATGTCCTTAATTGCTTCATGGATGATGTGAAGTCTTGGAATGGAATCTAGCTGTCACTCATTAACTAGCTTGGCTTATTAAACCTTGACAGCTAACAGAACTGAGCCAAACACCCTTGATTAGAGGTGGCTCAAGAGCAGCAGGAGTTGGTCCAGTTGAATTGTACTGAAGGAGTTACTGTAGTACGTCCACTTCATCTATTTGAACTGATTCTCGTGAAATCTGAGGAGGACAGATGATGGTTTGCCAGATGCTTTTCCTGCTTTCATTGAGGGCAGTAGGAATAAATAGGTGACCATTTTCTTAATTGGGATACTGATCACTATTATTGATGGCATCACTGTTATACAAGAATGGCAAGTTTTTGTTCAAACTTTTTGGCTTGCTTGAATCTATTTATGGTAAACAGTAAGGGATATACATGTTATCAAGTACATTCTGATTCCGCAGACTTGCTTCTCACAGCAGGGACCTACAATCAGTCAGCGTTTTCAGGCGTGGACATGTAATCAAGGCATAAACTCAACAAAGGATGTTCTGCTGCACAGCCAGCGTCCGTATAAACACACATCACGTCGACGGATTTGCTCTTTGCTCCATACCACAGAACAGATAATGTCTCTGGAAGTAAATACATTCCAAGTGTTCATACAAACATTAGCCATTATTATTTCTCTGAATGATCTCACCCCACGGAAGTAAAGGAAGGTCTGAATTAGTGACGAGCATTCCATATGTGAATACATACGTCTGCATACACACACCACGCTCCAAATGTGATTTGACACCTAAAACCAACATTTGAAAGGGTGGTAGCTTGCCCTGCGGTTGCTGAGTTAGGAAGAGGCAGGAAGGAAGCAACACCTGTCTGAGTTATCTCATGTTTCCTGGTAGAGATGTAGTTAGAGATTATCTAAAGGCAAGGAATTCTTAGCTATGTTCATAGAAGACTGCAGGTTGATTTGCCTGCGTGATAGACCCTCTTACCAATTCACCTTGTGAATTCATAGAATCTCAGCTTCACAGTTCCATGAAACTGATATTTTATTGAAGGCCTATGATACAGCACCATGCTAGCCACATGGTGAGGGTGAGAAATGATGCAGAGATAAATGAGACATCGTGCTCCTGGTCAGCTCCTGGAAAAATCGGCACCTAAACCCATCATCAAAGGCTAGGTGAGAACTGCTGGGGTGCGCCTGTCCTCAGTGGTGTGGGCATGTGGAGGGTGGAGCACTTCTGCTTGGAAGAGGCAGGAAAACCTTGATGGAGAAGATGACATTGAGCTACATCTTAAAGAATGCGGAGGAGTTTCCCAGGCAGAGAGAAAGAGGAAGGGGATTCCAGATAAAGGAACACAGGCCTAGAAGAAAGAAGCCTTGTTGCTTATTTAGAGATTGTGAAGATGTTTCCACTTCTAGTTTATTTGGGTAGGAGGGAAGGTGTCTTTGATTCAGAGATGAACCAGTCAATAAGGATTTTGTAGCAGTGGTGACTAAAATGATGTCTATGGGATAGAGGGTTGCCCTCGTAATCAGCCACAAAAGGCTGATCTCTGGCTACACTCTCTGCTGGGTTTAGTGTTCCAGCCTGGAAAGGAGAGCTTCAGAGGACAGTTGGTGGTTCTGAAAAGAGCTCTGGAGTGAGGACAGATCGCAGCAGTGGGCTGGGTCCCTCTCTTGAAGCAGCCCATCGCAGGGCTGGTGAACTTGGCGGCGTGATCCCCAGCCGTGGTGGACCAGAGTCTAGTCGCCTTGCTAGTTGTGTGGGCCGCAGAGTGGTTCAGAGGCCAGGCCTTGTGGCCTCAGAGACTCAGGTGCACTTCTTGGCTCTTCTGCTGTTTACTTAGTGTGGGATTTGGGGCAAGTTTCTTTCCTTTCTTAAAAAAAAAAACAGCAACCAACTCTTGTATGTCTATATACTGCAAGTGATTTCCTATTAGTGCATGAGTGTGATAATAGCACGCACACTTTTTAGTTTCCCATTTTTGAAGTTTTCCTTTTTGAACTAGACCTCTCACTTCCTTATTCCCCCTTCACCCACTTTAACTGTCCAGGTAGCCACCTATATTTTCTCAGCTTAACATAATCAGTTATATAAATACACAACCATACAAACACACACACACACCAGCACGCACGTGGGAGCAGGGGTGAGAGTTGTCCCAGGAGTGAAAGCATATCGTATGGAGTATTCCTAAAGCATTAGTGCAGTTTTAAGTTAATAACTTTAGGATTATAGTCGCTATGGGTTTCCCTGGTGGCTCGGATGGTAAGGAATCTGCCTGCATTGTGGAAAGAAAGAGAAGTGAAGTCGCTCGGTCGTGTCCGACTCTTTGCGACCCCGTAGACTGTAGCCCACCTCTGTCCATGGGATTCTCCAGGCAAGAGTGCTGGAGTGGGCTGCCATTTCCTTCTCCAGGGGATCTTCCCGACCCAGGGATCAAACCCAGGTCTCCCACATTGCAGGCAGACTCTTTAACCTCTGAGCCACTGGGGAAGCAATGTGGGAGACCTGCGTTTGACCCGTGGGTCGGAAAGAGCCCCTGGAGAAGGGAGTGGCTGTCCACTCTGGTGTTCTCGCCTGAAGAATCCCATGAACGGAGGAGCCTGGCCGGCTACAGTCCTGTGGGGTTCCCAGGGTCGGACACGACTGACCAGCTAACACTGTAATTGCTGTACACTTAGAAAAGAAACCTTGGAACATTTAATTATTTGCATTTATTTTACTTTGTCAACTTTGAATACAAACATTTGCTCTTCATTTTTTGTGTGCAGCAGTTTCTGTTAAATTGAATTTTAATAAGAACTTTAAAATGTATTTTAAAATGTTCAGTGTTCAAACTTTCATGTTATTTTTGTAAGTCTGTAGCATTTATACTTTTGAAATTACTAAAGTTTAAAAGCCCTACACTAAGACTTTGGGAACGCCTCATTACATTTTCTTACAAGTGCTTTTTCTGAAAAAGCCATGTCGAAATCTCTTCATTCAACTGATAAAATTCTAGTCACTCTTCTAGGGGTTGCATAATATTTTATAGTGTAGCTATTATAATCTATTCCACTGTTACTCTGCTGATGGATATCTACCTTGGTCCTGCCTCCCACTTTGCTGTTGTCAACACTGTAATCATAAACATATCTGTACATAACCTTGCAAAGAAGTTTTGTTAGTACCGTGGCGTTGTTTTCCAGGAATGGGACTGCAGCATTGAAGAATGGAGGTACACTTGGCCCTTGAACGGCATGAGTTTGAACCATGTGGGTCCACTTATGCTCAGCTTTTTTTTCAGTTGTAAATACTACAGTATTATACAATCCACGTTTGGTTCAATCTACAGATACAGATATGAGGGAACCCTAAATACAGAAGACCAACTGTAAGTTAAATTCGGATTTTCTAGCTGCCTGAAGTGTTGTTATCCTTAACGCCCAAGTTATTCAAGGGCCCACTGTAATTTTTTTTTAGGATTATTTTGATGTGGATCATTTTTAACATCTCTTATTGAATTTGTTACAATATTGCTTCTGTTCTATTCTTTGGTTTTTATGGCTGCAAGGCACCGAGATCTTAGCTCCCCTGACCAGGAGTTAGACCCACACCCCCTGCATTGGAAGGAGAGGTTTTAGCAACTAGACTGCCAGGGAAGTCCCAGTCCATTGAAATTTTAATTTTAATGGTATTTCTGTGAATGGCTTTAGTTGATTAATAAAGATGTCCTTGGTTTTAGATTGTTTGAAAAGAACATTCAAATGCATTATCTTTGATGTTCACAGTGACCTTTGAGGTAGGCAGAGTAGATATTATTATCCCCATTTTACTGATGGAAAAATAGAGGCACCGAGAAGCCAAATGGTTTCTCATAATTAACTCAGGTGACGTGTACCTGATTTCCATCTAGATCCAAGTCTCATCCTGACGAAGCCCCGTACAGTCTTTTCTTTACCTGCGTGTTTGGTTTTGATAGATCAATTAGATGAAAAGTTTCTAAATTGATTGAATTAAGAAAAGGCCATACACCTTTGTTTATGCCACCAGGAGAGGGCAGTAGTTGAAATGCAGTTTTTTCCCTAAATATTCGCACCCCCAGCCTCTTTTAAGAGCCATATATTTTTTTTTTACACATTTGTAATGTCTTAATTACAGTTAATAAACTTAATAAAGTTTGAGTTTGTTGATCATTGGAATCTTAATTAAGGTTCGATGGTTTACATTTCATCAGTGATCCGTTTCCTCTGATTTTTTTTAAAGTCGAAACACACAGAGCATAAGCCAAGGGTTGTGAAAGAATGAATATTGTTTCCTTGGTTCCCGAAGAACTTCTGTGTTACATATTCTGGGTCTTATTGACTGTTCAAATTCCAGCTTGGCAAATTTACTGACTCTGTGGTCTGGAGCAGTTCACATAGCACTTGGCTTCCTCACCTGTAAAATGAGGGAGAATACACCTTCTGCCTAAGGCTGTTTTTCTCAAGGCATGAAGCTCACAGCAAGGGCTCAGTAGACACATGTGCAGGGGTAGTCCTCATGGAACTAGACTGACCCTACTGATCAGGAATTCGTTAGACACTGGCCAAGTCTCCCAAACATACAAGGGGTGGGGTGTATTTTTTTAAACAGTTTTCATCTACACCATTGCCAAAATGCCATTCAGCTGCTCAGCATTTTGTGCCCAGAGCAAACACTGATACAGCTCCCTAAGTAGAAGTGAAATTATAGGAAGGCTCATGGCGTTTCTAGGTACCACTTTTTTGAGTGACAAGTGTGTAAACCACAATGAAAACTTTTGTTCCTTCAAGGGTTTGATTGAGAGGAACAGCAAAAAGAATTTTAGTTTCTCTTCCTCCAAGCGAACATTGTTTTTTTAGCTGTCGTTTTTTGGGAGACGGGAAGGAGTGGTTACTTAAAACCAGTAGTGTGTGTACATAGGAGTGGCAAGTATAATTAGCATTTACTTGCTGTAACTCGTGGACAAGCCCCCATAGACGTGGCTGGGGAGACATCTGTGAACTAACAGACTTTTTTTTCCCTTTGAAAATGTTAAGAATCTTTCTGTTTTCAGCAGAAACAGCTGTAGAATTCAGCGGTTTGTAACGTGATGTCCGATCGAGGGCTGATGTTTAGATGTTGTGTGTTAATATCCAAAATGTCATTGTAGATAATAGTAAGGTGGTGAGGTAAGTGGGATAAAGCCAGAAAATTCAGCCACAGCTGACATCTCATCCTCTCTGAGGTTTGTGAAAAGGCCACAGCTAGCTTTGCATTTCCCCAGGAAGGAGGGCGGAGGTTTGGTTGCTATCACACCCTGCACATTACGGAGAGCGGTTACAGAAAGTGTGTCTTTGACTGACTCTGACATGCTGGTGCATAGCTCTTCTCTGGTCTGCAGCCCTTGGGAAAAGTGAGGGTCCAGGTGTCTGCTCTGAGCTGAGAACCTAAGTGGACACTTCTCTGGCCCTGCCCAAAAGTGGCTTCTGACATCCTTTCTTCAGCAACGGTTTTTCAGTAAAGGAAGTGATGTTTCAAGGCCAGTAACTCGGAGTACCCAGATTTTTGATCCACAAGCCTTTCTTACCAGCTTTAGAGGGTCAAAAGAGTGAAGCTGTGATGTGCAATCGGTTGTGTGTGGAATCCTCCCTAAGGAGGAGAGGGCGGCCCAGGGGCTGCCGGGGACAGCCCTGCGTCACAGCTGACAAGCAGCAGAACCAAAAGTCCTGACACCTCCTCCAGGGTGTTCCATCCGCCTCACGGGGCCCAGGGAGACTGGGCATTCACAGGACCCGTACCACGACGCCTCCTCACAGGTGCGAGGTGCTGGCCTCAGCAGTGGAGTCCCGGAGCCCCGGGTTCTCATCAGAAGCCCACCACCTCCTAACTGGAGCGTCTCCAGGGGATGTAACCCCTGCATCTCAGGTTCCTTGTTTGTAAAAACGGGGCTCACAGCAGACTTCATTGAGTCATCGTGGGAGTTCAGTGTGATAATGTGTAAAAAGCTGAGTAAAGACCTGGGTATACAAAGAAACGATAACTTTAGTGGGGGCAGTGCTCAGCGACACTCTGGAGATGTTAAAAAAAAAATAAAAAGATAATCATTCATGCATTCAAGTCATTTACAGTATAGTTGGGAAGATAGGTTTAAAAAGCAGCAAGTGTTCAATGGGATGATAGCAACGAGGTGCATGAGGAGTGCAGACAGGAGTGGTCTGGGAAACTTCGGAGTGGAGCTGTTTCACAGATTTTCTGAAGATGGATAATGAGTTTTTTCATTTTATTGAAGTTTTAGTTCAGTCGCTCAGTCGTGTCCAACTCTTTGCGATCCCATGAATAGCAGCACGCCAGGCCTCTCTGTCCATCACCAACTCCCAGAGTTTACTCAAACTCATATAGTTTATTTAAAATGTTGTGTTTAGTTTCTGCCATATAGCAGAGTGACTCAGGGTTATACATACATATATTTTTTTTCATGTTCTTTCCATATGGTTTGTCACAAGATGCTGAAGATAGTTGCCTGTGCCATACAGCGGGGCCCTGTTTATCCATCCTCTATATAATAGTTTGAAGATGAACAATAATTTTGAGGCAGGCAAATATTTTTCAAGAAGGAGCGAGGAGCGTACAGTAGGCTAATGTATGGACCCATAAAATAATATTTTGATATCAGCATGTTAAATTAACACTGCTGCTGGTGCTGCTGCTAAGTCGCGTCAGTCGTGTCCGACTCTGTGCGACCCCACAGACGGCAGCCCCCCAGGCTCCCCCGTCCCTGGGATTCTCCAGGCAAGAACACTGGAGTGGGTTGCCATTTCCTTCTCCAATGCGTGAAAGTGAAAAGTGAAAGTGAAGTCGCTCAGTTGCGTCTGACTCTTTGTGACCCCATGGACTGCAGCCCACCAGGCTCCTCCGTCCATGGGATTTTCCAGGCAAGAGGACTGGAGTGGGTGCCGTTGCCTTCTCCACCAGCCAGAAAGGACAATAGAAAAGGGACCATATTCTGAATGGCTTGGAGGCTGTTCTGTGTAGGGATGGGTCAGCACTGAAAGACTTGAAATCTAGGAAATACATGGTGATGTGTATGCTCTGTAAAAATTGCTCAGAGGGCAGATGGAGGATGAATTGCAGGAGGGGAAGTTACACAGGCTGTTGGGAGGTACTGAGGCATTGGGTCTGGCTTGGGACTGGACCCTGTCACCCAAGACTTATTTGGAAGGGTTGGTAATGAGTACCATTTGGAATATTTTGTGTGGGTTATCCAGATGGCTGGATCATCAATATCATTTTAATTATACTGGCAAGTTAAAAATTGTATGAGAAGGGAAAATATTTTCAACTCTTTCGGACATGAATCTCCTATTATTTTGGTCTGAACAAAACTTCTCTTTCAAAGAATTCTTTAAAAGAAAGGATCAGATCTTTTCCAGTGAAAGTTTTCTTAATATAAGAATTCAAGTCTTTTTGGCATTTCTTAATAGTGAATGTTCTTTCCTTAGCATGTGGTCATTTATTGTTTTTCTTCTGTCGTATGCGGACAGTTATGAAAGCACAGAGATTTTGCTATGTACCTTTAAAATCTGTCAAGACAGTGGTGATCATGTTGCAATATATATATAAATATCAAATCATTACAGTGTATACCTGAAACTGATATAATGTTACATGTCAATTATACCTCAAAAATAAATTAATTTTTACTTATTTATGAATAAAATAGCCAAGAAAATAAATAGCCAGTCTAGAAAAAAAAATAACCAATCAAAAGAGTTTCTTATGACTCTGGTGCATTTAGAAAATCATCATGTGAGTAAGGACTATCAACTTCCCCATAAATGAATTTAAAAATAATAAACATTAATTATAAAACTTAGATATAGAAAAATAGCTGTCTTAATGTCTGTGTTTTTCCACTTGAAATAATATTACAGTACATTTTGGGGAGGGGGTCCACCCCACTCTGCCTGTGGGATCTTAGTTCCCCAACCAGGGATTGAACTTACACCTCCCACAGTGGAAGCAAACAATTGCCTCTGGACTAGCAGGGAGGTCCCTACAGTACTTTAAAATGCACTTTCTGAGCAAGTTCACTTGGGTTCATTTATTTCTTTGAATTAGGAAGGATACAACACATAGAGGAGAGAAAGCATAGCATATTTGCACATTTTAAAGAATAAAATGGAGATATCCACATTTATACTACTTATCTAAGAATATTATCACTCTACTATCGAAATCCATATGTACCTTTCTCCTGTTATATTCCGCTCTCCCCAGTTGCTTTCCTGGATTTGGAGTTAATCACCCTCCTGCTTTTCTTTAGTTTTACCACATAAGTATGTGTCTCTAAACATTGTACTATATTATTTTAATCTTTATGTAAATAGAATCACACTGGTTATTATGTGACTTACTCCTGCCAAAACAGTATGTTCTGAGATTCATCTCTATAGATGTGTGTAACTTCTTTAGTTCATTCACTTTCATTGTTGTATCATATTTTATTGTACTTATTATAATACAATTTACTTAGCCATTTCAATGTTGAAGGGCTCTGCATTTTATCATGTGTATGGTAACATTATTAGCCTCCTTATTAATGAAAATAATTTGTAGATTCTTTAGGATTTTCTATTTAGATTATTATATCACCTATAAGAAACAATAACTTTGATTTTTTTTTCCCTTTCTGATTTGTATAGTGTTAATTCCCTTTTCTTGGTTTATTGAGCTGGCTAGAATCTCCAGAGTTGAACAGAAGTGATAATAAATAGCAGACTTTATCTTTTCGTTGACTTTACAGCAATGATTTAAAGTTTTACCCTTGAATTGAACTGAACTGAACTGAAATGATGCAGAATTATTTTGTAATACCCTTTACTCAGCTGAGGAAGCTTCCTTGTATTCCTTGTCTACTCAGAGTTTTAATCATGAATGGTTTTTGTATTTTATTGAATGTTTTTTCTGCATCTTTTGAGATAAGCATATACTTTTTCTTCTTTAATCTTCTAATGTGATGAATAACACTGATTGATATTGAACTGACCCTGTATTATGGGGCTAACTCAGACTTATTGCATGGCTCATTCTGTTGTATGGATATTCTGTTGCATGGAATACTGGAGTGGGTTGCCATTCCCTTCTCCAGGGGCTCTTCCCCACCCAAGGATTGAACCCAGGTCTCCTGCATTGCAGGCAGAGGCTTCACCCTCTGAGCCACCAGGGAAGCAACTCAGACTTAGGCGTGTTATTTTTCTTTATAAATTAATGTATTTGTTAATTTTTTTTTGCATTTATGTTTACAAATAAGATTGTCCCATGGTCAGTTTCCCCTTGAGGTTACGTGAATTTTGTTATTATACATTTTGAAGATATTGTTAGGCATGTGTTTCTCTGGTGGCTTAAATGTTTTTATTACTATGTCATGACCCTTTTCATCTCTTTGCCTAATATTAATTTTGTATGGGTTCAGTTTAGTTAAACCAGATTTTGGGGCAATTGTGTGCAAATATCTTTCTCCAACTTCCTTTTTTCAAGGATACAAACGTTTTAGATTCGTCTTTTGTAAATCACATAACTAGATTTTGTCTTTCTTAATTGACTGTGTGTGTGAGTCTGTCAGTCGTGTCTGACTCTTTGTGACCCCTAGGGCTGCAGCCCACCAGGCTCCCCCGTCCATGGAATTTCCCAGGCAAGAATACTGGAGTAAGGAATAATTTATATACAGTAAGACTCAAGCATTTAAAGTGTACAATTTGGTGAATTTTGACAAGCGTGGAAGGCATGTAACCAACACCACAATAAAGATACAGATCATTTCCATCACACCAGAAAGTTCCTCATGCCCTTTTTGCAGTTTCTTTCCCTCTCGTCTAGCCCCAAGAAACCACTGATCTGCTTTTTTTATCGCTCTGCTATGGTCTTCTCTAGAATGTCATATAAATAGGATCATACCGTATGTAGGTTTTATGGTGTTTGACTTCCTCCATTTGGCATAAAGCTTTTGAGATTCATGCATGTTGCAATGTGTATCAGTATTTCATTCATTTTCGAGTATCATTCTGTTGTATGGATATACCACTATTTGTTTGACCATTTACCAGTTGATGGGCATTTGGGCTGGTTTCAGCATGGAACGATTATGAATAAAGCTGCTGTGAACATTCATCCGCTGTTTGGGTGGACATGGTTTCTGTTTTTTAATTCAATCAGTCTTTGTCTTTAACAACAAAAAAATATGATCAGTTTTTTGTTTACGACATTGCATTGATTACATTTGTATTTTCAGTCAAAATGTAATAATGAATTTAAATTCATTTCAGTCATCTCATTTTTGCTTTCTGTTTGTCCTTTTTCTGTTTTGTTTTTTGTTACTACCTTTGTCTGAATTGCATGAGTTTTGCTTTGTTTTTATGCTTCCAAGGTTTTTCTCCTACTGGTGTGACAGTTGCACACGCCGTTCCCTTTCAACGTTTACCCTGGAGATGTCAGTATTCTGTTTAACTTAATGAAGTCTGACTCTAGATAGTGTCTTCCCTCTTCTCCCAAGCAGTTTAGGAATCTTAAAACTTTTTTGTTCTGATCATTCTTTTCCAACCTAATATGCCATTGTTGCTCAGCTTCCAGTTTCATCTTGTTGTTTATATTAGGCATGATTACAATTTGTATTTAGTCAGCATTTGTTTTATATTGCTTATGTTTCTATCAATTTAGACATACGTCTACTGTTTTCTTTGCTTACCATTCCCTTTCATCTCAGATCACTTTGCTTTTTTCTGAAGTATGTTTGTTAGAAGTTTCTATAATTTTTTTTTAAATAAACTTTCTTATTTTTGACTGAAAATGCCTTTATTTGCTTTTATTTGTGAAAGATAGCTTTGCTGAGTATACAGTTCCATGTTTAATATTATTTTCTCAGTGTTTTTTTTTAAGTGAAATAATACATTTTTATTTTGTTTCAATTTGATTAATTGAATATTCCTCCCCCATATTAAGTAGCCACTTTCATATTCTAAATTCTTTTGTTTTAAATTGTATTACTTTGCTTACTATTCAGTTTAGCTAATTTGCCTATTCATGACCCATTACCACAATGTGAAATTATTACTGCTTTACAATACATTTTAATATCTTTTTTCAGAGTTGTATTAGCTTATAAGATAGACTTGAGATGGTCTCTGTTAAAGAATAAATTTCTGTTTCTAGCTGAAAATTTTATATTGAATTAAGATCTATAGGTATTGTTATAAAATATTATGGTCATACATAAAACCATAATGAAAAAAAAAGAAAAAAATATTAAAAAATAAATAAATAAAAATAAATAAAATATTATGGTCATACAGAAAGAGAGGTGGCAAACAGTATCTCAGAATTAAGATTAAAAAACATTTTCTCCAGATTCCTCCTCTTCTCTTGAGAAATCAAATATCAATCTAGCTATCACTTACTTGTAGATAATCTGCTTTGTCCTTGGGCTGTCCTGAAGATATGTTTTGATAATGGTGTTCTGCAGTTTTTCAGGGGTTTATCTGGGTTAAGATTTCTTTCTATTTAGCATCCTTGGAATTCATTTGGCTTCCTGAATGTGATGATTGATAGTTCTGGAAAATCTCAAGTATAATCACTTCTAAGTCTGTCTTTCCCCTCATTTTCTGTTTTTTCCTCCATACTCCCCCCACCATAACTTTGCATCTTTTTTTCATCTCGCTACAAGATTATATGTAATTTCTTTATATCCATCTACCAAATCACCGTTTCCCTCTTCAGCTATATCTAATTTGGTATTGAACTCACCCACTGAATCTCTATTTGTAATTATTTTCATTTCTAGAAGTTACTTTTGGCTCTTGTTCAAATCTGCTTAGTTATTTTTGGTATCTTACTCTTTTTCATATTTTAAGATGCTGTTTTCTTCCTCTAAACACTAGACACATCTTTCCTATATTCTGTATCTGATCTGTGCAGAACCTCCGTTCTCTGAGAGTTCGATCCCGCAGTTTGTTTTCCCTTCTTGTCCGTGGTGTGCACGGGCTTAGGCGCTCAGTCGTGTCCAACTCTTGCGACCCCATAGACTGCAGCCCGCCAGGCCCCTCTGTCCATGGGATTCTCCAGGCAAGAACACTGGAGTGGGCTGCCGTTTCCTTCTCCAGGGAAGCTTCCCGACCCCCGAAACGAACCTGGGCCTCCTGCATTGCAGGCAGACTCTTTAATTGCTCTTTTGTGTGTTTTGAGATTTTTGATTCTGAATTCAATTACTTGGAACTCTCTGTTTGAAGACTCTTTGAAATGTGGATTTAGTTCATTATTCTATTCTATTATTCTATTCTATTCTGTTGAATTTGTTTCTGGTGTATGTTTGGGGGCACTGCCGTTTTAGGGCTTTTTTATCCTAAATGCTTGTATTTGGGAGAAGATGTGTAATTTCTGATCCCTAACAGTGCAACAGTGGGCTTGGAATTTTCTGAAGAAAGTTTTTCTTTCATTTCCCCACCTCTGCCATGGCTAATGCTTACTTTTTCTTTCTTCTGCTCCTGGGGAGATGTTTTTCAAACGTGCCCACAAAGGGTCTCACGTTGCAGGGGTATGGGCTTCAGGCCCCACGCCCTTCGTGTGCCTTTGGCTTCTCTCCTAGCCCATGGACACCCCGGGGCTCACTCACGACTCCAGGGTACATGCCACCTCATGGATTACTTACCTTCCTGGCTTCTAGTCTCCTTGCTATTGCCAACCTTTAGTACTTTCTTGCAGTTTAGCCACATATTTTTTAAGTGTTTTTAATGCTTATACCAGTATTTTTAGGTGTTTTACATAGATTTGCCAAGGTTGACAATCAGAAGTCCTCTTGATTTGAAAGTTGAAATGTTTCCCAGAAGGGGAGAAATATTAAATTAATTAGATCCTGTAATCTGTGAATTTTACTGGAATCAAAGATTGACTTTGATTTTTACTTTCAAAAAAGTAGTAGTTGGTTTCCATAAACATTAATGTTCATTTTTTAAAATTCCTGCTGAAATAGAATTATAAAAAATTTAAGAATCAGTTATTTGTTCACTTCCCTTTCAGCGAGTACTTGTTGAGCTTCTGTGTTTTGGAGGGCGGTTTTAGGTGCTGGGAGTACATCAGTGATTAAAATAGACAAAAAGTCGGCCTGTATTGAGCTTACATTGCAGTTGGAGGAGACAGACAATTCACAAGATCAGTAGGTAAAGTATGTACAGTTGAACCCTGAACAGCTTAGGTGTTAGGGGCACCAACCCTCCCTCCCCCTCAGTTGAAAGTCTGTGTACTGCCATCTCTGCCTCAAAAGCAAAGAAACTGATAAATGACTAACTCAAAGGCAGGAAACAAGCAGTTTTGATAGAATCAGAACTCAAACCCTACTTCTTTTGACTCCGCATACTGTGATCTCTTATTGCACAGACTTTTCCCCACACTTAGTTAATTCAAAGATTTATAAAGTGGAAATGCATACTATGTTTATTGGGAAAAATCTATATCTAAGTGGTGCGACACAATTCAGAACTTTGCTGTTCAAAGATCAACTGTAGTATGGTAAAAGGTGATAAATGCTGTAGGGAGTGATTAAGCCGGTAAAGGAGGACTGGGAGGTGGTACTGTTCTTCATTTTTAAAACAATATATTTAAGGTCAGCAGGGACCATTGCAATTAAAGAAGGACAAATGTTGTATGTTAATGCATGTATGCGGAATCTAGAAAAATGGTATAGATGATCTTATTTGCAAAGCAGAAATAGAGATGCAGACATGGAGACCAAATGGACAGACACGAAGGGGCCGAGGGAGGATGGGGTGAATTGGGAGACTGTGGTTGACCAAATACACTTCTGAAACTGGGTGTAACATAGGTAACTAGTGTCAGCATACTGTATAGAGGAACTATCCTCGCTGCTCTGTGATGACCTCCCTGGGAAGGAAATCCAGAAGAGAGGGGATATGTGTGAACATGCAGCTGATTCATTTTCTGTCCAACAGAAACACACACACCACTATAAAGCAACTATGCTCCAATTTAAAAAATTATGAAAGAAGCTGAACGCTCTACTACTGCAGCATTATTAATTCTAACTTAACTTTGTAAATGTTAAGTTAGATGTTTGTAGATGTTCCTAGATTGGAAAATAAGTTGTTTTTTAATAGTTCCTTGGTCACTTCTGAAGTAAGAAAGGAAATGATTAGAAAATATTAGCCACAAGAAAAGTTCAACGCCAAAACCTTTAAAATTCTCAGGTTTTAAAAATAGCTTTAAACTGGAAAATGATCCTTTCTACCCATCAACCCCCACAAGGCATAAAACAAAAGACTCACCAACAGCTAAATACCAAAGGAGGCTAAATATCTATTGCACTTAACTCACTCTGGTTGGTTTTGAAAGCCCCAATGGGCGAAGTTATAAAAGGCCATTCATTTCTTTAGTGTGAAAGCTGATGAACAGGGCAGAAGTAACCAAAAGGGAACAAAGAGAGCCGTGGGGAGCTTTGAAGACGGCGGCGGTGGACACCAGGGTGAAAAGCAGCAGGCCGGGCTTTAAAAGGAGCACCGCTAATCCGGAGAGTAAAGCGCCGCAGACGGAGCAGCGCGCGTTCGCAGCTCAGTTCCCACGAGAGCGGACCAGCGCTGTGACAGGCACACCGGCTCAGGGACAGAGTCTGTGGTCGCACAAGTGTAGTGGCTACCTGCAGGAAGCGGGGTGAATGTCTGGGTCACTGTCCTGACCCCGGTGACTTCATCCACCCCACCCGTGCAAGTTACCAAGTAAGGGTTCAGAATCGTAAGAGTTACCGCAGGAGCTTATTCAGGAGTGAGCTTCCTCTCATTAGGCATCATCTGAGACTGTCAATTGTTTACTTATTGAAGTAGTTGATTTGCAATATTGCATTACTTTCTGGTGTATAGCAAAGTGATTCAGCTATGTGTGTGTGTGTGTATATATATATACACATACACACTCTTTCATGTTCTTCTCCATTATGATGTATTACGGGATATTGAATATAGTTTCTCTGTGATACAGTAGGATTTGGTGGTTTATTTTATGTGTAGTAGTGTGCATCTGCTAATCCTAAGCTCCTGAGTTATCCCTGTCCCACCTTTTCCCTTTGGTAACCATAAATTTTTTTCTGTGCCTGTGAGTCTGTTTCTGTTTCATATATAGGTTCATTGTGTCATATTTTAGATTTCGTGTATAAGTGGTATTATATGATATTTGTCTTTTTCTGACTTACTTCACTTATATGATAATCTCTGAGCCTATCCATGTTTGCTGCAAATGGCATTATTTCATCCTTTTTTATGGTCGAGTAATATTCCATTGTGTATCTGTACCAATATACCATTCACCTGTCAGTGGACACTTAATAAGACTTTCTATTTTTAATGTTTATGCTGAGACTTTTCTAAGAGCAAAAAATTCAGGTGAGCAGAATATCTATCTTTTAAGAACCAAAAAATACCTTTCATAGAAGAAAAGAGAAATGTATGAACCAGAAAGAAGTCCTCACCAGATGCCTAACTGGCCAGGGTCTTGATCTTGTACTTCTCAGGCTTGAGAACAGTAAGAAATCAAAGTTTGTTGTAAAAGCTAAAGGGAAAAAAAAAAAAAAAAAAACTTCTGAAAATATGTAAATCAGTTTAATGATTTTTCTCATTGTAAAAGTCACAAGTGTTTATTGGGAAGGAGTCAGAAAATCTTTTTTTTTTAATTCTTTAATCATCCATACCCAAGAGAGGGCTTCAGCTGGTAAGGAATCTGCCTGCAGTGTGGGAGACCTGGGTTCGATTGCTGGGTTGGGAAGATCCCCTGGAGACGGGAAAGGCGACCCACTCCAATATCCTGGCCTGGAGAATTCCATAGACGGTATAGTCCATGGAGTCACAAAGAGCTGGACATGACCGAGTGACTCTCACTTCCACACCCAGGAGAAGCCAGCTGCTAATACTGTTAGGGATGTGCCGTTACCAAGCTGTGTGCCTTGGTGCGCGGGGACAGCCCAGTGAATTCATGAGGGTGCCCCAGGTTATTTCCCATCCTCAAGGGACACCCGTCTGTTCAACACTGTTTTGAGGTTGCTCATGGCTTCAACATAAGAATGTGCCATGTTTCTAATGATGACATCATATCTTTGCAAAAGAGGGTTTTCAGAGACTGCTGAGTTTTTTAATGACAAATGAGCACCATGTGAAAACCAGTGTGAAACAGGAAATGCAGACAGTGGCATCCACATTGAATCTGAAGTTTTGCTTGTCCACAAAGAATCTGAAATTTTGCTTGTCCAGCAGGTGTTCCCATTCTGTTGATAAATCATTAGGAGGCTATTTAAGAAAGAACAGTACTTTTAATTTATGTGGGTTATTTTTTCCAAATAGCTATTAAGTTATTAGGACATAAATACTTACTAAGTTGTTTAGACTAGCTACTGAACAAACAGCATTGTTGAATATCTGTTGGAGCCTGGAGGCACTGTTAAAAAATTATCAAGATTCTGAGAGCTTCCATAATCATTTGGGAGCCTCTAATATATTTCCTTCTAGATGTTTCCCTATGTACACTGTACATATTCTTTAAACTTACAATATCTAGTGAAAATCTTTGCATTTCAATAAATATGGGTCTGTGTCATTATTTTCAAAATTTAATGGCATAATGGCTTTCTGTTGTTTGACTCCATTATTTTATTTATCAAACTTGTAATTTAGAATTAAGCAGAACTTTACTTTTATGGTATGGTGTGGTCATCCCCTTTGTACATTTTCTTTGTTTACAAATCCATTGATTTCCTTAGGCCGGATTCCTAGGAAGCAATTTACTAGGTCAGACCGTGTGTACCTTCTCATGCTTTTGATATCCAGAAAGAGAGGGAGAACCAACTTGCCCTTTCAGAGAGATTGTGCCGATTTCTCTCTACCAACAGTCTGTAATACCTCAGCGAAGAGGGCAGCATTAATATATCTATGCTATCATGTGTAAAATAGATGGTGGGAAGCTGCCGTGTAGGGCAGGGAGCTCAGCTTGATGGCCTGTGATGACCTGGAGAGGCAGATTGGGAGGGAGGGAGAGGCTTCAGAGGGAGGCGGTGTGTGAATGCATATGGCTCATGTATTACATGATATTGTACGGTAGAAACTAGCAACATTGTAAAGCAGTTTTATTCCAATTAAAAAAATAGCGAAAAAAAAAAAAAAAAGAATACCTCGGTTTAAAGAGGTCCTATGGCTGATTCTTGTTGTTGTTTGACAGAAAACGACAAAATTCTGTAAAGCAACTATCCTTCAATTATAAAAATAAATGAAGTGGGAAAAGGAAAAAAAAATCAGAAATGAAGCATTGGAGAACTCCTAACCGTAAGATTTGTGAATCGGTCAAGGGTGTTCCTCCTCCCCACCAGTTAAATGAACTTAATGCCGGTGAAAAAGCTGAGGAAGTGCATTCTGGCCGAGAGCTTTTGGGATCCTCAACAGACGGAAGTTCCAGCTAAAGTCAGAGGTAGCTGAGAGCAACATCCAGGCAGATGCCCACTTAGAGAACAGAAAAACCACTCGTCAGGAAACTTCTTTAGCTTTAGCCTCACTATCTAGTTTTTCAAAACTAGGTAAGTCATACCACACTGCTCAGCTTTCACCCTAACTCTGTGGGCCAGAGGCAAATGACCAGAACAGACATTGACATCAGGAATTTTTTTTTTTTGAGGGGATGGATTTCAAAGTATTTTGACAGTCACATGAAGTCCTTCGTGTTCCATGGACCACAGCACATATAGTCTCATCTACAGCCACGTGTGTATCACGTTTTGAACTACATTCAATTTAGACAAATGAGCTAGTGTTTTCAATTGTAAGTTACCAAGGAAAAAACGTATATTATGTATGCAGACTCTATCATGGAGACACACACAAAAATATGGTACATTTTGGAAGTATTTCTGTTTTAAGTAAACTGGAGCCCTTCATCTTCCTGGGAAACGAAGCTGTGTAGGAAGACTCATTCCTGAACCTCATGAATGGCTAAGACTTTTGTAATTTTCATGATGGCCATGTGTATTACCTTTTTAAAAATTAAAACGTTATCCACCTTTGATCTTGATTTAGAAAATGTTTAAACAATTCAATTTGATAATTTTATAGATATTCCTATTAAAACAACATTCTCTATTAAAGCTATTTGAAAAATTCGTGCTTAGATGCTGCTGCTGCTGCTAAGTCGCTTCAGTCGTGTCCGACTCTGTGCGACCCCATAGACGGCAGCCCGCCAGGCTCCCCCATCCCTGGGATTCTCCAGGCAAGAACACTGGAGTGGGTTGCCTTTCCTTCTCCAATGCATGAAAGTGAAAAGTGAAAGTGAAGTCACTCAGTCGTGTCCGACTCTTCGAGACCCCATGGACTGCAGCCCACCAGGCTCCTCCATCCATGGGATTTTCCAGGCAAGCGTCCTGGAGTGGGGTGCCGTTGCCTTCTCCTTGTGCTTAGATAGCTGACTCTAAAGAGATGAGTGGATTCTTTCAGGCCTTCACACTTTACTCTTATCAAATTGAAGTAAAAATTAGTGTGGTAAGATGGTAGTTAAGTAGGATGATCTTACTTAAAGCAGAAATTTTGATACAGAAAAATTAAAATCTGTATTATAAATCCTTATCACTTCATTGCCTTTACCTGATGCCTTCAATACATGCCTGTTTTCACTTGTATCAGAAGAAGTAAGAAGCCTGCTATGGTATGTTCATCAAACAGTTGCAACATGGAGGCCCTTTCCCTCTTTGCATAGATGGAGAATATCTGAATTGTTGGAAGCCTTCGTGGGACTCCACAGCCACAGAGTATTTCCTTTTAAATCCTCACTGGCTGTCTCTCCCAAAGTCTGGTGTGTATGTCAGCTTTAGTAGGAAGCCAGTTGTGTTGAGAGGTGGCTTTCTGCCTTTGTGACTGGTATGGTTAGGAGAAATAAGGTTTTCAGGAGTTTAGGAGAATTTGAAGGCTATATCAGTTACTTTTATTTGACCAACATGGTTCTCTTTTGTTAATTAAAAAATAAAATAAAAGGTGAATTGCCAGTCTGCTTCCAGAGCACTGGACGTGTGTACAGACTTAAAGAGACCCACGTCCACGAGTGTACTAGTGTACTGTAATTATGTAACCCTCCTCTGTCACACCCAGATCAGAGTTTCTTTCAGACAGTTCCTTAACCCTCCGGTTTTAAGTATAGAATATCATGATCATTCTTTGCTTTTTTGTCCATAGGAAATGAAAATCTGTGTTAAAGGACTGATCTCTCATTTCTGAGTTTTTGAATATGACCAGGAACACTATTTCGTTAAACCCCACATCATTTTTATCAGATATTTACTAAATTCATAAGTTATCTGATAGATAAGAGCATTAATAACTGCTGTAAATCCAGCCCTTCACACTCATTCATTCATCAGCCAAGATTTCTGGAGCTCCACCAATTCTGGGCCCCAGAGATGAGCCACACAGATATGGTCCTGCTCCTAAGAAGTTTGTGATTGAATTGGGAAGCTTTCAAGAAAGCTGGTGGTTGAATATAAATGAAGAAGTGCTATAGAGATTCGGGAAATCTTTTAGAGCAGAGTGCCTGACCTCTGATAAGCTTCCTGAAAGGAACTTCTGGTTTGTCTGAGTATGAAAAGTCAGAGTACTCCTTCTGTGAAATCCAAGTGTACGTTCTTCTGGCCAGATGCTCCACATTTTCAGAGCTGTGACTGACAGCCAGATGCTAGCTGGTTCCTTGCCTTGTGGTCCACTAACCACGATGGGATATTTGTCTGTTAGACTTAGTAATAGAAAGGTGAGATTTTAAACATTCTGCTTTTTCTTTTCTTTTTCTCTGAATAATGTCAGCTGATGATTCTAGGGCCATATTACCTACATGTAACTTGTTTGGTTTTTGTGTCAGCCCTTGAGTGACTTTTTAATCAATTGTGTAGCTATGCGTAATCATGATACTTTGTTTATTCAAACAGGTAAATAACCACATGTGTACTTTAATGTTTATATTTATTTAGATGAATTCAGAAGTTAGTCATCTGTGATTTGGGGCAAATATGAGTGGTGGTATCAATTCTCCCATTTGTCAGATTTGGTTAACAGTAGCTGTATTTACGTAACAGATTAAATATTTAATGTTTATGGAACCTTTGTGTTTCATTAGAGGTATCATTATTATGGTTGTTCGTATGATTTGAGAATCATTAGTACCAACCATAGATGAACACAGCTGCAGAAAAGATCGCATTTTCAGACAAATCGTGACTCACTCAGATAGCTTTAACTTTTTTGAATCCAAGACTTTCATTACAGAAGTTTTGGGGTCACAGACCCTCAATATCTCTTTTTCTTCCTCCCAGTTAAGATCATCCACTTGTCAAAGGCTGTGTGATAATTTGGCCTCTTCTGAGGAAAGCCTGAGATGAGAAATCCTTTCCTAAGGCCTAGTAACTGGTTTGATTCAGGACTCCATCTTATTTGTTTCCTCCTTGGGGTTCCTTTGTCTCAAGAAAAGCCAAGTCTGAAGAACTGTACTCTGGCTAAAAAATAGGTGACTTTTTTGGAATGCTGCACAGAAGTTTCTAGTGAAGAGGTGGTGTTTGTCTTAGTATCCTGACACTATGCTTTTGAAAAGCTTGCAGTACCAAATTCCCATGTGGTATATTTTTAGCTTGAGTCTACTCTGCTAGTAAAAATAAAGCTATTTTTGTAAGTGCTACTTCTAGTACTTACAGCTACATTTGAAAAGAAGTCACAGAAAACAGTCCAGAACTGTGTGCAGTGCCCAGATTGTTGCAGAATTGTGTTTTGAATAAATCTTTTGATGATGGCTGCATTTCAGCTATACCAGAGGGTTCAGCTCACATGATTCCACCCCCGGTACACACACACACACAAAGGGTTCATGGCCCCTTCCGAAAGTGCTTATTTCATGTGTGTATTTGTCCAGTGTGTGTATGCATTGTCTGCAGCCTCAGTTGCGCACACAGACACTGAATAAATCTCTATGATGACGAGTCCCCTTAAGAGACAACGGATTGCTCTTTTAGAGAGTTGTGTGTTTCTATGGCAACCCCTTTCTAAAACTTTGAATTTTATCCATATATGTTTTGCAGATACCAGAAACAAGCTTATGTTTAATTTAGAGACGCTTTGAGTTTTGAAGAAGAGGAAATTGTAGCTCCTCAGCAGATGTCAAGAGCATGCACCCTTTGTTTGAAAGCTTGTTGAAAAAAAAATGATGATTCTTTTTGTGCTTGACACTTAACCAGAGGCCAGCATTCCATTCAGACAAGGTTTTATTGTCAATTTTTCATGCTTCTTACAGTAAGAGTCACACAGAGAAGTGTAACTTGACAAAACTAAAAAGGAGCCGAGTAGGCACAGTATTTTGGGGTTCTGTCCCCACTTCTCTCCCCTTCCCAGTTCTGTCCATTATGACGTACACTGAGTTATATTTACTTTCATCATCCACTTCCTTTTCTCTGTGTTGCCACAGTATCTATGGGCTCTCAGTTACAGCTATATCCGAAGGTTGTGTTCCTTTTCTGAGAAGGGGGCCATCTCCATGGCTCAGTGCTTTGTGTTTGTTAACAGTTGGGATTCTGGAAGCGATACGGCTGTTTTCCTGAGTGATCAAATACCTGTATAACAGCCCCTTCCTAACTTTACAGGACAGTTCAGACACAGTAGTTTGTTGGGTCTTTGAGGTCTGCATGGATGAATTTAGCTTGCTTTCAGTTGTCTTACTTTGCTTTCAGGGCGTTTTGTTTCCTTTTTTCACCCTCTGTGTATTTTCACTCTTTCTCCTTTCTTGCTGAAACACAGATTTCCTTTTCTTCAAATCAGATCAGCTGCGTGACTGGCGCTGCTTCGCCTTTTCCACATGTGCTAATTGTTCCCTGGCTTATTTTGTTTACTGTTTTTGCAGACCTGATTTGCCATAGTCCTTGCCTTTCATTCTACCAAACCACATCATTGATTTCCCAGTGGGGAAAAGACTGCCTTTTCACTGGGTAATTAGTTATCTCATTTCAAAAGGACCAAGTTTCTCCGAGATGCCTGCGTCACACTTTAAATGTCTGCTTGGGAGGATGATAGCCCATTTAGCTACATGCTCATCAATGTGGTGGAAGAAACGCATGGTTAGTCACCATGGAAATTCTGAAATATCTGAAGGGCAGAAGATGGTTAATTAGACCATTTATACTCAGCTATTGAGAGATTATGAGTTAGTTTATAGTGATAAGAAACCAAAGTAAGAAATAATATTTTTCAGCCCCATGAGGAAGTGGTAGTGTTGTTTATTCCTTAGGTGTATTTTCATTTGCTGAAGGAGGACTCTCCGCCACTTTATCTCGAATAATTTTTGCGTGATCTCTTGCTAAGTAAGCCAGCATGCCCCCAAAAGGCACAGAGGTACACTGAGTTATGCGTCTCACTGCTGCTACCTCTCCAGGATATGGAAAGAGAGTCAAAGCTAGACTCTTCCCTGAAAGTGCAGGATGGAGGTAAGATTGTCCCTTAGCGGGCTCCCTCCATTCCCAGTGCTTCTGGGTCTTCCCGCACCCTCAGATCACCACCCAGCTCTTGTTACTGCACACCATGAACCTCTACGCAGGCCCCTGGTCCCAGGCAGCCTGGCCTCAAGGCCACCGTCTTCCTCTCCATCCTTTTCCTGTCTTGGCCTCTTTCTTTCCTTCGTTCTCAGTCACAACCAAGACTTCCCTGGTGGCTCAGTGGTAAAGAATCTGCCTGCAATGCAGGAGAAACGGGTTCTGTTTCTGAGTCAGGAAGATCTCCCAGAGCAGGAAATGGCAACTCACACCAGTATTCCTGCCTGGGAGATTCCATGAACCGAGGAGCCTGGCAGGCTACAGTCCATAGGGTTACAGAAGTTAGACATGATTTAGGGACTAAACCACACCACCAGTGTTAGAACCTACACTTCCACTGCAGAAGGCATGGGTTTGATCCCTGGTCAGGGAACTCAGATCCTGCATACCTTGCGATGTAGCCAAAAATAAATCAACAAAGTGGGGAAAAAAAAATTGGTTACAACTGTGTGGCTTCACCTTTCAACCCAGGCTTCAGGTCAGCCCAGGTCTTGTCTGTCCCCTCACCCGCTCCATCTGGCTTTCTCCTTTGGGGCTACACTAAGCAACTAGAAATACTCACTGTAAAAGGACAAGGAATGGCCATTTAATATTCTCAAAGCAGCCATGCCCCGAGACATTTTAGAGCCCTGTTCTGTGTCAAACTTGATGTGAACAAGAAAGGTCTAAGAGTTTTACAGTTTAAAGAATGTATGTGTTCATATTTTCTTATGTTGTATACGACTCAGATGGTCTGGCTCCCCCCTTACCTCCTCAGCTCCTTCTTGCTCCAAGTTCGCCCCCCGTCCCTGATCTGCTCTCCATCTGGGGAGTGGTTTCTGAGTGTGTCATAGTCCATCCTTCCACTTGGCCACTCCGTGTGGTCCCTCTGTCTGAAAGGTTTCTCCACCCCTGTCCCCAAACCTCAGTGTCCCTTCTCCAGGGAGGCCTCACCTCCCCCTTATCTAATCTAGGTGCCCTGATAGTTAATACCACAGACCTTTTCAGCAGAGCATTTATTACAGTTGTAGTTTTATCTTTAATCGGCATGGTTATGTCCTTAATTTCTGTCTCTGCCATTATCTCTAAGCTCCTACAGAGAGGCCATTCCTTGTCACCGTGATTCCAGGACCAGCACAGGGGTGGACACCTGTAGGCACTTGGTGACTGCTGTTGAGTGACCATCTGCTCACATCTCTGGGGGCCCCCCGGTGGACTCTGGCCTCTTTCTCGCTGGCACAGACCTGGGTGAAGTCTGCACTCTCTTCCAGCTGCTCTCGGGAAGCAGGCCGCAGACCCAGTCCATCCCCAGGGGAATTTGGGGTTAATCCAAGCAAATCAAATTATAGTGAGTCTCCTACATATGAACCTGCACGTTACGAACTTTCAAAGATACGAACGTGCGTTCACATGTCCAGTCGCTTGAGTTAGATCACGTGACTAGTGTACACTGTCTCATGCGTGCGTCCTCTGCAAGTGGTTCTTTACATAAGTGCTGTATAGAGTGCGGTAGTACAGGCCTTTATTTCAAGACCAGGACGTCTGGAAGCAAGCATAAAAGCGGCAGTGGGGTCGCTGGTACAGGGTACTGTATTACAAGTTTAAAAAATATTTTCCTTAATTTTTTGTGTTTGTTTTCTATGTATTATTTGTGTGAAAAGTACTATAAACCTATCACAGTACAGTATCATGTACACATGCCAGTTTTGTTAGTGGTTATGTAGGCTAACTTGGTTGGACTTACGAACAACCTGGACTTTGGATACACTCTGGGAATGAAGCTTGTTTGTATGGAGGGGACTTACTGTAGACAGAAAGATGGAAAGAATCGAGGTCCTTGATGATGTTGGTGAGCTGCCAAATAAACCATCTCCACTGTATCCAGGCAACTCTGTTGTATGAGATAGAAGGTCCTCTTATTGACTTAGGTCAATGGAGATATTTTGTGTGTCTGAAAATATCGTGATATAGAATGTCGTGAGTGAATGAACCCACCAGTAATGATCAGCGTAATCTCACATCTTCCCGAGTCGGTTTGTGGTTCAGTTTTCTCTTCATTTCCCAGCACGTGGAGTGTTGGGCTGCCGCAGTGACGATGTCAGCCAGCGTCGACCCCCGTGACGCTGCTGTGCTCAGCCCCTCAGTCCCGTCGGGCTCTTTGCAGTCCGTGTACTGCAGCCCCCCAGGCTCCTCTGTCCCTGGGACTGTCTGTCCCGGCGAGAACACTGGAGCGGGCTGCCTTTCCCTTCTCCAGGGGATCTTCCCGAACCAGCGGTCAAACACGCATCTCGCATCTCCTGCCCTGGCAGATGGACTCTTTACCGCTGGTGCCGCCTGGGAAGGCTCGAAGCCCACGTAACTCCTCCGTGTTTAGGAAAGGGTTTCCTTCCGCTGAATGCCCAGACCCTGAAACTGAACTCACGGTGTTCTTCACCTCTCACCCTGACTCCACACTCTGTTCATTGCCCTTTGGGGCAGGCTCATCTCGAGGGAGGTGGAGACTCAGGTTAAGCCATACCTAGCCGTTTCCTGTTTGTGAACCCTGAAGCTCTTGAAGGGTGCGGGCAGGTTTGATGGAACCTGTCTGTGTTTTCAGACGCTGAGTTGGTTCTTTCCCTCCGGCCGCTCCGCTCCCCGGCTCCTGTAGCAGCTCTTCCCTCTGGATGCTGTGCGGTATCTGTCTGTGTGGGGTGAAGCTTTCAAGTCCTCCCCATTCTACACGCTGTGACTTTTCTGGAGTTCGGCAGATTGTACTTTAGCTCCCCTCCCCCAACACACACACACACACAGACACACACACTTCTCCATTGTTACAGAATGCTTCTATACAAGAGAGGAGTTCTGTCTGTTTCTTAGCGTTTTTGTTGGTGGTGGAAAGGCAGAGCTTTACATGATCCTTGAAAATTCCATGCCTGGTGGGCAGAGGAGCCTGGCAGACTGTAGTTCATGGGGCCACAAAGAGGCAGACAGAACTGAGCGCGCGGGCGTGCGCACACACACACACACACACACACACACACACACACACACACACACACACACACACACTGCTTTCTTTTTTAAAGTATTGCATGAATTTATTACTGATTCTTTTTAATGTTTTTTATTGTAGTAAAAACCACATGATATAAAACATACTCCTTTAACCATATTTAACTCTGCAGTTCAGGGTCACGAAGTACATTCACATTTTTGTACATCTCTCACTATCGTTTCTCTCCCGTATTTTTCACCTTCCTAAACGGAAACTCTGTCCCCATTAAACACACACTCCCCATTCCCCCTCCCCACCCCCTCAGCCCCTGTCATCTGCCAATTGTACTGGCTTTTCTTAAACCAAAATGGGAATGATCTGCTTTGGCCCACCACCGTGGACAAAGAACACATTCTCCAAGGTTCAGAAAATAATCTTAACCGTTTCAGAAGGCTGTTAGGAGAGGTATACAGTGAAAGTGTTTTGTATGCCTGGGAGGTGCCGTATAAAGTATTCCTATTGTAAGGGTGTGAAGACAAACCCTGGTGAAGTATCTTCTCACACTGCCCGGCACCTACCTGTTCCCTCTTGACCCCCAGAGACGTGCAGAGCTGGTCATCGCGTGGCTTCACGTGCTACAGGGCTTAGTTACCCTGGAGCCTTTAGCGTGAGTCAACTGCCGCTTCTGATGGCAGAATGCACCTGCTGACCTCTGAATTTGATTCTTTTTTTAACCTTGGTGATTTATATTGAAAAATACATATATTCCTCGTAGGTAGTGATGAGGCAGCTTCCTCATCTTGTTACCTGAAAAAAAGACTTTTTGCAGTGTTGCTGGTTGATCTGTGTCTTGTTCTGATTCAGTCAGCTGGCATCTTTCCACACCTGCTGTGTGCCACTCAAGCTTCCACATCCAGGTGTGAATAAAACAGACGAACATTTCTGCCCTCCTGGAGCATATATTCTACTGGGTGAAAACAGAAATAAGCAGTAAACAAATAAGCAAATTCTAATACATTTGGAGATTGTGTGTGTCCGTGCATGTTCAGTCGCTCAGTCGTGTCCAACTCTTTGTAACCTCGTGGACTCCAGCCCCCCAGGCTCCGCTGTTTGTGGGATTTCCCAGGCAAGAATACTGGAATGAGTTGCCGTTTCCTTCGCCAAGGGATCTTCCCGACCCAGGGATTGAGCCCGTGTCTCCTGCATCTCCTGGATTGGCAGGCAGATTCTTTACCGCTGAGCCACAGGGGAAGCCTGTTGGAGATAATAATTGCTATTAAAGAAAAGGAAAAAGAACAGGGCAAGAGGAGTGTCAGTTTGGGGACAGGACAAGGTTGAAGTTTTAAGTTGGGTGGTCAAAGCAGGCCTCCTGTGTTTTTGGTCTTTGTTGTTGTAGTTTTTACAGAATGTTGTAATAGTTTAATATTGCAAGTGAACTGTCTGCATAAATTAAATGTCTGAAATGAAATGAAAGTCATTCAACTGAAGACTAAATCTGGTTGCTAAATGCTTTAGAAAGCATGGGATACTGAACTGGCCCTTGTCTGGAATTCTCAGGTTCTCTTAGTGTCAAGTTCTCTTAGTGACAAGTTTAGTGTCCTTTTCCAAAAACAGTTTTTTATTTTACATAGTCTCCTAGGAGGGGGTATCTCTGATGCCTGCTGCCACGTGTTTACACATGTGTTAAACCTAACAAGCCATCTTTCCTCCAAGACCAAGAGGCTTGTCCACAGCGTTCCCCTTCAGAGTTCTAAGAAGGCTCCCCTGGTTGGTTTTCCAGTCCATAACAGTGATGGGATTCGCAACCCGCTCGTGGTTCTCCATGCAAGCCTGCAGTGAATGTACCCTCTCCCCCGCTTGGCCCCTCCTCGCTGCACACAGCCTTTGTTTTCCCCCAGAAGCCGCTGAGTCTTGGGAGCGGCTGGCCCGTGGCTCCTCCCGTCATTGCTCTGGGGCAGGACCACGTCAGGATTGCGCTGAGTTTTGCCTCCGGTCCAGTCTGAGTAGGACAGTGCTCTTTACAAGGTCAGCTGGAGTTCAGGCCATCAGAGTGAGCGTGCTCTAGGGTTGGCAGGCGTCTTTCCATCCCTTGCCTGGAAGGGAAGTTACTCCCAGTCACTTACCAGATTCATAGGGTGTGATGATCCATGGAAGCGAGGCTAGAGCCTTTAGAGTGGGTCCTCCAGAGGGGCTGGGTGGCCACCCTGGCTCATGGCCAGGTCTGAATCTGCCACTCATATTCTGAGTGGTGCAGTGCCCTTCTGTCACCGCCTAAGATAGAGTGACCTCGAGAACGTCGCATCCTTTCTTTAAGCCTCAGTTTCCTCATTTATAAAACGGGACAAGGACTTCCCCGGGGCTCAGTGGTAAAGAATCTGCCTGCCAGTGCAGGAAACACGGATTCGATCCCTGGCCTGGGAAGATCCCACATACCACAGAGCAGCTCAGCCCAAGATCCCACGTACCACAGAGCAGCTCAGCCCACGCGCCACAAACTACTGAGCCTGTGCTCTGGGGCCCGGGGACCACAGCTCCTGAAACCTGGCCCGTCTAGACTCTGCTCAACGAGAGAGGCCTCCGCCGTGAGATACCTGCCCACTGCAACTAGAGAGTAACCCCGCTCTCTAAAACTAGAGAAAGGCCGAGCAGCAACAGAGACCCCGCAGAGCCATAAACAAATAAATGTATATAAAAATAAAAGGAAGTGATGAGTTCCCAAATTACGTCAAGATTATTTCCACTTCTTATGTTTCAGAGGACACTATTAACTGTCCTTCTCCTTAAAACTGGCCTTTTTTATATGATGAGGCTCTTCTCCTCTTTACTCTTTATCCTTCTTGACTCCCCATGAATGAGTCTTATTCATGATTCACCTGAAATACTGAGGTTCCATTGGTATCTCTTGAGTAAGGAGTTAGGCTGTTGGCAAAAACATGTTGTGGCCCAAAGTCTGTATTAGAGAAGAGATGGGGAGTGGAACTGCATGTTCTTATTGTTTTAGTATTCCTATTTAGTTAGAAAAGAATCTTTAGCTTAGAGGTAAAATGGCCGAAAACCATATAACATATGAGACTCTAGAACTGGAATTCACTTCCTTGGAATATGATTCATATCCTTGGTTATGAATTGATACCAATATCTTATGTGAAATGCCTATACTCTGGAAAATTCTACTACTCTAGATATACAGCTAATAAATACACCTGTCTTTCAAAAAAAGATTGGAACCAGTTCTTTTGTCTCTAAATAGGGACATAGCAATGTCCCTATTGTAATGTATATTGCAATGTATATTGTAATGTATATTGCTGGGATTCCATCTTATTTTTAAGATTTTCAAGAAAGGAGATTTCATTACTTCTCTCACTAATCTATTCCACTGTTTAATTGGGTCAGATGCCAGAACACTCTTTCTTATCTAACTTAAATCTCTCATGCTGTAGCTTAAGTATACTTTCTCTCACTCTGCCTAGGATATTAAAAGCAACTAATGACCATTATTCATAATAATGTTCATAAAATCCTCTGTGTATTTGAAATGTTAATACTGTAACTGACAGCAAGCATAACTCCCAAATATCAGTTAATTTTAAAATAGAGAAGAGAGACCAGCTCGTAATAAATGTAGATGACATAGTAGTGTTTAATTTTGATGAATGAGTAATACTGTTAACTAATGTGACTTAGACTAAATGAAACACATTTATCTATTAATTCATTCACTTAAATATTTATTAGGCACCTACTTTGTGATATTGTGTTATATTCAGAAGTACCGGAAAAGGATAAATCATGGAATTGAGATGATTTCAAGGAGAGGGATTTTTTAAGTAGAACTTAGGCATATTCCTCAGAGTGTGAGGATAGAATAACCCAACCTTAAGAGGATAACTCTTGTTCTAGCTAATGAACCTGTGATATTTACAACCATGTCTTGAGGCATGCCTGAAAAAAAAGCCTGCTGATTAGAGCAGGCTTCGCTGGTGGTTCAGTATTAAAGAATCGTCCTGTCAGTGCAGGAGACGTAAGCTTGATCCCTGGGTTGGGAAGATCCCCTGGAGAAGGAAATGGCAGCCCCCTGCAGCATTCTTGCCTGGGAGATCCCCTATGGACAGAGGAACCTGGTGGGCCAAAGTTCATGGGGTTCACAAAAAGTCGGACGCAACTTAGCGGCTAAACAAGGACAGTCATTACAGCATTTCTGTTCTTTTTACAGCCGCCCCATTACCAAAATCTATAGTAGGAATCAGAATCCTACTCTGTATGGTCCTTGAGCCCTCCAGTCAGGTAACCCCTTCATTTCAGCGTTGATGTTGAAGAGATCCCTGTGTCTTTCTGTGTATATTTGGCCATGCGTAAGCACCAGCCCGTGTAGGGCTACAAGAGGTTTATCGCTGGAAATAAATTACAGAGTCGTGGAGCACGAAAATGATGTGCCCAGGAATGCCGAACACCGGCTTACCTTCTGCCTCCTTCCTCTATCATAGGCAGCAGAGGCGCAAAGGAGCAAGAGATTTATTCTGAAGCCATTTGACGCTGACCAAGCAGTTTATAACAGATGAAATGCTGGTTTATTGCTGTGAAGAAAATAACGGGTGTTCTTGCCCAAACGTCATTAATGGCTTTATTGTTTCAAGTGCAAATTATATTCAGCAATTTGTTCGTCTCCTTTGGAGGCGAAGTTGAAGTAATTCAGTGTAGGCTTTCAGCAGAAAAAGGACAAAGTAATTAGCAAATGGTAAAAGAATTCATTCACCAAGCTTGGCTGATATTTGAATTCTCTGTCTGAACTGTAAAGACATAGAAAACATTGCATTTAAAAAATACAAGATGATACAAGTATTTGTTTAAGACAGAAAAGCCATAGCCGGGCTCTGTAGAGAGAAGAATACCGTCTTCTGTAGGTGCTACTGTTGGTGTCTACTGTATGGTGATCGTGCTCGTCATCAGACAGAAGACAGAACTGGAAAAACAAACATTGCCCCTGCCCTTAGCGGCCTTACTCTCTGATGGCAAGAATAAAATAATTCAAAATTAATTCAAATATATAACAGGAGAGTATCAGTATTTCAAGAACGGCACACTTGAAGTGTTTCCAAGGAGGAAAAGATGGCATTCAGAAAGTGATATTGGAAGTCAGTTTTAACAGATGCCTAAGATTTATGTGAAAATGTTAGTCACCCAGTGATGTCCAACTCTTTGTGACCCCATGGACTATAGCACACCAGGCTTCCCTGTCCCTCACCATCTTCCGGAGTTTGCCCAAGTTCATGTCCACTGAATCGGTGATGCTCTCCAACCGTTTTCATCCTCTGCTGCTCTCTTCTCCTTTTGCCTTTAATCTTTCCCAGCATCAGGGTCTTTTCCAATGAGTAAGCTCTGTGCATCAGGTGGCCAAAGTATTGGAGCTTCAGCTTCAGCATCAGTGCTTCCAATGAATATTCAGGGTTGATTTCTTTTAGGATTGACTGGTTTGATCTTGCAGTCCAAGGGACTCTCAAGCTTCTTTTATCCACCACCACAGTTCAAAAGCATGAATTCTTTAGCCCTGAGCCTTCTATGGTCCAACTCTCACATCTGTACAAAACAGTTGGAAAGATCGTACCTTTGACTATCGGACTTTTGTCAGCAAAGTGATGTCTCTGCTTTTTAATATGCTGTCTAGGTTTGTCATAGCTTTCCTTCCAAGAAGTAAGTGTCATTTTTAACTGAATGTTTAACTTTATTCAGTTGAGACTTGAATAGTCATATGTAGTGAGTGGCTGCGTTTGGAAGTATCACCTAAATCTGAAAGTACTAAACAAACTAATAGGAATCGCAAAGTGAGAGTTGATTCTCGTGTTCGCAAATGCCTGTTAAACTGCTGAGACTTGCTTGTACGTAAGCCGGCAGGCTTGGTTGCTGATCACTGTAGTCAGAGATAACCGCAGAGAGGGCTGTGATCCTAATCAGACTCTGGTGAGGTGATCAGAGCAGTTAAGAAAGGAAGGGAGGAGGAGAGTATTTCCAGTAACCCTGCAACGAGAAAACTACTTGAGGCTTGATGGAGAGCAATCGTGCAGTGGTTTCTGCAAGTAGCTAATAGGCGGTTAAGACCTCGCGTTAAATGGGATCTGGACCGTCACTGTCCCTTTCCCAGGTCAAAAGAGAGGAGGTGTCGCACTGCCTGCTATTCTGTTTGCCTGCCAGTGAGAGCCAGGATAGCACTGTTATTATGTAAGGTCACAGCTGAGGACTCCCGGGAGTTCAAGGACAGCACTAATTGGAACCCCGAGGGATGTATTAGAAGGAAAGGTGCACAGATTTCTTGGTGTTTGTGAGGGTAGGATAGAAAGACATTCGTGTGCCCATAGATGCAAAAATAAGACTTTTTAAATAGCACTCTTTCCCTTCTTGCATCCCTTTGCCCTGTTTGGGCATTGCTGGCCTTTCCAGTTCCAGGAATCTCTCTCTGGATGGGGAGTTTGTGCGGGGCTTGCGGCCAGCTGCCCCCACATCACTGACTCACCATTGAGATTTATGATGCCTTTGAAACTCCAGGTGCCTCTGCTGTTAAGTAACCTGTATGAATCGGGGTCTTTCTCTCAGGAGATAAAGGAGGCAGATGTGTAGCACAGTAGCAAGGGGAAGGATTTTTAGTCTGTCCAGAGAGAAGATCACAGCTGTTGGATTGCTAGATCCGTGCCCAGTGCTAATTACTTTAACTTCAATGTTCTTATCTGTAAAATGGGAGTGCTGGTATTTTCAGAGTTACTCAGAAGATTACATGAATTGACAGGAGCCTTGTATGTGGAAGCGCTGGAAAAAAGTTTCATTCCATGTGCCTTACTGTACCTCTAGTCTCCTGATTTTCTTAAGTTCCCATCCATTATTGTTCCAAAACCCAGTGTTATGTGGGACTCTCAATTCTGTTAAACCCCGACTCCCAGATCACACACACACATCCCTCCCACGCTCTCTGCCTTGGGGAGCAACTTGGGGCAGCCTTGCCCCTCTCTTGCGGTGACTTCCGTAACTCCTGAGCGCTCCCAAGGCCAGAGCCTACCTGTCCTGTCCGCCTTGGTTCCCCGTCTACCAAGCGAAGACAGTGGTGAGGGGAGCTGAAAGCCCTTCAGCTCTAGCATTTGATAGATTTCTGTACACAAGGCCACCACCTGATTTTGTTCCTTTTTAAAAAACATTTGTTGATTTTTCTCTTTATCAAAACCCACAACATTTTTTAAAAATACATTTTTAGGAAGAAGCAAGGAAGGAAGGAGTTAAAGCATTCTTGATTTTACCATCTCTGGAAACTCCTGTATGCATCCTGGTTGTATCTTTGTGTGTGTGTGTGTGTGTGTGTGTAAAGACAAAAATTTAATCATTTCCACTTTTTGGTAACATCCCTCCTAAATGTCATCATTTCTTGAATATTTTTTCTGCATCACTAAATATTCCTCTACCCCATCACTTCAAATGCCTGTCTAAAATGCCATGTTTGAATGTATTCTGATTTATTACCAGACGTTGAGGTTGTTTCTCCTTTTTTTCCACTGGTGTGAACAAGGCAGAACATTATAGAAAAAGCAGCAAATAGCAGCCTCACACATACATCCTTTCACGTATCCTTGAAATGGAATTACCAGATCAAAAAGCATGCACATTCTTAAGGGTTATAGTACCACATTGTCAGGTTAACCTGCTGAAAGGATGGATCTGTTTTCCCCTCCCGTCAGAGCTCATAAGGCTTGGACCACTTGATTCCTGATGGAACCAGAAGTCCTGCTTGGGGGGAAAATGAGAGGAAGAGAGAAAGAAAAATAACGCTTTTTCCTACTCATGTCTCCTATGTTTTTAAGCTCTCCTTGAATAGGACGTCTCCTTGGCTTGAGTGGGATTCTTATTTATCACCCACTAGTTTCCTCTGCCTCCTCTAAATTGCCACCTTTAAATCAACACACTGTTCCTTTGAAGTGTCGACCCTCTGGGAAAAGCCTTTCTGCACCTCTGTCTCATCAAACTGGAGAATCTCGTCAGAGTCTTTTTCTTTCATCTCATCTCATTCTGCAACAATATTTTTTCTTTTCTCTCATACTGCCTTTTTGATTTACTGCTTTAATTTGGCATGTGGGTTCTTTGTATCACCATTCTGGATAATTCATGCCAGTCTAGGTTGAATATTCTATAAAAATTTTGTGAAATATTCTGTGAAAGATGTCTTACAGACTCAGAGGATGGCCAAAGAGAAAAAGCTGAGCGCTTGTGGCAACCACACAACCTGTCTTGTGATTCCAAGGGCTCAGGAGAAGACTACTTTTTCTTTAGCTGGATAAGGATAAGCAGTTTCGTTTTGTTTTTTTCCTAATCGATTTCTCTGGGACGTAGATTGTGGCTTCAGCAGGTTGATCAGACCACATTCCACCATCTTTAAGGATGTGAATACACAGGTTCCTTAGAGGAAGAGTCGGGCTCAGGCTTGTACGTAGAGAAAGACCCCAGCCACCTCCTGCCTGGGATCCAGGACCCCGGGAGCAGCTGGGGAGAGACTAGCACTTTTCTTAGCGCGCTGCTTCAGCGACTTGTGGGAAGGCTTATGGTGGAGCAATCTGACAAGCCGTGAACAGCAGATCAGAGAAAAAACGTGAGATAATTTAATTGAGGAGCTTGGGGAGAGGACAGCTGAAGAGCAGAGAGCAGGGACGTGGAGAAAAAGGGCTTCTGAGGAAGGGATAAATTATGAAAGAGCCTTCTGAGCACAGTATGAAAAAAGTGCTTCCTCATTTCTCTGGCAGTTTGGGTCAATTTCCTACCCTCACATACTTTGCAAAAAAGGAAATAATTTATTTTTATTACTGCCCCATTCTCATTATGGCAATTTTTAATATCACATATAGCAAGCCACCCATTTCTGCTAACTTCCTCTTTTTTCTGGGTTTGGTATTTACTATTTCTGCTATATTCTGCCATTTCGGGAAAAAATCTTTTTTTGTCATTTTCTTTTCCTTTTTTTAAGTAGCGGTAGAAATGTGAGGCTGACAAGCTATGGTGTGTTCTCTTTGAAATATCTTTAGGTAGCCACTGGAGGTCTTTTTATTTCTTCGACTGTCATTGGCTCTGAATTCTGAAATTTTATATCTTCATTCCCAAACAAGTTTTTTGAGCTCGTTTTATACTTCATTCCTTATTGTTCACTCTGATTCACATTATTTAAACACTATCTAGTCTTTTACTAAATCTCAACTAATAGCCTTCCTGGGTGCTTGAAGAACAACAAGCAGAATTCAAAAATGGCTTACCTGGAGATTTTAAGGTATTTGTTTATTGAAGTTGAAATAATTCATTTACTAAATTTTTCAGCTTTCCATTTCTTTCTGTGTTGAGACCAGTTGTTTACTTAAGAATGACTGGCCACCTAGTTTAGAACAAGGTCTTGAAAGTGTTTCCCGTCAACTTTGGATCATGGCATGATTAAAGCCATTTTAGACACTTCCATCTTTACATTTCATCTAGAAGACTTTACAACACTGTAAATGACAGAATCAGTGCCTCAGTATAAAATCATCAGCTTCAGTCCTTAAGGGAAGATTGCACTGGAATACAAGGATTACCACCACCCATACCACCCCACACACAGGATGGATCTGTTTTCTCCTCCCATCAGGGGAATATTAAGAAGTGTTCCCTGTGCTATACAGTAGATCCTTATTAGGTATCTATTTTATACATAATAGTGTGTATATGTGAATCCCAATCTCCCAGTTTAAGTTCTCCCAACTACCCTGTAACCATGTTTGTTTACTACATCTGTGATTTTATTTCTGTTTTGTAAATAAGTTCATTTGAACCATTAAAAATTTTTTTACTTCTTTAATTTTTTATATTTACTTCTTTTTAATTTTTAGCATTTTAATTTATCTATTTTTAATTGAGGGATAATTGCTTCACAATGTTGTGTTGGTTCCTGCCGTACGCAAACATGAATCAGCCGTAAGTGTGCATACGTCCGCCCCCTCCGGACCCTCTCTCCCACCTCCCAGCCCGTCTCCCCTCTGCGTTGTCACAGAGCCCTGGTTTGAGCTCCTTGAGCCACACAGCCAGTTCCCACTGGCTGGCTGTCTTACATACGGTGGTGGTACGTTTCCATGTGGTCCCCTCCACTGGTCCCACCCTCTCCTTCCCGCCCCTCGTGCCCACAGCTCTCTCTATTTCTGCGTGTCCATCCCCGCCCTCCAGATAGGCTCACCCCTACCATCTTTTGAGATTCCTTGTGTGTGTGTTAATGTACAATATTTGCTTTTCTCTTTCTGATGTACTTCACGCTATATAAGAAGCTCCAGATTCATCCACCTCATTAGAACTGACTCAAATGTATTCCTTTTTATGGCTGAGCAATATTCCATTATATATATACACACATATATGTACACACACACACACACACACACCACAGCTCCTTTATCCATTCATCTATCAGTGGACATCTGGGTTCCTTCCACGTCCTAGCTGTTGTAAATAGTGCTGCAATGAACACTGGCGTACACGTGTCTTTTTCAGTCATGATTTTCTCAATGTATATTGCCCGGTAGTGGGATTGCTGGCTCATATGGTAGTTTTATTCCTAGTATTTTTAAGGAATCAGATTCCACGTGTAAGCAATATGGTATACATAGAATCTTATGTAAAATTTTTAAAGCGAAGTTTGAATGTCAGACTCTTAAGTTTCATTTGTTCCTAATTCCATGATTGAGATTCCATAGTTGAAAATTTGTTGGAAGTCAAAGAGAAGAGGTCACGAAATGGCTCAGTCAGTCACTTAAGGACTTTGTCAGTTTCCACCACCTTCTCTCGAGCTGCCTTCTACACACACCCCATCTTCTTGCTTAAACCTCGGTGGTTTCCCTCTATATGCAAATTGTTCACATCCTTGTGGAAGATGACACTCTTTTTTCTTGGGGTTATCATTCCTTGCTATTGAGTGGGTCAAATGGTTCAAATTAGTCAGAGGGAGACTTAAATGATGAACTCATATATTTCAATATGAATTTGATTTTAAGTCCTGGCACATGGGTCATGTTTAGGAGAATGTCACTCTCTGCACTTTTGAAAGGATATACTTGCAGAAAGAGGCTCTCTAGGGACCTTCAGGGAACATTATCAGGCATTTTCCCATCATCCTGAGGGAGCTTGGATTGTATTTTAAGTGTTTTGCACTTAAAAAGTTTTCCGTGTGAACCAGTTTTGTAGAAAGCTGACTGCATACTGGTTTTGTAAACCCCTTTCCTCCTCACCCCGCATATCTTCCCAAGTTTATCTCCAAGTGCTTCCTATCACCCAAGCACTTAAACAAGATTGCAGACATTTTCATCTAAGCTGGTAGCAGTTAATTGCCTGTCTTTGTCTGCATTTCAGCACTTAATACTATTTTGACAGGGGTTGCATACTCTCTGTCTTTCTGGAATTTTTTTAAAGTGCTCTTATGAGTAATTTGAGAAATTCCAAGTATAGATGAGTTGAGCTGTTCTTTCCTTTGTTGGGTTTTTTTTTTAAGACATTTAAAGAGGACCCACTGTGTGTCAGATAACAGGTCTCCTGACTCCCACGAACATCGTCTAGCTTCCTTTCTTCTCCCCTTGGCTCTGCACCTCGAGCCTCCCCTGTAACCTCACGGTGGGGGTGGGAGTGGGCTGAGGCCAGGGGGTCCAGGAGCAGAGAAGAAAGGTCGTGCTGTCTGGGCGCGCGTCCATTTTGGTGGGTGATTCGGCCTGCGGCCTCAGGGCGTTGCTTCCTCCACCCTCAGCTGTCCGGTCGCCTCTCGGCAGACGTGGTCTGTCATCAGCATGGCAGTGGCCCTCGGGGAAGCTTCCACACGAGTTTGTTTCTGTTCCCTTTACACAATCTCTGTTTGCTCACCTGCGCGGGAGGTGAATGGAGGCTCAGCCCACCCAGCGGAGTGTGTCAGGAAGGATTACGGATCGCTGTGTTGGCTCCTCGAGTACCTGTAAGACGTTGGTTTTATTGCTGCTCTCAGTGGGGCCTGCTCGCCCAGCCAGAGTTTAAACGCCTCAGGCCTGTCGTCCCAGGACAGCGCTGTTCCTGAGGTGCCGTCCCCAACCTGAGGCTGACCTCCCTCGGGCGCAGCAGGCCCGGCTGAGCGTCCCTTTCCGGCCGGCCCCTCTCCTGGGCCGTCTGCGGACGCCCGTGCCTGCCTTACCTCAGGGCGAAGGGTTGATCCTGCGCTTTGCTCTTGACACCAGACTTTCACTTTTCTCCCCTTTCTTCCTTCGTTCCTCCCTCCCTCCTTTTCTCCCTGCCCTCCTCCTTCCTCCCGTTCCTCTAGCAGACATTTACTGAGCACCTACTGATCCCTCACACTGTGCAAACTCCCAAGAATCCAGAGTCAAGTAAATAAGCCTTCCTTTGTGTTGTTCACAAGTGAATCATGAGGTTTTCCCCAAAAGCAAACCACGGGTACCCATTTTCTTAAATGAAGGGGGAAAATGGCATCTTTAGCTGAATCAGCTCCCTGTTTCTAGATGGGATTGCCCACAAATCTGTTATCAGGGAATAGGGCCTAGCAGGGAGATTTTTCAGGACACTGTTCATTCATCAAATACTCATTAAGTGCTAAATGCGTGAGTTCTGTGTCAGACACAAGAAATGTAAAGCTAGGTGAGGCATGGTCCCTTCCTCCAGGCTCATATTGTAACCAAGGAAAGAGCTCTATAAAGTGTATGTATAAATGGCATGGTAAGAGCCCAGAAGGCTTCCCAGGCGGCGCTAGTGGTAAAGAGCTCACCTTCCAATGCAGGAGACCTCAGAGACAAGGGTTTGACCCCTGGGTCGGGAAGATCCCCTGGAGAAGGGCCAGGCAGTCCCCTCCAGGCTCCTTGCCTGGAGAATCCCACGGACAGAGGCGCCCACAGGGTCCCACGGAGCTGGGCGCGTGAGGTGACCGAGCCTGCACGCACGCTGCTGGCAGAGGCGTGGACGTGATCAGGGACGGGGTGAGGAGCCTGAGCTGAGTGAAGACCGAGGTTTCATTCACGACCTGTTCAGAGCGCCTGAGGCAGTGCCTGACGCCCTGACGCCTGATAGGCTCTCACAAGCGCTTGTTGACCGTCAGCGGAGTGAGCGCTCAGTCAGGGCCTTTAGGGGGTGACTCGGGAGCGCTTCCCAAGAAGCTGTGGAAAACACTGTCCAGAGGAGAAGCACGGTCTAGGCGGAAAGTGAACGGAAATGGAAGGAGGAGCCTGGGGCAGGCCGTGTGGGGCGGGGGGCCCTCACAGGAGCCGCAGGGTGTCCCAGGCGGCAGAGCTGGAGAGATGCTTCTAGAAACGGGAGTCGGTTTGAAGGCTTGGGCTGTTTTCCCGTCGGTCAGCAGGTCAGAGAGACTTGGGTGGTTTTTGAGCAGTGAAGTCGTCCCAGGTGGAGGCTAGAACCCCTGCCCTGGCTTCCGTGCCCTGCACGGGATATTCTAAGTAGGAGGAAACCGGGAGAGGAAGCCCGAGGGAAGGTTGAGGTGGGGTCCAGCCCGGCAGCCTGTGTGAAAAGAGGGGAACAAATTTGGGAGGAACCGCAGGCCCATTCTGTATCATAGAGCAGACGAGGGGGGTTACAGCTTTTAGGGGACTCCCATCCGCCCACTGACTAGCTGAACAAACTCCTGCCAGTCACTGTATCCCCAGAGGCTCGGGGATTGCATCTGCACAGTGGGCGCAGCTGTGTGTGCCTGCTAGGATTGCTGTGGGAATTACCTGAGAGGCTGGTGGTCTCAGCACTTAATGTGGCTCCAGCATAAAAAATAGCCAACACTTACTGAACTCACACCGAGGCTTTTCCTGTGCTTACTGAGGCCTCACAGTAACTTTGTGAAGTAGCGAGGGTTGCCATCCTTACCCCACAGATGAGGAAACCGAGGCACAGAGAGCGTAATTAACTTTCCCAAGGTAGCTCATCTGGTGATGGGGGATTTGAACCCGCAGGCAGGCTGCAGTATTGGACATCTCACTGCAGGCTACACTGTCTTTAGGAGTGATCCGTTATTGTGTGTCTTCATCAAACCGTCTCAATCCTCAGTCCTGGCTTCCTGACTGTGGAGATTTTGAGAGGCTGGCTGCTTGGAAGAAAAGCTGTGACCAACCTAGACAGCATATTAAAAAGCAGAGACATTCAATTACTTTGCCAACAAAGGTCCATCTAGTCAAAGCTATGATTTTTCCAGTAGTCGTGTATGGATGTGAGTTGGACCATGAAGAAAGCTGAACACCAAAGAATTGATGCTTTTGAACTGTGGTGTTGGCGAAAACTCTTGAGAGTCCCTTGGACTGCAAGGAGATCAAACCAGTCCAATCATAAAGGAAATCAGTCCTAAATATTCATTGGAAGGACTGATGCTGAAGCTGAAACTCCAGTGCTTTGGCCACCTGATGCAAAGAATTGACTCATTGGAAGAGACCCTAATGCTGGGAAAGATTGAGGGCAGGAGGAGAAGGGAAAGACAGAGGATGAGATAGTTGGATGGCATCATCGACTCGATGGACGTGAGTTTGAGCAAGCTCCGGGAGTTGGTGACAGATAGGGAAGCCTGGCATGCTGCAGTCCATGGGGTCGCAATGAGTCAGACACGACTGAGTGACTGAACTGAACTGAACTGAGGAGAGCTGGGATGTCCAGTCCCTGATCTTTTGATTGTCTCTCTCCACACTCCCATGACCTGTCCCTGACTGGTCCTCTTAGGACTCTGTCCAGGCCACAGAAACGAACCTGATCAGTGAAAGTCTGCTGTGAACGGAGGCGGAGAGGGGGCAGTAGATCAATCAGTTACTTTTCTAGAAAATACATCTACATTTTAACTAACTTGCAACTAGATGAGTGACCAGTTTCAAGCCAACAGGGAATGATTTTTGAACTGAAATCACACCCTTTGGCTGATCCAGCCTGCCTTTGTTCATGTCCCAAGTGTTACTTACAAAATGTCTCTACTTTGCTCCCTTTTCTTTCTTTTTTTATTAATTGACTTGTTTTTAATTGGAGGGTAATTGCCTTACAATAGTGTATTGGTTTCTGCCGTACTTCAACATGAATGAGCCATAGGTATACACATGTCCCCTCCCTCCTGAGCCTCCCTCCCACCTCCCAGCCCATCTAGCCTGTCACAGAGCGTAAGTTTGAGCCCCTGTGTCCTATAAGAGCTTCCCACTGGCCATCTGTTTTACACACAGTGATGTACATGTTTCAGGGCTCCTCTCTCCACTCGTTCCTTTTCATTCTTTTTTTTTCCTTTTTAAAAAAACTAATTAATTTTAATTGGAGGATAATTACTTTATAATATTGTGATAGTTTCTGCCATACATCAACGTGAATCAGCCACAGGTGGACATGTGTCCCTCAATCCTGAACCCCACCTCCCACCTGACCCCATCCCCCTGGGCTGCCCCAGAGCAACGACTTTGAGCGCCCTGCTTCGGGCATTGAACTTGCACGGGTCATCTATTTTACATACGGTAATATACATGTTTCAGTGCTATTCTCTCCAATCATCCCACGCTCACCTTCTGCCAGAGAGTCCAAACGTCTGTTCTTTATATCTGTGCTTCTTTTGCTGCCTTGCATATAGATTCGTTGTTACCGTCTTTCTAAATTCCTTATATGTGTGTGGGTATACAGAATCTGTGTTTCTCCTTCTGACTTAATTCACTCTGTATAATAGGCTCTAGTTTCATCCACGTCATTAGAACTGAGTCAAATGGCATTCCTTTTAATAGCTGAGTAATATTCCATGGTGTATATGTACCACAGCTTCCTTATCCATTCGTCTGCTGATGGGCTTCTAGGTTGCTTCCATGTCCTGGATATTATAAACAGTGCTGCGATGAACATTGGGGTGCACGTGTCTCTTTCAGATCTGGATTCCTCAGTGTGTATGCCCAGCAGTGGTATTGCTGGGTCATATGGCAGTTCTATTTCCAGTTTTTTAAGAAATCTCCACACTGTTTTCCATAGTGGCTGTACTAGTTTGCATTCCCACCAACAGTGTAAGAGGGTTCCCTTTTCTCCACACCCTCTCCAGCATTTATTGCTTGTAGACTTTTGGATAGCAGCCATCCTGACTGGCGTGTAATGGTACCTCATTGTGGTTTTGATTTGCATTTCTCTGATGATGAGTGATGTTGAGCATCTTTTCATGTGTTTGTTAGCCATCTGTATGTCTTCTTTGGAGAAATGTCTGTTTAGTTCCTTTGCCCACTTTTTGATTAGGTTGTTCATTTTTCTGGTATTGAACTGTATGAGTTGCTTGTATATTTTGGAGTTTAATTCTTTGTCAGTTGTTCCCTTTTGTTCTTAACACTATTTCTCTGATGATGATATCCATTCTAGTTCATTGAAGAAACTTTAGAATAAAGAGAAGCAAACAGAAGAAGTGTAACTCTCTCAGAATAGTCTTCTTGCACGGCAGTAACCACTGAAGACTTTATAGAAATTGTCATTCTTTTTTTTTCTCTATATGCACAGGATATAAGGCAAGAAGGGGGCTTTGTTTAGCCAGATGTTTTCCATCTTAAAAGTGCGTATTGTCTTATCTTCAGGTTCCTACATTCTCTCCTGTAATGGGCATTCTCTTTATAATTGTATTTTGAACAACAGGGTCCTGTTTGGACAAAGGCTTGTTATCCTGAAATCACCCCATCAGAGCAACATTTAGGGCTTTGTAGAAATCACGTGGTTGAATTGCTCTAAAAGTAAGTGATGAAAGCATGACCATCCTTCCTGAAAACGTGACCTCACAGGCTGGGTTGGGTGTCATCAAGAACAAGTCTTTAAATGAGCACTTTTAAGAGCAATGGAGATCACATACAGATCAAATGATAACACCAGTTTTCTTAATAGGATGCAAATGTGTATTTCTCACTCAGGATCAAATTTTCAGAGACAGCATCACCTACTAAGTCAAAGATTCTATCACTGACAATGAGAAGTATTAGATGATTAGAAAGGAATTCTACCAATAATGAAGACATTGAAGATGAGTGTATAACACTTGGACAACACATTTACATAAAATATGATTTCAAAAAATATTACAAACCAATCAGTTACTCTCTATGGATGCAACTTGTAATATGAATATGAAGTAAATATCATATTTTCATCACATTCCTAAAAGTTTATAAACTCAAGTTAGCAAAACTTTCCTTTACTGTTTTTGTAGTCTCATTGATAAAATGGAAGATCTTTTATTTGAGGCTACCTTATATTCAAGTATGTGTGGTAATATATGTTCTTTGATTTTTAAACAACAAATAGGATCACACTACATGTTTTGTTTTGTAATTCCTTTTTATGCTTTATATGGTAGGCTTTCCTGGTGGCTCAAGACAGTAAAAAAATCTGCCTCCAATGCAGTAGACCCAGGTTCAATCCCTAGGTGGAGAAGATTCCTTTGATTGTGACTGTTTTCCATGACTTAATCTTATTAACCACCTCCTCTCTAATGGTTACATTAGAATGGCTGGATCAGCATTTCTCAACCAATCCCCTCTTGTTAGATGTGGAAGGGTTTTTTTTCCCACTTATTTACTGGTATAAATAATCTTGATGAATATCTATATATATAGATCTCTTAAATATATCCATGGCTATTTTTCTGAAGCTAAATTTCTAGAAAGGAAATTGCTGGGTTGGAGCCTTAAAAAATTTTAAGATATTTAATATCGATCGCTAGGTTGTACCAACCAGTAATACTTTGATTATATTTTAGGAAACTATTTAATTATTGTCCCCTTGTGACAATGTCTTAATTAATTCTTAGTAGCTCTTTTATGAAATCATTTTTTTGCTGTCCAAAATGTTTGTTCTGTCTCCCTCCTTCCTTCTTCACACCTCAGGCCACTGGATTAGTATTAAATACAGGTTAGAGGATTTCATGTCTATTTTGTTGTCCACAGCTATTGATTGAAAATATTTGCTACCACTGGGCTCAGTGAGATGTCTCTGCAGCACCATGTGATATATTACCCCTTTCCTGGAATGACATTAAATCATTAGAAAGCATCACTGGGTCCTATGAGATCGAGGACCTATATGGCTTTTCTTAAACTCAGAAGAATGCTATTATTGCACTTTACCATAATAGGCCCTTTTGTTTCCATTTTCATATGCTGCTGATCTTTATATGACGCAGCCTCAGAAAATAAGGAAGCTTACAAAGCTCTCATTATATCAGAGAGAGATTGCTAGTTGGCCACCAAAGAGCTTTCTTTTCCTTGCTCACCAGTTACCTGAAGGCCACACTGCTACAGGCCAAAAGGCATGTTGGACTTCCCATGTGGCTCAGATGGAGACCCAGGTTCGACCCCTGGGTTGGGAAGATCCTCTGAAGAAGGAAATGGCAACCCACTCCAGTACTCTTGCCTGGAAAATCCCATGGACGGAGGAACGTTGTAGGCTACAGTCCATGGGGTCGCAAAGAGTCGGACACAGCTGAGCAACTTCACTTTTGCTTTCTAAAAGGCATGTTCCCCAGCTTCCTTGACCATGTGGCTTGGTTATGTCCAGTGATATGTAAGAAGCGGGTGTGCAAGTTCCAGGAAGTCTTAAAAAGGGTAGGTCACACCCTTCTCCACCCCTTTCTCCATATTCTCCCTTGGAGTATAAGTGTGATGGCTGGAAAACCAGCACCATTTTGGACTTAGAGGAGGAGGAGGACCACATCATAGGACTGATGGAAAGGAAAGAGCTTGGTTCCTGATGAAAGAGAAACCTCAGTTTGGTCCTTCCTGACCCTGATTTCTTTTCTGTGAAAGTAAAATAAACTTCTCTGCTATTTAAACCCCTATTTTGGAGGGTCTCTTTTACCTAGAGTCTGGCATAATTCTATCTAAAGCAGTGATCTTATCAATTTTATGACCATCTGTCTTCCTATTCTCTTTCCTGTATTCATTTTCTTTTTTTTATCTTATTAACTAAAAGGGATTCCTTAACAGACACAGGGCCCCCCAACGATGTAGAAGTACAATGGATATTGTTCATATGGCAGATAAGGACAGCCTCAGAGCACTGCATTACATAATCACATTTCCTGTGTTCATTTACATGTGCTATTTGAAGCTGGTTGGTTTGTTGAATGCCCCCTCCCTTCCTCCTCTTTTCCCCAAGAAAAGAAGCGAGACTGGTCCCTATGCAGAACTCACCAGAGCACAGCTCTATCAGAAAATAAGAGGGGTGTCAGCCTCCTGGAGTATGAGGAGGCAGTTTGCTGAAACTGAGAGCCCCAAATAGTGAGCCTGCAACTTCACGGGGCCTGCCACCCTGACTGTGAGCCAGCTGCATTTATCTACCTCCACCCTCACTTTTCTTACTAACATTATCTGTGACTGTTTTTTTAGGTTTACCCAGCTCTTTCACCCAACAGTTCAAGACACACAACACTTTACACAAAACATCACTATTACAAAGTTGAATCAGGACTTCCCTGGTGGTCCAATACTTAGGACTTTGCCTTCCAATGCAGGGGATTAGGGTTCCATCCCTGGTCAGGGAGCTGAGATCCCGCATGACTTATGGCCAAGAAACAAACAAAACATAAAACAGAAGCAATATTGTAATAAGTTCAGTAAAGACTTTCAAAATGGTCCACAGTAAAAAAAAAAAAAAAAAAAAAAAAAAAATCATTAAAAAAAAAAGCTGAATCATGAGAATCATGGCAAGGAATAAATAAAAGAAGATAGAAAAATATGAAATCACGTAGACAGGAACGAAGATCAGAAAATTCCAGATTTCAGTCACAGATGTACAGTAGCACTGTAAACAAGACTTTCTTAAATCTGGTGACGTAGCAAGAACATCCTTTGATGCCTCTTTTTCAGTGAAGTCACCTTAAAAGCAAGCGAGGAAGCCGAGTAGGCATATCCTGTTTATGCATCTTGTTAAGTGTGTCTGCAGGGGAAGCCAACGAAACCTTCTGAGTGTTCTGTCAAAAATGCAAGCCTGCTCCCATCCTGGCACCTCCTACTCAAAGTCAGCCCCCACCGGTCTTCCCACCCTGCTTTCTTGTTAGTGGGTCGTGTGGTACCTGAGTTAATGCAGGCACTGAAGTGGCTTACAGACACTGTGTTTACTATGTCCCACTTCAGTGTGTTTCACTTCCTGACAGCTCTGTTGAGGGTTATTGCTTAGTGGCAAGGGGTTGGTGGAGCTGAAGGGGTGAGCTTAGAAACCACACTTTCTTAGATTAATTAATATGTTCTAGCTCCTAGGAAGTGTCTTCTGGTGCGCTTAATGAATTCACCTCAATTATTCGTATTGGCATGTAGTCTCCAAGCAATGGTTTGATTTTTTCAAGGGTTTTTCAAAGAAAGGCTTAAGCAGATTCTTTTTCTCTACCCATTATTATCCTTGTCTGTGTATCCCTGATCCTTTAAACTGACTTTCACTGTTCAGTTCATGTCTGTGTTTCTCCCTCTCGTCTCTGATTAGATCTAGAACAAGCCTTTGGTTCTGAGAATGTGTCTCCTGGGCTTCATGGCATCTCTCCATGAAAAGTTAGAGCAGAAGTCATTACATCCTAGACTATCAGACTCGGACAATCTCAGAAGACATCATCACCTCTTACACTTTTTTTAAGTTTTTTTTTTTTTTTATGTGGACCATCTTTAAAAATCTTTATTGACTTTGTTACAATATTGCTTCTGTTGTATGTTTTGGTTTTTTGGCCATCAAGCATGTAAGATCTTAGCACCCCAACCAGGGATCAGACCCACATCCCCTGCTTTGGAAGGCACATTCTCAACTATTGGGTCACCAGGGAAGTCCCCGCCTCTTACATTTTATAATCTCCTCCCAGCAAGGTGGGATCCTTTGTCCCCATCAGAGAAGAGTAGATTTAACCCTTACCACCTGGTCCTTCCCACTGCCACCCCACCTGGCTTTTTGAGACAACAGTCGAAGCTTTTTAAAAGTCTGGGCATCAGGTCCTTCCTGGTTGAGAATTGTCTTGGAATATATCATCCTGATGGGAAAGAGCACTGGACAATTATAGAATCTCAGAGGCTTCTCCAAGATAATTCACTTTCAGCTGTTCTCAGTAAAAGCCACATAAAAATGTCCAACAAATCATAGAAAAAATGACCTCATGTAATAGTGTTTAGCCATAAACTGGACTAAAAAATCTGTTGGTCCAGAGAGAGAACCATGTAGAAGATCTTTTCAAAAGTTCGACAAGCAAGAAAAATGGGGAGGATAAAGTGACAAGGTGTCCAGTTTGGTTCCCGTTGTCTTTCTAGGAAGGAGTCAAGAAATGGTGTGGAGTCTGTTCTCCTGGCCCCAGCCTCATTTTCAATTTTCTCGGAATATGTTCCTTTGAAGTTCAAGTTGATAGATTGATGGCATCTTTATAGACAGTTGAGAGCCATCCCATTTCACTGAAACACAGGTGCTTTTCTTCACTCCAGCAGGAGCATCTGCACTCTCTCCTCAGGTATTTGCGGAGAGAGAGAGCTGGTCTACCTTGGGTGGTGTGTGTGCAGCCCCTGTGTGGTTCATTTCACTCGCCTGGCAGCCGAGGAGGAGTTTAATAAAATGTTAGTGTGCAGAGTCCTTAGGGGATACTGTGTCTTGGGTTTGAATCGGCACGTGGAGGTCAGACCAGCCGGGTCCTCCGCCTGTCTCTGGCAGTTGCTCTCCTTGTGGCTTCACTCAAGCAGGCGTTGTGTGTGGGTCGTGGTGCTGGGGTCACAGGATGACTTGGTACACAAGAACTGCCTCACTTTCAGAAGGGGTCCGGTTAGTCTGCAAGTTCCTGTTTAAAATGGGAATCTGGTCTGGGTTTTTGCATATGTGTCAGCTCTGTGCATAAGGCCAAGTCTTTCTCACACACTAGTTTCCTTATATCCTGTTTCTTTGTGGGACACTTAAATAACATGACTTAGTACTCATTTTGCTGCTCATGTTGCAACCTGATTTTTTGGCTCACTTTGTCCTGGCGACCTCTTCCTTCTGCTTTTTGCTGCTTCTGTAGAAGTAATTTAGTTATTTTTTAAAAACCTTAATCTTTAGATTTTTATAAGAGAACAGTCCTGGCAGTATGAAGTGCCATTTGCAGTTACTCTGTTCACTGCTCTCAGCTTTATTTTGCCAGCCATGTCCCCTCTCCTCCCCATTTACTGTAGCCATCCTCTGCGTCACCTGTATAGGGGGTACCAAGGGGCGTGTCAGTGAAGGAACATTGACTTTCAGGGTACCTTCTATGTGTAAGGCCTTTTATATTTTGAACCCTGATCACAACAAACATTTGAGGTAAGAATTGCCAAACCCACTTTGCCGATACGGCAGTGGAGGCCAAGGAGAGTTAAATGACTCGCCAAAGGCTTTTCATCTCCTACTGCAGTTGACTGGGCTTCATTGGCGGCTCAACAGTAAAGAATCCGCCTGCAATGCGGGAGACACAGGAGACACGAGTTCAATTCCTAGGTCAGGAAGATCCCCTGGAGGAAGGCATGGTGACCCATTCCAATATTCTTTCCTGGAGAATCCCAAGGACAGAGCAGCCTGGTGGTCTGTGGTCCATGGGGTCCCAAAGAGTCGGACACAACTGAAGCGACTGATCATGCATGCACTGCAGTTTATTAGGATTTGAAACTGGATCTCTCCAACTCCAAAGCGAAGTGCTTCCCCCAGGGCCACGTTCATGTAACAATGCCTCTTTTACCAGTCCTATTTGTCTGTAGTAGAACTGATCCTGACAGTGTTTAAAAAAAAAACAAAAAAGCATAAGAAAGTAAGATAGGTACCTCTGGAGGTGAAGAAATGCGGCCTAAGCAATAGCAACAGCAGAATGATGTGAGGGTTACAGCTTGGGACTGTGTTTGTGAGACTGGCTGATCACAGGCAGGAAAGGGGGGCCCTCTTTCTGGGTGATACCTTTGGATGAGTAACTAGCCTTAGGGAAATTCAGGAAGCTTAGGGGAAGTGATGAGAGAGCAAAGAGAAGGGACAGAGCACTGACAAAGCAAGCAGCAGTGAAGATGAAACATAGTGGGGATCAGCTGGCTGCAGCCAAGACAAGAGACCCCAGTGGAGGGGGCCTCAGGCCCAGGGGAATTGGTGGGAGCCTGTCATGGAGACTCTGCATCATCACTGCCCCACTGGCCGTGAGACCCAAGCCAGTACCTAAATGTTTGGTGGTAAGTGAGGGAATCAACAGGAGGAGGGTTGCAAGAGAAGGTAGCAAGAGAAGATGAGGCTTCTCAGTAATCTTGATTGTAACATTTCAAGGTTGTTTGTGACCAGAATTCTGATCAACATTAGACATTCAGTCAAACTTGGAGAAAAATGGTAGCCTGGGGTCATGGGTGCAGAAGCAGCATCATTTTCTGAACTTGTAGTGCACATTTTCAAGGTCTGATGTGAGAGAGATGGGTGAGTGGGTAGGGGGGATGAGAAGAGGACAGAGCTTCACTGTGTTGATGATGAACAAGGCAGAAATGCTGTTTTGGTTGGCTGTGTTGGATTGGAGGACAATGACAGCAACAATACAGAAAATGTTTGTATAATAGGAGAACTATATTGAAGAAAAGCAGGGCTGCTTCTATAGCCTTCATTCCTTAATTTCAGTCTCATTTTTGCAAAAATGTGGTCACAGCATGCTGCCTGAGAGATGATGGTATTCCAAGGGCATCACCCCATTGGGGGAGGAGACACATGATTCAGAAGTAAGGGTACTGTTGAAGTGATTGTACATGTGTCAGTCTCAGGACCTATTTATTCCACATTTCATACCATCTACTCCTTGTCTGTATCTGTTATATATCCCAATAATTCATTTCTATAAACTCAAGACCCCAGATCTCCAGCTTGCCCTCCTAACTAATCTGATAGGGAAGAACTGACCCAGCTCTTTCTCACTCCCTCAAAGGCCTTGACCAAAACAAATACCAGCTCTTCGCACAAGACTTCTATTCAGCCAGAGCACACAACTTTCAGTTTAGACATAAACTCATCTAACGAGCTTCTCTACCCCCACCCCCAACCCTTCCCTTCAATTAAGAAGACCTGGGTTCTGTAACATAGAAAGTTTCACTTTGGAGGCCAGCATTCTGGAGATGGTTTCCACTCAGAGTATTCTCCGTGCACTGCCTATCCTGCTTCAAAATTATTGCTCTCCCAACAAAATGTTACCTCAGAGCCCTGACCTGAACTGTGAGCCCAGCTCCACCATTCATTCTGGGTTAACACCTGCCTCGTTGAAACCCTTCCACCAGAAAGGACTCCTCCCTGTCCCTCTTTTGTAACAAAAGAACTACTCTCATTTCTCTCCATGCCCAGGTTGACACTGTCCCCAGACAGGTCAGTGATGGGCACCATCAGAAAAAATACGGTACAATATGAAATGTGCCGTGCTATGCTCAGTCACTAAGTCACGTCCGACTCTCTGTGACCCCATAGGGACTGTAGCCCGCCAGGCTTCTCTGTCCACGGGGATTCTCCAGGCAAGAATACTGGAGTGGGTTGCATGTCTTCCTCCCAATCCAGGGATCTTCCCAATCCAGGGACTGAACCCAGGTCTCCCACATTGCAAGCAGATTCTTGACCATCTGAGCCACCAGGAAAGCCCAAGAATATGGGAATGGGTAGCCTAACCCTTCTCCAGGGGATCTTCCTGACTCAGGAATTGAACCAGGGTCTCCTATATTGCATGTGGATTCATTACCAACTGAGCTACCAGGGAAGCCCCAAGATGCAGTATCTCTAAATAAAAGCTGATTAAAGATGAAGGCATGTGTTTAAAACGTTTAGGGAAAAAATGCATTTCTGTAGGGGAATTGTTTCATTTCCTCCTCTCCCTCCCTTACATAGTGAATTATAACTCAACCTTATAGTTATTACTAGATTTAACATCAATAAGGGTGTTTGGCAGTGTTGTAGATTTCCTGACAGCAGAAGTACTTAATTCTGAGTTCACTGAATTCCATTGTGTCATCTACCCCGAGGGAGCTGGTGATGTCTCTGCTGAGTTTACTTTTGCATTTCATTTAGATTCCCTTCCTGAGTTCTCCTAAGGACATAAATAAAAAGAAGTCTTTATTTACTGAAGTGGCTCTCCATGGGTTGTGAACGAAGAGGAGGAGAAGGGATAGGGTAGGCAGAGATGATACAAAGAAAGAGAAAATAATATAGTCTTTTGGGAGCCATGAGAAATTCAGCTGAGGAGAGAAGAAATTAATGGATTTGCATTGGAATAGCGTTAAAGCGGTAAACATTATAAGAGAGGTGACCAGGAGGTACACCGCTTATCACCGAGTGATAAGGTCAGGGTTGCACGTGCTCCTGGAGAGGCCAGAGCTGCCTCCCTGGAGGAAACAGGCCTTACCTGAACCTTGGCAGGTAGCCAGATAAAAATGGGCATGGATGTGAGCAGGGGGTGAGGTTAGTGCAGAGCGAAAGTGAAAAATAGGATTGGGGGGGCAGCTTGCTTACCGCATTGCTGAGGTCCGCGAATACACGCTGAGTTTTGAGTTGCCCCTGGAAAAGGCCATTGTGATAACGTGGAGGTGGTGTCCCAGACAACTGGTCGGGGCAGAAGCCAGAGGCTCAAGACCAGTCAGGAAGTTCTTGTGAAGGTGTCGCCATGGCTGGACAGACCTGAGGAGTGGGAAGCACCCTGCACTAAAGTGGTAACGGTAGGAGTAGAAGGTAGAATTGGAAGTAAACGGCACATATCAAGGGAGTAGTCAGTGGGACTTTGGTGAATATTAATGGAGTCAGGATGGAACAAGAGAGAGAAATCAGAGAAGACCCAGGGCTCTGAGTCTGGATTCTTGAAAGCATGGGAGGTAGAAGCATGGATGAAAGCATAGGAAAGTGAGATGTGTGTATAAGGCTGTTATTTATAAGACAGGCTTGTTCTGGTGCTTCGATTAAATTTGCTAAAGACCCTGTAGGGGGCTGTGACCCCACTAGAAGAATAATATTCTGCCTTAGGAAAAAATAGATGAAGACTGAGTCAGGTTGACCCATGTTACAATATACATACCTGTTCACCCATTGTTTGCAGCTGGAACTCATAGCCACTTGGAGAGGAGTATAGTTTATCTTCTTCAACTGGGCAAGATGTCTAGGACTGAGATAACTTCCTCTCTTAACCACTTACCATTCTATCATAACCATTCTTTCTGCTAAGTCATGGTAGCATGTTTTCATTTACTTTTTAGTAGCCAGCAATGTGCCTAGTGGTCATTAAGCCTGGATGTGGCCGTGTCTGTCATCAACAAGGGTAGCATCACTCTTGATATCCTGGCATGCAAGTAATGCCAAGGAGAAACAGTCCCTGAAGCTCTGTTTCCGTTTAGGAAAGGCGTCCCTTTCACTGGCTGGCGTTACAGTAATGAGCATCGTTTCCCAGCTGTGAGCAAAGGCAGCTTGCTCGGTGTACATGGACTTGGCACCGTCTTCCGTGTGGCAGCTGGCCCACTGACTTCATCCTTTGGATTCCCCATTCCAGCACCACAGAAGTGAAATGCTGTATTTTCCAGGGTCACCCCACATGTGATTGTTTACAGTGACATAATGCTTTAAACGTTAGTTCATCCCTCCCAAAATGGCCACAAGTGTGGTGGTTTGAAGGGTGAGCTCATGGGGAGGAAGAGGATGCAGATTGTCTGTAATAAAGGGTCCGATGAATCACTGCGGACTGTGCTTCTGGAGCGCACCTATCCGTGCAGAAGGGTTTGCTGAAATTTAGGCCGTTAGAAGCAGAAAGCTTAGAATCCTGACGGCTGCCCCTGGGTCTCAGCAGGTCGGTGTCTTTTTCAACTACTTTGGGAGAAGCTACTGCATTTTGGAATTGTTACAGAATGAGGAGTTGACTGCCCAAAGGTGACTCTGGTTTTTGAATCCAGTCTGCAGTGTGCCAGGCATAAGTGTCATCACCAATAAGAAAATGACGCCCTATAAACTCGTCCAGTTCAGCAGCTGACATGCAGGTCTCCAGGCAGCCCGTGAGTGTGGGAAGGATCACCTACTCTGAATTCACTGAACGTTCATGTCTGTCATCCACATATCACAGAATCCATCTTCACGTGTTGGCTTTTGGGGTCAAACTTCCTTATTACTGGTAAAGAAAGAAAGAAAGTGAAATCGCTCAGTCGTGTCCGACTCTTTGTGACCCCATGGACTGTAACCTTCTACATTCCTCCGTCCATGTGATTTTCCAGGCTAGAGTACTGGAGTGGGTTGCCATTTCCTTCTCCAGAGGGTCTTCCTGACCTAGGGATTAAACCTGGGTCTCCCGCATCGCAAGCAGACGCTTTACCATCTGAGCCACCAGGAAAGTCACTACTGGTAAATGCCAGTATAATCAGCTAGTTGCTGCTTCTCCCTTCTCCCCGGGGTCATTCTGAGAACCTTCTCTTGGATTTTCCCAGGTCGGGCTAGTTGGTACCTATGTGAAGGTCAGTCTTCTGCATGCATGCGTGCTCAATTGCTTCAGTCATGTTTGACTCTCTGCGACGCTATGGGCTAGCCCGCCAGACTCCTCTGTCCATGGAACTCTGCAGGCAAGAATACTGGAGTGGGTTGTCATGCTCTCCTCCAGGGGATCTTCCTGACTCCGGGATCAAACTCGAATCTTCTGTATCTCCTGTACTGCAGGCGGATTCTTTACCACTGAGCCCCGGGGAAGCTCGGAAGGAGTAGTATTTCCCACCAAAAGACTGCAGTAATAATAACATCTAAGCAAACTGTGTGTCTGAAAACATTTTTCATGTTCCTTATTGAATACTCACAAACAACTCTGTGAACCGGGAAGTATCAGATGAACTCTACAGATGAGAAAATGGAAGTTCAGAGATTAACTTCAGGTCAAAGAACTAGCCAGGTGGAGGGTCAGGATTCTAACCAGACCTGTCTGCATTCAAATTCTGTGTCCTTACTCCTCCACATTCACATGAGAAGGGGCTTTTGTATCCAGGATATGGCTTCTGGGTGTTCCATCCTGGTAAATCAGGATGCTGACTGGAGCTGGTTGTTCACAGTTTACACTGGTTTACACTGGGGTGACGGAGAAGGCAATGGCACCCCACTCCAGTCCTCTTGCCTGGAAAATCCCATGGACGGAGGAGCCTGGTAGGCTGCAGTGCTTGGGGTCATGAAAAGTTGGACATAACTCAGTGACTTCAGTTTCACTTTTCACTTTCATGCATTGGAGAAGGAAATGGCAACACACTCCAGTGTTCTTGCCTGGAGAATCCCAGGGACGGGGAGCCTGGTGGGCTGCCGTCTACGGGGTCGCACAGAGTCGGACACGACTGAGGTGACTTAGCAGCAGCAGCAGCAGCATACTGGGGTGAAACCACTGAAGATGATGGAAGGATACTGGTTCCAGACTCAGTTGCTGTCAGTTCCAACTCTGTCACTTTTTGTTAGCTGTTGTAGCCTTAAGCAAGTTACCTAATCTCTTGGAGCCTCAGTATCTACCTTGGAAAATGAGAATAACAGAACCACAGGCTCTCAAGGTTTTGGAGGTGGACCTCAGAGAGATTATGGCTTTGGTTCCAGACCACTACAACAAAGGGAATAGTGCAATAAAGGAAGACACACAGTTGTTGTTTTTTTTTTTTCATTTTCCAGTACATATAAGTTATGTTCACACTATACTGTAGCCTGTTAAATATGAAATAGCATTATGTCTAATAAAACTTTGAACATACCTTAATTAAAAACTGCTTTGCTTCTGAAAAATGCCAGCCATCATCTGACAACACAGGGTTGCCACCAACATCCTATTTGTAAAAAAAGACAATATCTGCCAAGTATAATAAAGCAAAGTATAATAAAACTAGGTGTGCCTGCATCAGATGAGTCTACGTACATAAAAGCAGACAGCACAATGCCCAGCAGGGACGAAATGCTTTGGTGGTGTTAGCGCTGGGTCAGCATCACCATCATTGGTGGGACCAGTTCTTCTAACTCATGACTTTCACCGTCAGACCAGCCTCTTGCTGGCTACAGATTTAAGCACTTGAATACTGGGCCTGGACTATTCAGGCTAAACAGACCACTTTGTCCTAGATTTCCAGGCACTCTGAGATCCCTTCTCTCCTCTGTGTTTTAAGAGTTCTCTGTGCATCTCATCCTCCAACAGGAAGACCACCAACTCAAGGTATACTCTAAGACACCCCGAAGACTTAGGGGGATGACTACTTTATCCCACCAGTCATTTCTTTACTAAAATGACTCTTTCCTCTGCCTTCTTCCTGATACCAAACCAAAGAGGAGTTTCATGATGATGAAGAATGAGAGGGAGGGAAAAGGATGGGCTAAGGAGGGGGTGAGTAACAGAACTGGAAGAGCTCTCTGGGGACCTCTGGACTGTGGCTGGGGCAGTAAAGATGGGGGTGGGGGCTTGTGTGAAAAACGTCCCTGGGGAATCAGAGAATACTCCCCATTCACAGTTTTCCTTTGGGTCAGCTCCATACAAACTTTATTTTCAGCAGATATTAATACATAAATGTAGCTTGCCTAGTTTTGACATAAAGAGCAATTCGTGATCCCAGGAAGCACAGTTACCATTGTTCCCCAGTATCCGTAGGGGGCTGGTTCCAGGACTCCCTCAGATACCAAAATTCACGGATGCTCGAGTCCCTTGTAGAAAATGCCATATTATCTGCATCTAACCTATGCACATTCTCCTGTATATTTTAAGTAATCTCTAGACTACTTATAGTACCCAGTACAGTGTCAACGCTATGCCAGTAGTTGCCGGCACATAGCAAATTTAAGTTTTGTGCTTTGTAGAACTTTCTGGCATTTTTTCCCCAAATATGTTCAACCTGTGTTTGGTTGATTCTGGGTGATGAACCTGCAGATCCAGAGGATCAGATGTAGTCGTCTTCATTTTCCAAGGCACGTGACTCCTCATGCAGAAGACACTGTGCCTGACTGAAAAAAAATCTTCAAACACAGCACCTTGACCTCACAGCGCGGCGCTGAGCCAGCCAGAGTCTGTAAAAATCAGGGGGAGAAGGCCAAGTATTTGCTGTCCCACCGGCTTCCTTTTCACTGGAAATATCTCAAGTGGCTGAAGATCACTGAATCACACTGTATTCTTTCTGACTTTAATGTAAATGATCTGCGAGCTAGCGAATGGCATCTCCCCAGCCTCCCTGAAGTCCTAATAAGTAACAGAGTGTTGTTTTAATCTTGCGGTTACCAAAGGGGAGGGAAATCTGAGGCTCCTGCATTGCAGGCAGGTTCTTTACCACCCCTAAAGGGGAAGGAGGAGTGTGGAGAAATGAGGAGTTTGTGAGTAACATATACACATTACTATGTAGAAATTGGATAACCAACAAGGACCTGCTGTATAGCCCAGGGAACTGCATTCAGTATTTTGCCATAACCTATAATGGAAAGAATCTGAACAAGAAAAGATACATATGCATGTGTGTGTGTGTAACTGAGTCACTTTGTGGTACACCTGAATGTAACACAACCTGGTAAATCAATTATTTGTGCCCTGTGAAACCTGAGGAGGTACGCTGGCACCAAGGCTAGCGCTACAGGGTGGGGCTGGAAGGGAGAACCACCGCCGTGACCAGTTGTCACCGAGGCTGCGTGAGAGGCTCAGCGCCCCCGCATCCCCTCCAAACGAGGGCCCACCTTCATCTCGCACCCCAAGCCGTCACCCCCAGAATGGGCCGTCCTCACCTGCAGGGTGGCGTTCAGCCTCTGGGACGCAGCTCCTGTTTTCTCTTGGAAGCAACTTTGGCTGTTGTATGGGCTGGAAAAGAGGGAAAGTGTGTTGCTTTTTTTATCTAACAACTTATAACCGTGTCAACACATAAGACAGTCTGTCAAAGCTTTCTTCTCGATGTTGCCGCTGTGAATTAATTTTGAGCGGCTCTTGTGAGCAGTAAACACTTTGGCGGCGCGAACAACTCTTTGTGCGGGAGGAGTTGTCGGCAGCCCACTGTCCGCGTCCCCACCCTCACCCCTAAGCGGGGAAGGGAGCAGAGATTGCCTCTTCCCTGGCCAGTCGGGTTGACTGGGGCGGGGGGAGCAGACGTTGGCCTCTCTGCTCATGTTGTGATTCTGTCTTTTTTGACCACCGCGCTGTCCGATCCTCAGACTGCAGGACAGCCTTGGGGTGTTGAGTTGAGAATCTGCAGGCCGAGGCCTGATCTGCGTGTTCTGACCACGTCCAGCCAGTGCACGACGTCTGACCCCCATTTTTTTTCAGTTGTTTCTGAGCCAGGAACCTGTTCTACACCCAGTGAAGTGCACACGACTCTTCTCTTTCCTTGAGAGTGAACACTGGGATGGAGATGTTCCTTTTCAGAGGTGAACCCACCGTTTCGCCTAAACCAGGCATCTGGCCGCCTCTTACTGTTTTAGAATTGGTTCTAGAATGAATGGTCCTCATCACTTTTGCCCTTAAATTATTCAAGAAGGTATCACCGTTTAAGAGCAGGACAGAAAGACTCAACAGTACATGTGCCAAACACTGAGCGAGATCTTTCACAGTTTTACACTGTGTTACTGTGACGTTAAATATTCTTTTTGAACCTTATTCACAGAGGTAGAATAGTCTCTCACTTCACTTAGGTCACTGCGCGCACACACGTGCATGCCCAGTTGCTCAGTCATGTCAGACTCTGTGACCCTTTAGACTGTAGCCCACTAGGCTCCTCTGTCCATGGGATTCTCCAGGCAGGAATACTGGAGCAGGTTGCCATTTCCTCCTCCAGGGGATCTTCCCGATCCAAGGATCCAACAAACATCTGCATTTCCTGAATTGCAGGGAGATTCTTTACCTCTGAGCCATCAGGGAAGTCTACACACACGCGCACACACACACGTATATATGTATATATACTTATATTTATGCAATGTTCACTATGACTCTTTTTCTCTTTGTTTAAAGGCCTTCATTTTTTCTGCTCTTTGCATCCCTTATCCAAATACCCCCGTCTGCATCAGGCAGCCCCCGGCCCTCCCTGCTGCTGCCTCGGACAGGAGTGTGGGGAGTATCTTCCAGGTCCAACAGTGAGCTTCCTTGCTCTGACCCACATTTTGGAGCTGTGTTCCAGAGTTCCCTGTCCCTTTAAAACCTGGAAGAATCTATTGTGCACAACACGCCCGTTCTAGTGGCTATTGAAATCTATTTTAGGCTGCATAGTTCTGAAGGCTTGTATGCTTCGAATGTTTACACAGGACCTGCTGCAGAAGGTCAGGCTTAGCTTTTTATCCGAAAATTCCTTTCTTCAGGCTTTACAGTGGGACCCGCTCGCTTTTACTTCCTGAAATGTGGTGACCAAGACCTCCGCCAGGCTGTTCACATCCCGCGGAGTGGGGTCTGAACGCTTTCTCTCCCCGCCACCCCCTCCCCAGCACCCGGCACATGCTCTTACTGTTCATGAGAAATGCTCAGTGAATGAAGGTGGCCGGTCTGTCACCGTCCAGCCTATCCGCGGAGCTGCGGCCAGCAGAGGATGGCCACGGCGGGGGAGCTGGGTTTTCATCTTCGTGACCATGGGGCTGTCAGACCTTCAGATTGGACCGCGGCCTTCGTGTATTTTATTGCGTCGAGAATCTGCAGGATGAGGCCTGGTCTGCATGTTCAGCTCCCTTCCAGCCAGTGCATGACGTCTGACCCCCATTTGGCATCATCTTCAGATAGCAGGAGATTTCCGGGGGCCCCGTGAGAAGACCCCTGCTATTTGTTAGGGCTAGAGGGTCTCCGTACCAGGTGTGAGCCTGTGGAGGATGCCTCTGTGACAGAGCAGGCAGGGAGCCTGAAGGCAGCACGTGTCCTGTGGAATGAAGCCCGGTCTGTGCACCCTGCTCACATCCAGCCCATCCACCACCTCCGACCCCCTTTTCTTCAGTTGGTGCCAAGCTGGGAATAGTTTTACACCCAGTGATGTGGGTACAGCTGTTCTCTTTCCTAAAAAGTAACCGTTTGGAGAGGAGTGTTCTTTTTTCAGAGGCAAACACTGTTTCTCCCGCCTGCCCAGGGGGAGGTTTGCTCACTGTTCCTGACTCTTAAGAGAGATACTAGTAGGGAATCCATATCATGCCAGCCTCCAAAGGGTTAACTAATGATGCCTTTTAAATGGGAATCATCTTGAAATGTATGTAACATAAAAGGCAAATGCAAAATACTTAAGTGACAGGTGGCATCGTTTGAAAAGGATGTGGGGGCTGATCCCAGAACTGCGATCGTACACAGCTGCATTAATTTGCCTAATCACTGGATTGCTGTAACCAGTGTCTATAAATAAACACACAAACTAATCTTTTGATTATCCTTTTTATGGCACGTTCTCCGCTCCCTTCCTTCTTTTTCATCTTCTTGTCTTTTCATTGTGATTAGAGAGTATTTCAAAACTCTATAATTCTGCAGATTCTTCTCTAACTGCTATTTTAAACAACCAAAACTACCCTGGACAGTTCACAAAGAGAATGATGCAGATGGCCAATAAATGTATGAAAAGATATTCCATTTTTTATCGTTTTTAGAAAAATACAGGAAAATATCAATGAACTGTCATGTTTAAGTATCAGATAGGCAGAGATTAAAATTACTGTGATGACCCCTGTGTGGCTGGTGTATACTGTCTGTGCGCTGGTGCAGTATTTGGTGACGGCATCTGGCATTATGTATCCAAACAGTGAGTGTGCCCATCATTTGATTTATCAAACATACTTCTCGGGATTTGCTCAAAAATAACATTGGCAAGACCGAAAGATGTATTCTCGAGGATTCCTGTATCAAGAGTGTTTGCAGTTGTATGAAAAAAACGTGAAAATAGAAATCATAAAAGGGGACAGATTAAATACATTCTGGTACATAAAGGAATATCACATACCCATTAATGAAGATCATATAGCGCTTGTGTTTTTTACTGAGGACAGATGTTTATAACACCTCGATGTGTGAAAAAAGCAAGTTAAAGAACAAGTGTATTCTTTGACATAGTATGTTGTCAGTTATATGAAATCAGTGCTTCTCAAATACTTACATGCAAATGCAGGTTCCAATTCAGAAAGATTGGGTTGGGATCTGAGATTCTGAGCCACTGTCAAAGCTGACAATTCCCCCACTCTTCGCCAGTGCTGCTGGCCTGTGGACCAGACTTGGAGTCGTGAGGTTAAACTGTACACATAAATCTGTGTGCCAGTAAATGCTGGGGACAAATGTGGAAGACGGTGAATCTGGGTGACTTTTACTTTCGTCTTTGTGCTTTCCTGCATTGTTTAATACTTTATGATGCGTCTCTATCGGCTTTCCATACGCAATAGAATGGATTTTTAAAATAAAAACTAGCCTATTAAAAACATTAAAAGATGCTTGCTCCTTGGAAGAAAAGCTATGGCAAGCCTAGACAGTGTATTGAAAAGCAGAGATATCACTTTGCCAGCAAAGATCTGTATAGTCAAAGCTATGGTTGGAAGGTATTCCCGACATGATGGACATGAGTTTGAGCAAGCTCCAGGAATTGATGATAGACAGGGAAGCCTGGCATGCTGCAGTTCATGGGGTCGCAAAGACTCGGACACGACTGAGCAACTGAACTGATGGTCCTTCCAGTAGTCATGTATGGTGGATGTGGGAGCTGGACCATAAAAAAGGCTGAGTACCAAAGAGTTGATGCTTTCAAACTATGGTGCTGGAGAAGACTCTTGAGAGTCTGTCTCTTGGACAGCCAGGAGATCAAATCAGTCAATCCTAAAGGAAATTAATCCTGAATATTTATTGGAAGGACTAATGCTGAAGCTGAGGCTCCAATACTTTGGCTACCCGATGGGAAGAGCCAACTCATTGGAAAAGACCTGATACTGGGAAAGATTGAGGGCAGGAGGAGAAGGGGGTGACAGAGGACGAGATGGTTGGATGGCATCACCGTCTCGATGGACATGAGTTTGAGCAAGCTCTGGGAGATGGTGAAGGACAGGGAAGCCTGGTGTGCTGCAGTTCATGGGGTCGCAAAGAGTCAGATATGACTTAGCAACTGAGCAGCAGCAACATTAAAAACGTGTCTATTTTTGAAAAGTTGGCTTCAGATTTACCTCTCCAACATTTAAGGGAGGGGCACAGCATCTAGGCCAGTTATTCTTACAAAGGCTAGGTTATCAGAATCACACAGAATACTTTTCAAAAGCACAGTATCTCAAATCTGACCTCAGAAATTCAGATTCAACCATCTTCAAATGGAGAAATCAGCATTTTTAAAAGTTTGCCAGGTGATTCTGACACAGACCAGATTTGGCCACTGATTCAGGCTTAAGATTCTTAAACATCAGATTTGGGACTCAAGCATGCATTTAAAAGAGGTTTCCACCCTTTGTCCTGCTCACTTCACTCTTCAGAATCACGCTTTTGATATTGACACATAGACTTCTCTGTTTTCCAGGAGCTGTTGGTTGACATTTTCCCACCAGTCTCCTGATAGGCTTTCCTACCAGCCTTCTGTTAATATATCACTTTCTTCCATGAGCAGGAGGATTCTTCACCACTGGCGCCACCTGGGAAGCCCAATATGTTACTTTCCTGTAACAAAAGATCACACAGACTGGGTTGCTTCACTCAACAGAACTGTGTTCTCTCACAGTTGTGAAGGTTGGAAGCCTGAAATCAAAGTTCCCCACTTTCTTTCCCAAGGCCTTAGAGGAGATTCCTTCCTTTCCTTGTCCGGCTGCTGGGGAGGCTCTGGAGGTTGCAAGGCAAATGGCTGCATGCCTCCAACCTTGGCCTCCATCTTCACGTGGCCTTCTCCTCCGTGTCTTCTCTTGTCTCATGTAAGGACCATTGTCTTGGATTTAGGGCTTACCCGATTAATCTGGGAGGATTTTGTCTTGGGATCCTCAACTTAATTGTATCTGCAAAGTCCCTTTTTCCAAAGAAGGCCACATTCATATGAACAGTTCCAGGAGTTAGGACATAAGCCTCTCTTCTTGCAGGGGCCACAGTTCCACCCACCACATCTTTTAAGTGGTTCAACAACAGTTTTGAAATTAAGTAAAAGATTCAAGATTTACCATTTTGTTTTTCTCTGAGGTTGAGTCTTTGGTTTTATTTCCCTTTTACAGGTAGAGCTGTAGGAAGTTCTTCCATGAAAAAAACGGTTGCCACTGGCAGTATCTACACTAGCGATTCAGCTGCCTAGAGAGCTCAGGGCTGTGTCCTGGTGGGTCTGGGTCCTTTTCTTGTCCAGGAACCTCCCAGCCATCAAAGGGCCTGGGAAAGCCAGGCACACCCAACAGCCTCTGAGCACATCCACACTGCTTGCCTGCACTGTGGTGGAAATGCCATCCAGCATTAATCCGGGGATGTGGAAGTCAATTAATGTTTACTGAGGAATAACCATAAGTCTATGGGCTGTTGACCTGGACTTTGAACTGGGTCAGAGCCAGTTTTGCCCACCCCCACTCACAGGGAGAAAGGTAAAAGTAAAGGCTAAAACGAGAGTAACCATACATCCCAGCTTACTGCTTTCGAGTGGTTCTTTCCTGTAAACCTCTTTTTGGTGGTTGTTATTATTCTGGTAAGAACGGTGACCTGTGTTTGATACTGAGACTGACACAGACTTGACTTTCTGACGTTTCACTAACTTGATTTCTTTGTTCAGCACACGCTACAGGTTTCTCACAGTGGATTTCTCAGTTGAGGAGGAGGTTTCTCAAAACTGCTTTGCCAGTGTCCAGTCATGCACAGCCCCTGGGCATCCCCAGTGAAGTGCTTTGAGTCACAGTCCCTTTAAGACCCAGACAGAGATGTGGACTTGGGTCATTTCCCAAAATATACAGGAGGAGAACCAGATTAGTAAAAGGGAACCTTGTTCACACATGGGAGGGTTCTGCTGCCCCAGAATCAGCCTTTACATATGAAAGATCCAGCTCTGTTACTGAGAGGTTCATGTTCATTGGACCCCAATGAAACCAATTTTACAAATAAGTAGGTGTCCTCATGCCAGAAACAGAGATGCAAAAGGCAGAATTAAAATTGCTAGCTAAATAAACAATACATGAGTGAATTTATTTGACCTTCTTTTCTCTTTGCTTCAGGATACCTGAAATTTATACATACATGTTTTACATGAAAAAGAGTGTTTTTAATTAAATAAGCAAAGAATTACCATTGATAAAATGTTAGACAATAAAAAAGAAATCAGAAAGAGCAAAAAGAAGAAACTCCATATTCCTAGAGATTCCTGGGACTGTTTGTACAGTTATCGTCCTAACCTGATTGGGACCACACGTTTTCTTATTAGTTGAAAATCTGGCTGAATCACTAAAAAAAAAAACGAAAAAGATACTGCATGACTTAAATAATGTATTTAACTTAAAGATGCACATGAACAGTTATTGGCCAATCTGATGTAAGCTCAAGGCCTTTTCTTGGAGTTTGTGTACACTGATTGGAAATTCTGTGTCACCTTCCACATATGTAAGCACAAGATTTTCATGTTTATTCTCTTTAAAGTGGAAGAGCTTTTTAAAAAATTATTTTTGGCTTCGCTGGGTCTTCATTGCCATGTGCGGACTTCTCACTGTCGTGATTTCTCTTGTTGCAGAGCTCAGGCCCTAGGCATATGGGCGTCAGTAGTGGAGCTTGCCGGCTCTAGAACTCAGGCTCAGTAGCTGAGCTGTGCGGGCTTAGTTGCTCCGTGGCATGGGGAATCTTCCCAGACCAGGAATCCAACCTGTGTCCTCTGCATTGGCAGGCAGATCCTTATCCACCATGCCGCCAGGGAAGTACTAAAGTGGAAGAATTTTTAGACACTTGTCATACAGTCTGAGTGCAAAATCATTGTAAATATTTCTCCAGTCTTCCAGTTATATTATACATATATAATTCGATAGCAAATTTCTTTCAGCAACTTACTTCTTTGATTTCACTAAACTTTCAGAAAAATAGCTTTGAATTTTCACACTCATCTTTCATTAGCCGACATGATATTTAAACACATTTATTGTTGCTGTTTCCGTCACTAAGTTGCGTCCAACTGTTTTGCGACCCCTGTGGACTGTATGTAGCCGGCCAGGCTCTTCTGTCCATGAGATTTCCCGAACACTGGAGTGGGTTGTCATTTCCTCCTTCAGGAGATCTTCTAAATTCGGGGATCGAGCCCTAGTCTCCTGCATTGGCTGGCAGACTTTTTACCACTGAGTCACCAGGGAAGCCCCCAAATTACATACATGTATTATTTCTATACATGTATATCACACAGTTATTATACAGTAACAAGAACAGCGGCTTTAGCAGTTGACGCGTAAAGTTCCCAGGAAGGAGCTGAGTGCTCCAGGATGCCAGAGGGCAACGTGAATCCTTCATTTGACCCCTGTGTCAGTCAGCATATTTTACAGAGAAGATGGAGAAGGCCAATTTATTCATCCAGCCAACTGAGGACCATCTGTCAAGACTTTCTACTGGATCTATTCTGACTTACTCCAAGAAACTCATCGGTTTATTCAAAAAGCAAGTGGCCTTAAAATGATTTGAAGAGTTCTCTGCCAAACACAGGGACCCACTTAGGAATATTAAGATCCATACCAAGACTCAGGATATTTGAAGAAGGTTTATAGTTACGCAAATATTTGACTTCTTCTGAAGGGCCAGTAAATATATCCGTGAAGATATTGTGAAATAGACAAGCTTTGTTCTGAGAACCTTGAACTTAAAGAGAATTGGTTTGCCAAATGGTTTATTCTGATAAGGTAATGTTTCTCTTTTAATTTTAAATGTGTACAACATAATAAGTGCTCAGAGAGCTTGATGCTTCCTGAGGTAGAGAAAGCAGTATTTCTGTTCCTGTTTTGTGGACCAAAAACAAACAAACAAGCAAAAACAGACCTAAAGGGTGTCTGTTCCATGAAGATGGTAATCATCATGAATTTTCCATTGTGATGCCTGATTTAAATTCTTTGCCATCATCGTGGTCCTCCCCATTTTTAGGGTGTTTAGTAAGCCTTACTGAGTGAGCTCTCTCCAAGGGGCATATCTGTTTTGCCCATTGATATCAGCAGTATCTGGAGTAGGTGGGTGAATGAATGAATGAATGAGTCACACAGTTAGCAAAAGATCGACTTGTGCTTAGAGCAAGGTCTTCTGACTCTTCATCCTGTGTCTTTTTATTACATTGGGATCTAGTGCTGTGCTGGCGTTTCTGGGTTCTTAATGTTCCTGAGACCTGAGCAGGACCCATTTATCAAGTCATAGACAGGTTGTGACAGATAATGTAAAGCAAGATAAGCCACTCCCAATTTTAACCGACATATTGTCTCAGTAACAGGCAAGTCATATATGTTTTCACACATGTCTGGGAGTTTTTAACTGAGGCTTCATGATTATCTAGAAATGTCCAAGTTAGTATTTTCTTTTCAAGGTAAATGAACATCATACTTTAAGAGATTGTTTTTGACAGGAGCTAAAAACTACTGAAAGCGTCACTCAGTCATGTCGGTCTCTTTGCAACCCTGTGGACTCTAGCCCACCAGGCTCCCCTGTCCATGGGATTCTCCAGGCAAGAATACTGGAATGGGTTGCCATATCTTCTAAATATTTGTTATTTAAAACATTTTAACCCATTAGTAAATGCTAATTATATCTTTCTGGCAACTTTTGCAGTTATTGAGTAATGTCCAATTGTGAATATTTTCCATAAGTAATTGGTTTTCCAGCTGGTAGATAATATTATATATTTTCAGAAAGTTGTTTCCACAGCTGCTCATCTCTTCTGTATGTTGAAATTTCAGGCTTTTAATTTAAATTGATAGCTCAGTGAACCTACATCACAAATCCAGTGATTTGCTGAGCATTTGTCTATGATGTGTGCCATATTTTAAATAATAAATTTTGGACATTGTATTAATGTACGTAAGTTTATTTTTGGTATGTGTGAATCAGTCTTTTGTAGGCTCTTCATCAATTCTTCGTATTTTAGTTATTGAATGAAACTAATGTAATGAAGTAAAGCAAGTGAGCACTGGCCCACAGGAGACCCTGGAATGACCATGATTTAATCCCCATCACTAGACGTGGCTACATGTGCGTGACAGTTCCAGACGGTTTCTATAGCGTGTAGATAACAGCTCCCAAATGTCATGTTCACACAGAGACTTGCAGGTATCCCATAAAGCCTTACGTGTAACTAGCATTTTGCATTTTAAAGGATGTCATGTCACTTGTTTGTACAAAGAGCAATTGGTGGTGGTGTGGTCTTAAATCATGTCCAACGCTTGTGACTGTATAGACTGAAACCAGCCAGACTCCTCTGTCCATGGGGTTTTCCAGGCAAGAATACTGGATTGGGTTGACATTTAAAGATAGAAGGAAATAGTTTATTTACATAAAACGTTCTGAACATTTGCTGTGTACCTGGGACTAGGCTCAATTTTTAACTTATATGTGTTATCTCCTTTAATCTTCATAAAAATCCTATTTGCTAAGTACCACTATGGCCATTTTTATATTATTAGATTTAGAGGAGTTAAGTAACTTTCTCTGGATACCTGATAGGCAGTAAATTGTAAAGCTTGGAACCAAACCCAGGTCTGGTTCGACCCTGGAGCCCATACTCTCAATGACTCCTATGCTGCTACCTCTTTGGCTACCTGCAAAGAAGAACAAGCAATCCTTTGTTTGGTCCACTTTTCCTTTAGACACTTACTGTGACCTTCTTGGCTTAATGTCAGCTTTTCTTAAGAGTGAATGTTGGTCTTTCCATGACAGATTAATCAAATGCATATCTTTTGAATTAATGAGAATATATTAACATTAGCAGTTCAGTGACAGCTCTTGTGTACCGATCACTGGTATTAATAAAAGGCAAATCAGATTCAATGAAATTATCAAAACTCATCAGCTGTGTGGCCGGATCTTGCACAGGAATAAGAATTTGGATACAATAACACAGGCTCCGTTTTAATAGAAGGCTGTTTTAATCATTGGAAAATAATTTTTCCAAACTTATAATTCAGGTACTTGCATGAGTTATTTACTCATGGAATGTCATGACCCTTTCATCTTGTCTGTATTCTCCACAGAGCAGAAAAGAATGGTCAGTAGCAAAGAAAAGTCAGCTGTGTGAAAACACTGCCCCTCTTCTCTTTAAATAATAGATGCTTCTTCTTCAGATTCCTTGGTGAGCATTACACTCCTGGAAAATGTCCACAGAATGTCTTCAAAAATACTTGAGGGCTTATTAGCTTGAATTTTAAATGCTCTAAGGAACTTTACATTGTCGGTTAGACTTAACTATCCTTAATTATAGCTGTATAATAAATGAAACTGTAATGAATCATAAAAGAAAACTATTATAGTCAGTAACAAACAGTACAGAGTACTTTAATGTACAACTGTAGATGCTGGAAAACACAAAATTGAACTAGGAGCGAGAGGAGGTAAAAAGACTGAAGAAGGAAGGGCCTGAACTTAGAGAACCATTGTGTGTTACCGCTTGGTATGAAAAACACAAAGTAATAGAGAGGTGCACGTTTGTTTGTTTGTAACTTTATTTTTTTATTGATGGCTGTGCTGGATCTTCACTGCTGTGTGGGCTGTTCTCTAGTTGCGGTGCCGGGGCTTCTCATCTCAGTGGCTTCTCCCGTGGACCCAGGCCATCGGGTGCATAGGCTTCAGCAGTTGCAGCACGTGGGCTCAGTAGTTGAGGCGCACAGGCTTAGCTGCTTCACAGCATGTGGGATCTTCCCGGATGAGGGATCATAACCCGTGTCTCCTACACGGAGCCTCCAGTGAAGCCCCTAGAGAGATGTATGTTGATTAAAAATACATGTAAAGACCAGAAAGCTAAAAGCAAGAATGTTGAAAATGGGGCTGCAGCCTGGTGGCTAGCAGGCCAGGTAGGATTTCCAGGGGAAATTGCTATGGAAGCTAAGGAGGTGTTGGCAGCACCCCGGAATATGTATATAATCTTCCTAAACTGGTTAATAATGGCATGGAAGATCCATTTGAGATCAAGCCCTGAGCCTTTGGAGTGGGAACACTGACTCCCAGACCCTAGACTACTAGAGAACTAAGCCTCAGTTCAGTTCAGTTCAGTTGCTCAGTCATGTCCGACTCTTTGCGACCCCATGAACCTCAGCGCGCCAGGCCTCCCTGCCCATCACCAACTCCCGGAGTTTACTCAAACTCATGTCCTTTGAGTCAGTGATGCCATCCAGCCATTTCATCCTCTGTCGTCCCCTTCTCCTCCTGCCCCCAATCCCTCCCAGCATCAGGGTCTTTTCTAATGAGTCAACTCTTCGCATGAGGTGGCCAAAGTATTGGAGTTTCAGCTTCAGCATCAGTCCTTCCAATGAACACCCAGGACTGATCTCCTTTAGGATGGACTGGTTGGATCTCCTTGCAGTCCAAGGGACTCTCAAGAGTCTTCTCCAAAACCACAGTTCAAAAGCATCAATTTTTCGACACTCAGCTTTCTTCACAATCCAACTCTCACATCCACACATGACCACTGGAAAAACCATAGATTTGACTAGATGGACCTTTGTTGGCAAAGTGATGTCTCTGCTTTTTAATATGTTATCTAGGTTGGTCAAAACTTTCCTTCCAAGGAGTAAGCGTCTTTTAATTTCATGGCTGCAATCACCATCTGCAGTGATTTTGGAGCCCCCAAAAATAAAGTCTGACACTGTTTCCACTGTTTCCCCGTCTATTTCCCATGAGGTGATCAGACCAGAACTCAGCCTCGGGAGTATCAAATAGTGAGAACTCACACAAAGGAAACCATTGAATACAGGACCCGGCATCACCCAACCACCAGAGGCACCCTGTGCAGGACGCCTCATCTAAACAACAAACAAAACAAGAATACAAACCCAGTCATCAGCAGACAGGTTTACCACCCCACTCAGCCTTGCCCATCAGAGGAAAAACAAACAAACAAACAAAAACTCAAAACAAACAAAAATACAATAGGGTATTGTACCCTATACAAGCTGACACAAACTGCTGGACCAGCCTTAGGAGAGCAGAAACCAAAAGGAAGAAAGAATTCAACCTTGAAATCTGGGGAAAGGAGACCTCAAACACAGTAAGTTAAAAATAATGAAAAGGCAGAGAAATACTACACAAATGAAGGAACAAACTAGAAACACAGAAGTCCAAATAAATGAAGAGGAAATAGGCAAACTACCTGAAAAAGAATTCAGGATATTGAGAGTAAAGATGATCAAAAACCTTGAAAACAAAATGGAGAAAATGAAAGAATCAATTAATAAAGACCTAGAAGAATTAAAGAATAACCATACAGAGACAAACAACACAATTACTGAAATTAAAGATACTCTAGAAGGAATCAATAGCAGAATATCTGAAGCAGAAGAATGAATCAGTGACCTGGAAAATAAAATGGTGGAAATAATTTACAAAGACCTGATTAAAGTAAAAAAGAATGAAAAGAACTGAGGATAGTCTCAGAGACCTCTGGGACAATATCAGATTCACCAACATTCGAATTATAGGGGTCTCAGAAGAAAAAGAGAAAAAATAAAGGGTCTAAGAAAATTTTTGAATACATTGTAGTTGAAAATTTCCCCAACATGGAAAAGGAAATAGTCAATCAAGTCAGTCCAAGAGACACAAAGAGCCCCATACAGGATAAACCCAAATAGAAACACACCAAGACACATACTAATCAAACTAACAAAGATTAAACACAAAGAAAGAATATTAAAAGCAGCAAGGGAGAGGCAACCAGTAACATACAAGGGAAACCCCACACAATTAACAGATGATCCTTCAGCAAAATCTCTTTAGGCCAGAAGGGAATGGCAGAATATATTTAAAGTACTGAAAGGGAAAAATCTACAATCAAGATTACTGTACCTGGCAAGGATCTCATTCAAAATTGATGGAGAAATAAAAAACTTTTCAGATAAACAAAAGTTAAGAGAATTCAGTACCACCAAACCAGCTTTACAATAAATGTTAAACGGACTTATATAGTCAAGAAATACAAGAGATGAAAAAAGATCTACAAAATCAACCTCAAGCAATTAAGAAAATGGCAACAGGAACATATATATCAATAATTACTTTAAATGTAAATGGAGTAAATGCTCCAAGCAAAAGACACAGACTGGCTGAATGAATCCAAAAACAAGACCCATATATGTGCTGTCTACAAGAAACCCACCTCAGACCTCAAGACACACACGACTGAAAGTGAGAGGATAGAAAAATATTTTCCATGAAAGTGGGAAGCAAAAGAAAGCTGGATAGCAATCCTCATATCAGACAAAATAGACCTTAAAATAAAGAAAATTACAAGAGGTAGGGAAGGACACTACACAACGATCAAGGGATCAATCCCAAGAGGAAGACATGACAATTGTAAATATCTATGCACCCAACATAGGAGCACTTCAATACATAAGACAAACACTAACAGACATAGAAGGAGAAATTGGCAGTAACACAATAATAGTAGGAGACTTTAACACCCCACTCACACCAATGGACAGATCATCAAAACAGAAAATTAATATGGAAACACAAGTTTAAATGATAGATTAGATGAGATGGATCTCACTGATATCTTCAGGACATTCCATCCAAATGCAGAAGAATATACTTTCTTCTCAAGTGCACGTGGAACATTCTGCATGATAAATCACATCTTGAGTCACAAATCAAACCTCAGTAAATTTAATAAAATTGAAATTGTATCAAAAAAAAAAAAAAAATTGAAATTGTATCAAGCGTCTTTTCCAACCACAACGCTATGAGACTAGATATCAATTACAAGAAATAAACTGTAAGAAACACAAACACATGGAGATTAAACAACACATTCTAAACAACCAACAGATTACTGAAGAAATCAGAAGGGAAATCAAAAAACTTCTAGAAACAAATGACAATGAAAACATGACAACTCAAACCTGTGGGATGCAGCAAAAGCAGTTCCAAGAGGGAAGTTTATAGCAATACAGTCCTACCTCAAGAAACAAGAAAAATATCAAACAAATAGACAACCTAACTTTACACCTAAAACTACTGGAAAAAAAGAAGAACAACAACAAAAAAAAAACCCCAAAAGAAATTATAAAGATTCCAGCAGAAATAAATGAAAAAAAAATCAAAGAAGCAGTAGTAAAATTAATGAAACTAACAGCTGGTTCTTTGAGAAGATAAACAAAATTGACAAACCTTTAGCCAGACTCATCAAGACAAAAGAGAGAAAAATCAAATCAACAGAATTAGAAATTAAAAACGAGAGGTTACAACAGACAATGCAGAAATACAAAGGATTATAAGAGACTGAACAACTATATGGCAATAAAATAGATAACCTGGAAGAAATGGACAGATTCTTAGAAAAGTTTGATCTTCCAAGACTGAACCAGGAAGAAATAGAAATTATGAACAACCCAATTACAAGCACTAAAACTGAAACTGTGATTAAAAAAAAAACACTTCCAAAAAACCAAAGCCCAGACCAGATGGCTTCACAGGAGTATTCTATCAAACATTTAGAGAAGAGCCTGTCCTTCTAAAACTCTTTCAAAAAACTGCAGAGGAAGGAACATTTCCAAACTCATTGTACGAAGCCACCATCACCCTGATACCAAAACCAGACAAAGACAACACAAGAAAAGAAAACTACAGGCCAATATCACTGATGAACATAGATGCAAGAGTCTTCAACAAAATTTTAGCAAACAGAATTCAGCAGCACATCAAAAAGCTCATAGACCATGATCAAGTTGGGTTTATTCCAGGAATGCAAGGATTCCTCAATATACACAAATCAATCAATGTGCTACACCATATTAACAAATTGAAAGATAAAAATTTTATGATAACCTCAATAGATGCAGAAAAAGTCTTTGACAAAATTCAGCACCCACTTATGATTAAAACTCTTCAAAAAATGGGCATAGAAGGAACCTACTTCAACATAGTAAAGGCCAAATACGATAAGCCTGCAGCAAGCATTATTCTCAATGGTGAAAAACTGAAAGCATTCCCCGTAAGATCAGGAACAAGACAAGGGTGTCCACTTTCACCACTATTATTTAGCACAGTTTTGAAAGTCCTAGCTGTAGCAATCAGAGAAGAAAAAGAAATAAAGGAAATCCAGATCGACAAAGAAGAAGTAAAGCTCTCATTGTTTGCAGATGACATCATACTGTACATAGAAAACCCTAAAGATAGTATCAGAAAATTACTAGAGCTAATCAGTGAATTTAGCAAAGTTGCAGGATATAAAATCAATAAACAGGAATCACTTGCATTTCTGTATACTAACAAAGAAAAATCAGAAAGAGAAATTAAGGAATCAATCCCATTCATCATTGCAACAAAAAGAATTAAATATCTAGGAATAAACTTACCTAAGGAGACAAAAGAACTGTACACAGAAAGTTGTAAGACACTAAGGAAAGAAATCAAAGATAACATAAACAGATGGAGAGATAGTCCATGTTCAAGGGTAGGAAGAATCAACATTGTGAAAATGACCATACTACCAAATGCAATCTACAGATTCAGTGCAATCCCTCTCAAATTACCAATGGCATTTTTTTCACAGAGAAATTTCACAATTCATATGGAAACACAAAAGACCCTGAAAAGCCAAAGCAGTCTGAGAAAGAAGAATGGAGCGGAGGAATCAAGCTTCCTGACTTCAGGTTATAGTACAAAGCCACAGTCATCAAGACAGTATGGGACTGGCACAGAAACAGAAATATAGACCGATGGAACAAGGTAGAAATCCCGGAAATAAACCCATGCACCTATGGGTACCTTATTTTTGTCAAAGGAGGCAAGAATATACACTGGGGCAAAGACAGCCTCTTCAATAAATGGTGCTGAGAAAACTGGACAGCTCCATGTGAAAGAATGAAATCAGAGCACTTCCTAACACCATACACAAAGATAAAATGGATTAAACACCTAAGTGTAAGACCAGAAACTGTAAAACTCTTAGAGGAAAACATAAGCAGAACACTCGATGACATAAATCAAAGCCAGATCCTCTATGACCCACCTCCTAGAGTAACGGAAATAAAAATAGAAGTAAACAAGTGGGACCTGATTAAACTTAAAAGTTTTTCTCAGCAAAGGAAACTATAAGCAAGGTGAAAAGACAGCCCTCAGAATGGGAGAAAATAATAACAAATGAAACAACTGACAAAAGATTAATTTCCAGAATATGCAAGCAGCTCATACAACTGAATACCAGAAAAACAAACAACCCAATCAAAAAGTGGGGAAAAGACCTAAACAGACATTTTTCCAAAGAAGATATACAGATGGCTAACAAACACATGAAAAGATGCTCAGCATCACTCATTATTAGAGAGATCCAAATCAAAACTAAATGAGACAAAAAAAAAAAAAAAAAAACTAAATGAGATATCACCTCACACCAGTCAAAATGGCCATCATCCAAAAGTCTAGAAACAGTAAATGCTGGAGAGGCTGTGGAGAAAAGGGAACCCTCACTGTTGGTGGGAATGTATGATACAGCCACTATGGAAGACGGTGTGGCGATTCCTTAAAAAACTAGGAGTAAAATCACCATATGACCCAGCAATCCCACTCCTAGACATATACCCTGAGGAAACAAAAATTGAAAACGACACAGGTATCCCATTGTTCATTGCAGCACTATTTACAATAGCTAGAACATGGAAGCAACCTAGATGTTCATGGACAGATGAATGGATAAAGAAGTTGTGGTACCTGTATACAAAGGAATATTACTCGGCCATAAAAAGGAACACATTTGAGTCCGTTTCTGATGAGGTGGATGAACCTAGCACCTATTATGCAGAGTGAAGTGAGTCAGAAAGAAAGATAAATATCGTATTCTAACACATACATACAGAATCTAGAAGAATGCTACTGGAGGACTTACTTACAGGGCAGTAATGGAGAAACAGGCATAGAGAATAGACTTCTGGACATGAGAAGAGGGGAGCAGAGGGTGAGATGTATGCAAACAGCAACATGGAAGCTCACATCACCACATGTAAAATAGAGAGCCAACGGGAATTTGCTGTCTGGCTCAGGAAACTCAAACAGGAGCTCTGTATCAACCTAGAGGGGTGGGCTGGGGAGGGAGATGGGAGGGAAGTTCAAAAGGGAGGGGACATGTGTATCCCTATGGATATAGGGGCTCCCCTTATAGCTGAGTTGGTAAAGAATCCACCTGCAATGTAGGAGACCCCAGTCTGATTCCTGGGTCAGGAAGATCTGCTGGAGAAGGGATAGGCTACCCACTCCAGTATACTTGGGCTTTCCTGGTGGCTCAGCTGGTAAAGAATCCGCTTGCTATGTGGGAGACCTGGGTTCGATCCCTGGGTTTGGAAGATCCCCTGGAGAAGGGAAAGGCTACCCACTCCAACATTCTGGCCTGGAGAATTCCATGGACTGTATAGTCCATGGGGTCGCAAAGAGTTGGACGTGACTTTCACTTTCACTTCCATGGCTGATTCATGTTGAGGTTTGACAGAAAACAACAAAATTCTGTAAAGCAATCATCCTTGAATAAAAAAATAAAAGAATGTTGAAAATGAAGTGCAAGAATTAGGAACAATCACAGATAATACAGAAAAGAGAAAAATCAAAGCTAACCACATACATGCCGTCTAGAATTATCTCTTTTCTCTTTGGTAGGATTCACACATTAGTCCATTTGTTCATTAATACTACAATCATTCTTGAGTACCTCTAGCTCGGGCTCAGAGATGAACAGGAGAGCCTAGTCCTTGCCATCAAGAAGCTTAAAAAGGAATGGAGACATTTAAGTGAGTGATCATCTGGGGAATAATAAAGTCTGTGACTGCAGAAGGGTGGGACGCTGTCAATTACAAAGAAGCAAACCTAACCCAGATCAGGGAGGGGGTCCGAAAAAGTTCCCAGAGGAACTCTCCAATCTGACACCTGAAGGATGAGTTAGCCAGGTCAGGGGGAGGGGAATGAATGACTGAATCCTGAGGTGACAGTGCCTGGTGCAGTCAAAGAACCGAATTTCAGGACAGCTGAGGAGCAGAGCAAGGGAGGAGCAGGAGCGAAAGAAGAGGCTTTGGAGGGAGCAGCGTCCTGAACGGCCTTAGAAGCTGTAATTGAGCTTCATCCTAAAATCAGTGGGAAGCAGGGGAGTGATATGGTGAGGTTTCCATGTTGAAAGATGACTCCCTACATTGTAGAGATGACCTGGAGAAGAAAAAGACTGGCAGCAAGGAGACCAGGTTGGGGAATGGTGAGAGACAGTGAAAGCTTGGACTCTTGTTTCATCTGCTGAAATGGAGTCAAGATGACGGATGCTCATAGAGCAATGATGTCTTGAGAAGACAGAGTCTGGACTAGTTGTAGCACATTACTTCTCTCTGGAGAAGGGAATGGCTACTCACTTCAGTATTCTTGCCTGGAAAAATCACATGGACAGAGGAGCCTGGCAGGCTACAGTCTATGCAGTCATAAGAATTGGACACAACTGAGCAACTAAACCAACACCAGTCTGTCCCCTTACTTGCACATGATTATTTTGCAGTATGCAGAGGTCTTTCCTGCAGGGTATCATACCACCCATTGTTACATACATGCTTGCATCCAGTCAGCAAATATTAATCACCTGCTATATTCCAGATATCGTCCAAGATGGTAGACATACAGCATGCACAGGAAACAAGATTCCTACTCGAGTGGAGATTCCCATTCTGTTTCAGGAATACAGACTGTATACCAGTAATCCTGTTCATCCCCAAGGTAGTTTCAGAGAGTTATGAGAGCTATACAGGTAATAAAATGTAGCAATATGTTCAGGAGGAGGACAGTTATAGGGAAGTGTTATAGGAAGGTCAGGTAATGCCTGATTAGGGAAGAAGGACCTCACCAGGCTAAGGGCAGGGCCTTTCAGGCCAAGGCCAAAGAAGGTATGAGCACTGAAGCAGACAGAATGTGGATGGTGGACTGGCCTGTGGACTGAAGTGACCGGAAAGGGGGAAGAAAAGGAGGATGAGTAAGAATGAAGACAGAGGACTAGGCAGGGCTTGGTAAGCCTGAGGAAGAACCTTGGGTTCTATTCTGAGAGCAACGTGAAGTCACAAGGAAAGGTGTCAAGCAGGAGGGTGATGGTAGGGGATGTGGTACCAAGAATTCTGTTTCAACCATTTAATATTAGACATGCAAGTTGGATAAAAAAGCTCAGGTGCTGAGTGGGTAATTGGAAATGGAACTCAGAGAGGAAGTCAGGACAAGAAAAAGAGGTTTGGAAGCCTTCAGCATATGGGTAATAGGAGCCGTAGACCTGGCAGTGACTAGTTGGAGAAGAGAAGTCCGTGGTTGGAGCCTTGGACCACACTGACGTTTTGAAGGGGAGTCAGCCAAGGCTCTGGGGTCGGGAGGCAGGGGTGGGGGGGCGCTCATAGGTGAAGTGAGAAAGCCAGGGGAGTAATCAGGACCATGTGATGCTGCTGAAGCCACAGGAAGAGGTCATTTCACTGAGGAGCTGGGCCACTGAGTCAGGTGCTGCTGAGACTTCACAGAAGAGAAGAGAAGGTGAGGCGTGAACCTGACAAGATGGACCTCTTGGGAGCTTTGATAAAAGCAGCTTATTTGAAGTAACACAAAACCTACTTAACACAGGCTCAGGATGGAATGAGAAGCAAGACTACGCCAACAAATCTGAACAACTCTTGAGGATTTTCTTTCCTTTGAAATGGGGGCAGAGAAGGGGAGTGGTACCTGGTGAAGTTATGGAACCCACAGAGGATTTGAAGATGGGAGATAGTAAATGTGCTGCGATGCCAGGGGTCCTGGAGAGAGACATTGATGTCACAGGAAGAGTAAGGGTAAATTCAGGGACAGATTGCTTAAGTGAGAGCATGGGTGTAGGATCCAGAGCTCAAGAATAGGCATTGATTGCTGATAGGAGGAGGAGGAGCCGACGGGGTGCCCAAGGATGGGGCTCATCACCTCTGTGTCCTCAACAAAGAGACTGACAGTAGAAAACAGCCAAGACTGAAGATATTTCTTGGGAGACCCTAAGAAAAGAAGGGTCTAGATTCTCCCATTTGTTTGGGGTTTTCCCCATTTGTCTGGAAAGATGGCAGACATTCTCCATCTTTGGCCCCCATCTTTGGGTCTTTTCCTGCAGGCTGTGGGAAGGGAAGAGTCCAGCTGATAACCAGGTTGTATGTTACACTGGCTTCCTCTTTCCTGATGTTCAGTAATCAGACTGCCTCCCAAAAGCCAGGGGCAAGGGGGAATTGGACAAAGAGTGTTGGTGATTTCTTGGTAGTTCATGGTCAGTAAATAAACCATGAAGGTGTAACCCTGAGTTCACTCATCTGATAAGACACTTCTTGACCTTTCCTCCTTAGGCCAGTTATAAGAGAAAGCAGCTCTGGAGTTGAAATGTCTCCTTTCTCCTTTCGGCGTTGTAGGGATCCGCAGCTGGAGCAGGTCAGCTTAGTCAGGGCTGTGTTCTGTCCCAGGCAAAGGCCGCCCATCTTCGCAGAAGGATATTTTAAATATTATTCTTGACAATGGTTGGCGAAGGAAATGGTAGCTCATTCTATTATTCTTGCCTGGAAACTTCCCTGGACAGAGGAGCCTTGTGGTCTACCACCCATGGGGTCGCAAAGAGTCAGACACGACTGGGCGCGCACACACACTCACCCCGTCAATGGTAATGAGTGCCAATCATTCCCTTCATTATCTCAGGTTAGTGACACATGACTAACTCTGTGTCATCTCAAGACATCCCCCAGGTGAGGGGGTGGTTTCAGAAAAAAAGGAAGTGAACTGTGTCTGGTTTCATTATGAAGCTGGGACCTGTATCTGTCCTCATGCCGCCTGGGCAGGACACAGCGCAGAGCAGAAATCTTGAAATCTCTTCCATCACTAAACATCCTCTTGTCTTAGATAGTTCTCAGCAGGAGAAATAAACAAACATGGTAAATATTTATTCTGAGTTTCCTCTCCGAATTGACCAAGCAGATTTCAGCGCAGCATACACAGGGAGCCAGTTCCTAAAGGTCATCTTGTATTGAGTTAGTTTTCATCTTGACTGCCCTCTGCTATGTAAGCTTAGTACAATTTAAGGATTACAAAAAAATCTCTTTAGCACAGTTCTCTTTCATGTGTTCTTTTGTTATTGAGGGGATAAGCAGAAGGAAAGAATTAAAAACAACAACAACAACAAGGAATTCGAGCTGAGAGAGCTGACATTTAATAATAGAAATCAGTGTCAAGACCTATGGTTGTATCCAAATAAAGAAATCAGCTTCACAAATAGAAAATTCAGGACGTAGAAGGCAATAGCAAAATGTGAAAAATTCTCATAAGACTTACTTTCCACAAGCTCAATCCGTCAGTGATGGGAAGAAGCTGCCCAAAATGTTTACGAAATCATGGTTTGCACTATAGGACTAAGAAGATGGTAGATAGTTCTTTCTGCTCATCACAGTTAAAATGATGCTGAATTTGAGATCACATTTTGGTGGATATATTGGCAAATGTATTGTTGGCTATTGCATGGTATTAGCTTTAAATGATTGTTTTTTAACAGAGAGCTTTTTTTTATTTTGAAAGACATTGGCTTGAGACAACGACAGAAAATTTGAAACCATGTCCCAAGTGACATTTGGAGGAACTGAAAACAGTTACCTGGAGAAAAGACTTGGGGTGAAAAAAGAAAGATGGAGCCATGCCTGTTCCCTAACACGTGTATGGGTGTTATTCTTGCTCCGGTGACCCTGGAGGGCAGACCAGTATTTTTAGGCTATAGGGAGGCAGATTTGCCTGAGGGAGAACTCTGATGTTAGATGCAGTGATGTTGTGCCTGTAATTCCCCAAAATGGAATTGACTGTTTCAGAAATAGTAGCTTTCTTCTCGCTGGAGATATTTAATCAGAATCAGCCACTTGGTGGTCAAACCTTTGATGGTGGATTGTACCATCTGGCCCTTAAAATGCCTCTCAGCTTGTGATAGTGTTGATGGGTGTTTATTTCGTGGAGCATGTAGGTTTGCTTTTCATTAACCATCTACTGGATTAAAATAATGAGCTCTGCAGGCCAAGTGAGAAGAGGTGGCCGCTTCTCCATGCTGCTGTCGGCACATGAGGATAATTTGATGAAATAAATATCTGTGAAATATTTTAGTGTTTTTGAAACTTTGGCTGCAAAATATGAAAAGATCTTTTTCTGGTCAGTCCTTATCTCAGGGAAGAAAAGAGAAACCATTGACTACGGACTGAGCACAATGAGCTGCCACCCTGTTTTCCTCTCCCTCTTCTGAAGATGGGGTACTTTAGCAAGGAGCTCTGGAGAGAGCAGAAAGCCCAAAGTTGATGGAGTTCATTAACTCCAAGCAAAAATGTTGGTGGGATCCATTGTTACTGTGATAGAGGGTAAACCTTCAGGATTTTGAAGCTTTGAGCCCCAAATTTGGGAATTTAAAATCTAAAAATAAGAAATTTTAAAAACAGATGCTGATGATTAAAACTAGGAAACTTGCCCCATCCTTCACTTTCCTTCTCGTTCCGTCGGTAACAGTAGAATTACCACCCCCATCCACAGATAAAAGGACTGAAAAAACAGGAAACAACATCAAATAGTTTTAAATTACTTTGGGAAACTCCTGAAAGTGGGTGTAACATGATGGGCCTTTAAAAATGAATCATATTTGTGCATTTGATGTGCAGCTACTTAATTGCTTCTCACCGTTCACCCCAACGTTCACTGGTGTTTGTCTCTTCCCAACTACGCCTGGTCCTTCCTTGATGTGTCTTAACTGCTGCTGGGTTTGTTCCCGCTGGTACCATCAAGTTGTTAAACTAGCTGCTGGGAAATATGTTACAAAGTATGTATGAAGAAAGAGACCACAAGAGATGAAAGAGTCCGGTGATTTTTTTTTTTAATGAAGATTTTTCTCAGTTAGCCAATAGCAAGATCCTAATGTATTTGGCTGCAGAGAAGCGAGATGGGAAAAGATTTAGCTACCCACGTTCTGCATGATCTCTCCAAAACAACAGTGAAGGAAACCTTTGTTGCATAAGCGCCTTGATATTCTGAAAGCCCCTTGCAGCCACCTCAGCTTCCTCACCCAGAGGGTCAAGTGTCTGCAGCATCAGGGTGTGTGCCCCCCGGTGACCATCCACGGGCTGCCCAGCCCTGATCTTGGTGACCAGGGACCCTGGCCCTAACCTGAGTGCAGCTTGGAGCAAGGGCACATGTGAAACTCACGTGCCATACATTGAAAGATTAGAATGTTCTAAATCAAGCTAATAGCCTGGGTGTATGAAATGTGTACTATCCTTCTCCATGATACAATGACCTTTCAGAGGCCGGCTCTGAGTTTAGAATTCACAGTCTCCTTGGAGCTCCCATCTGGAGCGTGATGGTTCAGGGTGAGCTGGTGCATGCCCCGCTCCTTCATCCTTGCCCCTTGTCCTCCCATCCCCCAACTGCATCCTACTCTACAGGGGCCTGGATGCATGCACGGGACCCCCCAACGCACTCAGCCAAAGTATATCTGCATTTCCTTAAACAGTTGCCACTTGGCTGTTTTATTTTATTTTTTTCCCATTTATTTTTATTAGTTGGAGGCTAATTACTTTACAATATTGTAGTGGTTTTTGTCATACATTGACATGAATCAGCCATAGAGTTACACGTATTCCCCATCCCGATCCCCCCTCCCACCTCCCTCTCCACCCGATCCCTCTGGGTCCTCCCAGTGCACCAGGCCCGAGCACTTGTCTCATGCATCCCACCTGGGCTGGTGATCTGTTTCACCCTAGATAATATACATGCTGTTCTCTCGAAACATCCCACCCTCACCTTCTCCCACAGAGTCCAAAAGTCTGTTCTGTACTTCTGTGTCTCTTTTTCTGTTTTGCATATAGGGCCATCGTTACCATCTTTCTAAATTCCATATATATGTGTTAGTATACTGTAATGGTCTTTATCTTTCTGGCTTACTTCACTCTGTATAATGGGCTCCAGTTTCATCCATCTCATTAGAACTGATTCAAATGAATTCTTTTTAACGGCTGAGTAATATTCCATGGTGTATATGTACCACAGCTTCCTTATCCATTCATCTGCTGATGGGCATCTAGGTTGCTTCCGTGTCCTAGCTATTATAAACAGTGCTGTGATGAACATTGGGGTGCACGTGTCTCTTTCAGATCTGGATTCCTCAGTGTGTATGCCCAGAAGTGGTATTGCTGGGTCAAATGGCAGTTCTATTTCCAGTTTTCTAGGAAATCTCCACACTGTTTTCCATAGTGGCTGTACTAGTTTGCATTCCCACCAACAGTGTAAGAGGGTTCCCTTTTCTCCACACCCTCTCCAGCATTTATTGCTTGTAGACTTTTGGATAGCAGCCATCCTGACTGGCGTGTAATGGTACCTCATTGTGGTTTTGATTTGCATTTCTCTGATGATGAGTGATGTGGAGCATCTTTTCATGTGTTTGTTAGCCATCTGTATGTCTTCTTTGGAGAAATGTCTGTTTAGTTCTTTGGCCCATTTTTTGATTGGGTCATTTATTTTTCTGGAATTGAGCTGCAGGAGTTGCTTGTATATTTTTGAGATGAATCCTTTGTCTGTTGCTTCGTTTGCTATTATTTTCTCCCAATCTGAGGGCTGTCTTTTCACCTTGCACTTGGCTGTTTTAGCCGTCATACAGGTGGAGTAGCCCACTCTAAGGAGGATGGAGGGACTTTCCTCGTAGTCTAGTGGTTAAGACTTCTCCTTCCAATACACGAGGTACAGGTTCCATCCCTGGTCCAGGAGCAAAGATCCCACATGCCTCATGGCCACAAAAACATAAAGCAGAAATAATATTGTGACAAATTTAATAAAGACTTTAAAAACGGTCCACATAAAAAAATCTTTTTAAAAATAAAATACAAATAAAGAGGATGGACTGGGGGAAAGTCCTGCATTGATGCTGGAAGCTCACTTGGGTGGGACACTCCAAGGCACTGAAAAGCAGAGAGGGTCATGGGTTTGAGGCAGGGTCAAGGGCAGGGTTCCTCCGCCTGGCTTCCGGAGTTGTGCTGCCCCTGGGGGAGCCCTGTGGACCCTGCTGCACCTCTGTTTCCTTGTGGTGGCGATTGCTTCCCTCCACACAGATGCAGCTCTTGCCTGGACTCCCAGGGCCAGGGTGAGTGGGTGCATCGCCCGGAGGTGCCCTGTGCTTCTGGGCATGGCAGGCGCAGGGGCGGGCTCAGTTCTGAGGTTTCAGGAAAGGATTTTGCCTCAAGTTTGTGGGTCCAGCTTCTCCTTCAGGCTTTGTTCTTTTCCTCTTCTGCATCCTCTCCTTGCCACACACACCTGCATCTCTACCTTGGGACCCAGATTTGAAAACTGCTCTTGTTAGCAGACTCACAGACATAGAGAACAGACTGTGGTTGCCGAGGGGGAATGGGGTAGGCGAGGGATGGGGGAGAAGTTTGGGATGAGCAGATGCAAACGACTGTATATAGAGAATGGATAAGCAACAAGGTCCTACTCCACAGCACAGGGAACTGTGTTCAATATCCTGGGATAAATCGTAATGGAAAAGAATATATATATGGGCTTCCCTGATGACTCAGCTGGTAAAGAATCCTCCTGCCATGCAGGAGACCCTGGTTCAATTCCTGGGTGAGGAAGATCCTCTGGAGAAGGGAAAGGCTACCCACTCCAGTATTCTGGCCTGGAGAATTGCATGCGGGCTTCCCTGGTGGCTCAGATGGTAAGGAATCTGCCTGCAAAGCAGGAGACTTGGGTTCCATCCCTGGGTCGGGAAAATCCCCTGGAGAAGGGCAAGGCAACCCACTTCACTATTCTTGCTGGGATATCCCAGGGACAGAGGAGCCTGGCGGGCTATAGTCCATGGGGTCACAAAGAGTCAGACACAACTGAATGACTAACACCGCCCTTCACTTCATGGATAACTGAATCATTTTCTGTACAGCAGAAATTAACACAACATTGTAAATTATACTTCAACTTTAAAAAGGCTTTTTAAAAAACTGCCCTTGTTTAGAGTTCATCACCCAGCCCCTCCTCTTGCCCTCTATAGAATAAGAGACCTTCTCAATAAAATTGCGAGGAATTCGAACACTCCGTGGAAATAAAATCGCAAGACCCTTGACACCTGAAGATTGTAAGTTAAAAGTCCTGTGGGTTGTGTGCTTCCCAGTTTGGCCACATTCTCAGTCACTGACCAAGCCACGTACCCTCTCCACGCCTCTGTCTGCATCTACAAAACTGGAATGACAACTCATGCCTGTTTCTGGTACTTCAAATGGATGCTTTCAGGACAAATTTCTAAGTACATATACAAAGCAATCAGAATAACTCATCACACCCCTTTCCCATAGAACTTCATCTAACTCTCCAAGAGCTTTCTTATATTACCAAGAAATATGATTCAAATTTACCCTAAGTTGTCAGAAAAGCGTGAAATCTGTTTCTAACAGATGTTCCCCGTGCTCCCCCAAATGTAAACATGTTTGCGAGATGATCGTAAGACAACCTGTTTACGCAGGGAAGTAGTTAAAAAAGCAAACACAAAGCACCAGCCAGAGCAGTCATTGTGATCAAAGTGCCTCAATTATTAGGGTGTAAAGGGAACTGATGACTCAACTTAGCACCACCGCGGTCTCCAGATTTCAGTTTCATAACAAGAGTTTCTTTTCAGGAATATTCTTCACTGACACACAAATCCGATTTTCTTTCTAAAATGTTTCTCGATTTTTGTCAAACCGAAATGACAGGATCCCTTCAAAAGATGACTTCGATACCCGTATCATGCTCACATGAGAGTCATCTGGATATCCTTGGCCATGGAGAGCTGGGGTTTTCACTTCCCGGGATCTTGGTGCCCAGAAGAGGGACCAGGTCTTCTGCCCAGTGACTCCTGGCTCGCAGCTCCTACACCTCCCCAGTTAGTCAGACGCAACACAGAAAGTCCAGACTGCATGGTGGTAGGAAGTGACTTTCTGAATCAATCAAAGTGTGATATTTTGATCCTTTCACATGCATGGGTATTCTGGGCAAGTGCATGTTTCAATGAGTGACTCATGGATCAATATGCAAAGTAGGTCTCTGACTGCTGGCTGGCTGGAAATAAGTTTTTAAACCTGAAACAAAATGCAGTCCAGTAAAGAATAAAATTAGAACTTGTATCAGGTTTAGCAGTTTTTGGGGAAAATAATCACACCTGTTCCCCAAAGTAATGTACATCGGGAGTGTACAAAGTAATGTACACCTTTCCTGAAGTGGAAGGGTGTAGGTAGACGTGTCTCTGTGAAAACCTGTAAGAAATCTCGCCTAACAGGAAGGTTCTTTTGTAAAGGTTCATTCAGAACTCCTTTAGGATGTGGTCTCCTATACAAGCGAAACTTTAATAAATTCTTTTACTCTGGGGATGGTGACGTCAGACCCTGTGGGATTTTTGCCTGATGATGTCCACTTGAATAGACAGACCTAAGGGGCCAGGCTGAGGACTTGATTTTCTAGCATCTCTTCTGTGGAAGTGGGTTCATGGTTCACCGTGTACCCTGCAGTCCCTGCGGTACAAATCACTGCATGACTGTCGGCAAGGGTAGGAAGGCCTCTGAGACTGTGGCCCCCAAGGGGGAGGGTCCCCCAGGGAGGAGGGACTGCTAGCGTGGGCTCTTGGCATTTGCACTGCCATTTCAGTGCTGGGTTTCTGTGCGAACATCTACCTATGCTCTTTCAGAATACTCAAGACTCCAGTCCACGTACACACCAACACACACACACACATACACACAAACGCACACACACAAATTATTATAATTAACAAACAAGTTTAGGATGGTGGGATAAAAGGTATTAGGATAAAAAGATCAATGTACAAAAATCAATGTTATTCCTATAAACTAGCAATGGAACACTCTGAAAATAAAATAGCTCTCTGTACAACAGTATCAAAAAAAAAGAATGAAATGCTCAGGAATAAATTTAACAAAAGAAATGCAAGATTTATACACTGAGAGCCACAGAACACTATAGAAAGCAATTAAGAAGACCTGAGTAAGTGGGAGACAGCCACTGTTCACAGAGCAGAAGACTTGCCATTGTTAAGATGGGAATACCACCAAACTGATAAACATATATATTCAACATAATCCCTATCAAAAGTCCAGTTAGCTCTTTGCAGAAATTGACAGGCTAATTTTTTTTAAATTGGAGTATTGTTGATTTGCAATGTTGTGTTAGTTTCTGGTATACAGAAAAATGATTTTATATATATGTATATTCTTTCCTATTACATACTACCAGACATTGAGACAGGCTAGTTTTAAAATTTGTGTGGAAATGCAGGGGACCCAAAATAGCCACATCAGTATTGAAAAAGAATAACAAAGTTGGAGAACTCAGTTTCTGATTTCAAAACATAACACATAGCTACAGTAATCAAAACAGCATAGTCATAGGATGGACAGTGGTATAGAATCAATAGTCTAGAAATAAATTCTTAGGTTTGTGGTCAAAGTTTTTCAGCAAAGATGCCAGCACTATTAGATAAGAAAGAATAGTCTTTTTTCAACAAATGATTCTAGAATAACTAATATTCTCATGCAAAAGAATAAAGTTGAACTCCTACGTTATACAACATACAAAAACTCTGATTGGATCATAAATGTAAGAGTTAAAACTATAAAACTCTTAGAAGAAAACATAGGAATAAATCTTTGTGACCTTGGATTAGGCAACAGTTTCTTAGACATGACCAAATACAAGATAACAACAACAGCAAAAATGGATAATTGTAGTTTCATAAAATTCTTCTATGCTTGAAAGGAAACCATTAAGAAAATGAAAAGCAACCCTCAGAATGGGAGAGGATGTTTGCAAAACACACATCTGGTCAAGAATTTGTATGCAGAATATATAAAGAATTCTTACTTGTTAACAGTCAAAAGACAAATAATCCAATTAAGTAAGGAGCAAGAAATTAAAATAGGCATTTCTCCAAAAAAGACATGCAAATGGCCCATAAGTGAGTGGAAAGATGCTCAGCACCAGGTGTCACTGAGGCAGGCTCAGTCATGACCGATGCTTTGCGACCCCGTGGACTGTAGCCCATCAAGCTCCTCTGGCCATGGAGTTTTTCAGGCAAGAATACCTGGGTGGGTTGCCATTTCTTCCCCCAGGGGATCTTCCCTCCCCAGGGATCAATAGCCTTGGCAGGTGGATTCTTTCCCACTGGTGCCGCCTGGGAAGCCCTGTTAGTCGTTAGGGAAACACAACTCAAAACCACAATGAAATAATCACTTTAGCCCACTAGGATGGCTGAAAATAAAAAGAAAACAGTAATAATAAGTGTTGGTAAGAATGTGGAATAATCTAAACTCTTATGCATTGCTGATGGGATTGTACAACTGTTTTGGAAGACGGTTTGACAGCTCCTCAAAATGGACATGAGTTTGAGTAAACTTCTGGAGATAGTGAAGGACAGAGAAGCCTGGCGTGCTGGAGTTCATGGGGTTGCAAACAGCTGGACACGACTTAGTGACTGAACGACAGCAGAGTGTTAAATACAGAGTTACCAGATGAAATCCTTAAGATGTGTTGTATATGCAGAAAGAGTGAGATTTATTTTAAGGCATTATCTGAGAGTCCCTTGGACTGCAAGGAGATCCAAGCAGTCCATCCTAAAGGAGATCAGTCCTGGCTGTTCATTGGAAGGACTGATGCTGAAGCTGAAACTCCAGTACTTTAGCCACCTCATGTGAAGAGTTGACTCATTGGAAAAGACCCTGATGCTGGGAGGGATTGGGGTCAGGAGGATAAGGGGATGACAGAGGATGAAATGGCTGGATGGCATCACTGACTCGATGGACATGAGTTTGAGTAAACTCTGGGAGTTGTTTATGGACAGGAAGGCCTGGAGTGCTGCGATTCATGGGGTCGCAAAGAATCAGACACGACTGAGCGACTGGACTGAACTGAACTGAACTGATCTACCATAGTCATGAAAACTGGCAAGTCCAAAATCTACAGGCTAGGTCAGCTATGGTAAAGACTCAGGGTGGAGCTGATTTGAGCTTTATGTCTGAAGCTGTCAGAATTTCCTCTTCCTTGGGAGAGGTCAGTCTTTTTCTTAAGGCCTTCAACTGATTTCACCCATTTTATCTAATGTAATTTACTTTACTCAAATCTACTGATGTAAACGTTAGTCTCATCTAAAAATTACCTTCACAGCAATATTTTAATATGCTTGGCCAAATGTATGGGTACCATGGCATAGCCAAGTTAAAAATAAGATTTGTCATCACGCCCAGTATTTACACTTCCAGGTATATTTCCTAAAGAATTGAAAAACATATGTCTACGTATATCCAGCTCTGCTTAAGCACTCATAGCAGCATCATTTATGATAGCCAAAAAGTGTAAAGAACCCAAAGGTCCATCATCTAATAAATGAATCAACAGAATGTGATACATACACACAATGGATTATTATTTAGCCATAAAAAGCAATGAACTAATAATACATATTACAACATGGATGAAGCTTGAAAACATTATGCTAAGTAAATCCAGATAGAAAAAGCTGCCTAGTGTGTGGTTCCATTTATATTAAATATTTCATTTATATGAATAGGTAAATCCATAGAGACAGGAATTAGATCAGTGATTGCCAAGGGCTGGGAGTGGGAAAGGGGTCCAGGAAGGAAGAAATGTGCAGTGATTGTTAATGGGTATGGGATCTCTTTTTAGGGTGATGAAAATGTTCTGAAATTAGATAGTAGTGGCAGTGGCATGCACGTCTCCAGGAATAAACTAAAAGCCATTGAACTATACACTTCAAAAGTGTGAATTTTATGGTATGTGCATTAGATCTTTAAGTTTAAAAAGATACTTAAAACTGCAAATATAAGTGGTCCTGACTGCACAGTAAACAGCATCAAGCATTGCTTCTAGAGTGAGAATGTATGCTGGGCCTCATTAATGAAGAGTTAGACGGGGAGCCGGAGAAGGCAGTGACTCCCACTCCAGGACTCTTGCCTGGAAAATCCCGTGGATGGAGGAGCCTGGTGGGCTGCAGTCCATGGGGTCGCTAAGAGTCAGACTTGACTGAGTGACTTCCCTTTCCCTTTTCACTTTCATGCATTGGAGAGGGAAATGGCAGCCCACTCCAGTGTTCTTGCCTGGAGAATCCCAGGGACGGGGGAGTCTGGGGGGCTGCCGTCTGTGAGGTCGCACAGGGTCGGACACGACTGAAGCGACTTCGCAGCAGAGGGGGAACATGGGAACCGCTATATACCAGGCCCCTCTGTGTCTCCCAGGTGGCACAGTGGTGGAGAACCCACCAGCCAATGCAGGAGACACAGAGGCTCGGGTTCGATCCCTGGGTCGGGAAGATCCCCTGGAGGAGGAAATGGCAACCACTCCAGTGTTCTTGCCTGGAGAATCCCATGGACAGCGGAGCCTGGTGGGCTACAGTTCATGGGTTTGAGAAGAGCCAGACGCGGCTGAGCACTCAGCAGCCTTCTGTGTCTCAGGAGCTGTGTTTATCAGCTCATTCAATCATCCTTTAAAAAAAAAAGAAAAAGAAAAAACATATAGGTTGGTATTATCATCCCTATTTTTTCATATTAGGAAATTGAGCTTTCCTTTAAAATAGTTGACTGGGGACCTCCCTGACGGTGCAGTGATTAAGATTTCACCTTCCAGGTGGGGTGATTTGGGAGAGTAGCGTGGACACATATACATTACCGTATGTAAAGTAGACGGCTAGTGGGGATTTGCTGCATGACGCAGGGTGCTCAGACCTGGTGCTCTGCGGCCAGCTGAAGGGGTGGGATGCGGAGGGAGGGGGAGAGAGGTTTACGAGGGAGGGGACGTAGGTAAGCTTGTGGCTGGTTCACGTTGTTACACGGCAGAAACCAACACAGCATTGTAAGCCAATTATCCTCCAGTTAAACAAGAACTAGAATTGTTTCAATGGTCCACATGAAAAAATATATTAAAAATAATAAAAAATAAAAGAGTTGGCCTCAGTCTGTCAACTTGGTAAACTGGGATTAGACCCCCATCTGTCTGTCTGTCTTCCCACTGTACCTGCTGCTTCCGTAGGGGAAACCCTGTCCCAGCTGGGCCGAAACTGCAGACCCTGTTGCCTTGAGCCGTGGACAGGTGAATCCCACGGGACAAAGGGATGAAAGGGAGACGGGTGCTTTTAGAGGAAAAACTGATAAATTAAATACAAAAGTCAAGATTGTTACTTTTATGGTAAAGACAGAATATGAATTTTTTTTTTTAAATTATAAGAGTTCACAAAGGACCAAGAAGGAAAGAGACAGGATGGAGGGGAGAGAGCAGGATCTATGACCACAAATCCAAGAGCAGACCCCAAGACCGTCCAGGGAAAGGCAAGTCCAGGAGAGACTGGGAGAGGTCGAGGATTCCCAGAGCAGCCGGCTGGCTTGGGAGAGGCACGGCTGGGCTCGCGGTAACTGACCAGAGGCCTGGTAGGGGTGCTCCTGAAGCCAGAACAAGAAAGGTCATTTTTCACCGAGACTAGAGTGACACCAGAGGAAGTCACTTGGGATGCTCCAGCGACCAGGATCCAATGCAGAGACCCAGGCACGAAGGGAGCTGTTGTTGAAGCTCATTTACAGCAGGGGTTTTTAACCCGGGGTCTGTGGGTTGAAGCTCACAGGGGTCTTTTAACCCGGGGTCTGTGGGTTCTTAGGCTTCCCAGGACCCTTGAACCGCTCCTGTTACATGGAAAGGTTTTGCGTTTATTTGTGCATCTTTTTATGAGGAGAGAGTTATTAGGTTTTTAAAGGGCCCGTGATGGGCGAAAGGTTTTAAAAACTCAGCTTCAGTGTTTCTCTTAAAGTGCCAGGCTCATTTTCTGGCTGTGTGATAGATTGTGTGAAATGGTCTGGCACTCCTGATTTTTGGAATAAAAATGAATTCTTAGTGAATGATCTCACTGCCTGCAGTGCTGTCTGATTCTGTCCTGGCATTTGATAGAACTTGTTCGGGGATTAGGTAAGACAGGATGTTGGTACATTTCAGGTCATTAAACCAAGGAAGGCAGGAAAAAAAGAAATCTTGCTAAGTATATTGTGGAGTTGAACTGAATGCTGAGTTGCCAAGAGATGTTCTTTGTGCGTTATGCCGACACTTTTGAACCCTTAAGAGTAGACTGAGGTGGTGGGGGACGCTCCACTGCATTAAGAAATGCAGTGCATTAGTTAATGCCTGTCTTTCCGAGAAATACTGCTTTACCTGTCCTTTTGCAGAGGAGGTGTGGAAGGCTGTGGTGTTCTAGGTTGTGTAACGTTTTTGTACGTGGATACAACTAGCATGAGCTTCCCAGGAGGCTCAGTCCTAAAGAATCTGTCTGCCAAGAAGGAAACAGTAGCTAGATCCCTGGGCTGGGAAGATCCCCTGGAGGAGGAAATAGTAACCCACTCCAGTATTCTTGCCTGGAGAGTTCCGTGGACAGAGAAGCCTGGCAGGCTATAGTCCGTGGGGGTCGCAAAAGAGTTAGACATGACTTAGCAACTAAACAACAACAATAGTGTAGATCTGAGAGAAACAGCAAAAGTTGCCTTTTCACCTGGTAGCCAGCATTCTCACAGTTCTGGTTTCAAGACTAGCAGAATAATGAAAAATGTATTACAGGAGACCTCATGTGTATGAAAGGTTTAGTTGAATGAACTGCTGCCCTCCCCTCCTCACTACCCAAAAGGCTATTTTCCACCTGTCTTTTCCTTCAACTTTTTTCTGGTGTGCCATTTACTAAGTTGACTGGCAGCCCCAGTCAACACACATGCCCATGTCTACTCCTGCGCCCATGTCTACTCCTGCAGCGAGCTTAGTTACTGACTGCCTGATTTCCTGGATGTCTTTGACCTAAGGGTGGAAAATATGGTACATGAGCCCTAAATGCCACTTCAGAATCTGCTTTGGGTGTTTTTCTGTGTGGGCATTGTCAAGATCATGATGTCCTTCAAAGATCAGGACCCAGAGGAAGATACTGCGTGTACATATCTTCACTGCCGTGTCTCATGATCGAGGATAGGTGTCCATGCTTAGAACTCACTTGGAGAGAGTAATCTGGGTCATTTTAAAATAAGACGCCTGGTAGTATTTTAAGAAACTGCAATATGAAAGGAATTTTTAATTCTAGTGTACCTCATGAAATATAACCATTTTAGTGCTAACAAGCTAATCGGCTTTTTGCAAAAATGTCTAAATGGCTGAAGGACCTGCAGCTTTGTCACTTTACTTTGACAGTTTACTGGTAGCACGTGGAAGAGTGGGCCTGTTTGCTTTGGGGAGAGGGATGTAGTTTCCCCAGAGTGTAGAGGATAGCAGTGTTGCGGAGGAAAGGGGTGAGCTTCGGAGTCACACTGGCATGGATACAGGTTACTTGTCACCCCCTCTTATCTCCTCCAGCGTGACCTTGGGCAAGGCACGTTGCCTCTCTGAGCCATGGTTCTCTCATTCATTCGGTAGGCTAATAATACTCATAATATTCCTAACACAATTCCTAGAATGTGGAAGTTTTCAGTCATTAAAAAGTATGATTATTGCTATGCATAAGTATAGGTCACTATTTATATTCTAAAGCTACAGAAACCCCCGGTATATTTTGGATTGGGTATTTTCTTTTATATTGAAATATAGTTGATTTTTTTTTTTTTTCGGGTATACAGCAAAGTGATTCAGATCTATTCTTCTCAGATTCTTTTATAGATCATTACAAGATACTGAATACAGTTCCTTGTGCTATACAGTAAATCCTTGTTGGTTATCTATTTTATATACTGTAGTGTGTATGTGTTAAGACTCTTAATTTAGCCCTTCCCCCCTTCCCCCTTGTTATCAGATTGTATGTTTTCAACACTTGTTTCTTTTTAGCTTCTTGTGTATCAGATTGTGTGTTTTCAACACTTGTTTCTTTTTAGCTGGTTCTTTTCAGAATTGTCAGTGGCAAGTTGTTCTGACTGCACTATCCTCTTAGGGGTGGAAATCTGAACACGCTCTCCACTATGTTTTGGGAAGGTAAAACCTTGAGAATCAAAGAAGTGAATTTTCTAGCTGGGGTTCTCCAACTAGAGTACCTTGGCATCTGAAATGTGTAAGTGGAAACTTTCAGAAATGTTTTATCTTAATTAATTTTCTCCATCCTGTCTGAAGTGGCTGCTCCCCAGTTCTTTCTCTGTTGCAGAAAAAAAAAAAAGCACATTTCCTCATATCACCTTCCCATGCCACTAGAACAAAACACAAAAGCCACAGACCTATGATTCAAAGGTCTTCTGCCTCGTACAAGTGACTGTTGAAATTCGGTTTGAAATGTATGTTCAAAAAAAAAGCTCACCTCCGTAGTTTCTTAAAAAATTAACGTCGATGGACCCCTTTCTTTTCAAAGCCCTTCTGGTCATAAAATAGTACGTGACTACGGGATGAATAGGGGCTCCAGGACCGCTCACAAGTTAGCATGTTTATCGCTAAAGCTGTCACCAAATTTCTGGTAATATTTTTATACAGCATGGGACCAGCAGAACGTTTGAGATTTAACCTTTTCTAGCAGATGGTAGTCTCAAAATGGAATTTGTAATTTTAGAATTAAGTTTTGAACTCTCATCTTGTTTTCTGACCACTGTAATTTCTCTTTCTATTCAATTCAGAGGGAAAGAGTGATGGAGTGTGTGTATCTGTGTAGATGGACATTATTTATTAATCTTAAAAACCAATACTGTGACTTTGCACAGAAGGACCAGAGTGGCATTTTGAAGCTCCTGAAAGTCAGATTGGCTCAATGGTATCATCCAGGTACAATCCCATTGTGATGCTGAGCAAAATCAGGTTATTTAGCCTGGTGACTCTCCTCAAGTGAAATAGTATAAATACAATGGAGATGATTAGCTTAAAAACACTGTATCCCAGAGCATAATATCTCTGTCCTCTTAAATTTTGGCAGACCTGGATTCTGGTTCAAATAAGAACAGAAAACAGCTCTTGAATATTTTGTCATGTTTTCTTATTATCATTCTGAATCCCAGTAAGGTAGGAAGAGGTGATCAGGAGAGGAGAGAATTGACAGCTGGACGCAGGAAGCAATATTGGAAATTGGAAAATCATTAAACCAAACCACTTTTATGTTTCTTAGAAATAATGTAGCTGGTATTAGATTTGGGATGTAGATAAAAATATTTCCACCTGGAGTTGCCTGGGGGGAAGCAAAGAGGTCTTTGCTCATCAAATCTCATTCAAGCCACTGTGAAAATTTTAGCTAAGAGTGGAGTTGTAGAGTAAAAGAATGCAATCAGCCTTACTTATACAAGAAGTACCTTCTAGAAAACCTGATCATTTTACAGTTAATGGGAATAAATGTTCCCTTGCCCACTGCTCGCAGCTGGAGACCTGCTTGTACTTTTTTATGACTATTGCTATAATTAAATACCATTTACTTTTTCTTAGCTGAAGAATGCAGGTCCCACTGACTTTTTCTTCTAAGTAAATTTAAGTTTGTGCAAGAGGGAGTTTCTTACAGATAATTTCCCTTCTCTGGGACATGTGAGTTGACTTGTAAGTGAGTGCACAGTGACCGTTCAGATGTCCCTTTTAAAACTTTCCCCAGCTTCTCTAACAGTAAATATGAAAAAACGAAAAGGCACTGCTTTCACGCTTAGTACAGCGTTACCATATCTCCTCACCCACCTCTTCCTAAGAGCAGTCTGGTGAACCACGGTGAGGTTTCGTGAGGTCTTTGGTCATCAGTCTAGCTGAGAGGCAACCATGAGAGCAGGAAGTGTCCGTGATGATCTCATCACCGTTGTTTCGAGACACCTAAACGTACCCAGGAGGAGGTCAGTAACTGCTTGCTGAAGAGATGATTGAGTGTTGTCCTGTGAGCTTCTGGGGTCCAAAATACTGCCTAGAAAGCTAGTGCATGAGGCAGCCTAGAGCTGCACCGTTGAATAAGTTGCCCACTCACCACATGGGCCTCTTTAAATGTACATCAATTTAAATTGATAAAATTTAAAATTCAGTTCTTCTGTCTTACTAGGAACTTTTAAGCTCTATGGCGTTCTTGAAAGTTCTATGGAGAACCACTTTGGACACCACAGATACTGAATATTTCCCTCATCAGAGAAAGCTGTGTCAGACAGCCCTGCTAGAGTGTCATTAGCAGAAGCCAAAGTTAGCGGCCCCAGCCCTTCTGAAGTGAGGTTCCCCTGTAACCCTGATGTTCCCTCACACTGCAAAAAGTGACCCTTTTAGATCTCTCCTCCATACTGTAGGGGCTCAGTCAGGAAAGGTGGGTGGCCCACAGAGGTGCCATCTCTCTGAAACTAAGAGCCCAGCAACAATAGGGCTGTTTGCCAGACTGCCATTCCCAGGGGTCTACACGCATTTGGCTACGCTAGTTGTTGGAATAGTGAAACATTTTACCAGCTACTACAGAGCTTTAAGCTCTTCCAGGACCTCCTTCCTATGCCCCAGAGGCCCTGACTGTTCACCTAGGATGTCCCCAGCCTCCCCTTAATCCTGCAGAATGAATTAACGCCCGCCCCGTCCCCAGGGGTGAGAGGCTGCTGACAGCCCCATCCCAGTACTGCAGACTGTGACCTGCTGACCTCGACTGCAAGGGGAGACTGCTTCCGAAGAGTCACTCTCAGGGGTGCCCCATCCCACCACGGCCAAGTCCCTGATCACAGAACCGTTAGTCTCAAGAAGAGTTTTTAAAGCATTTTACTCAACTGCCTCATTTTACTGAGGAAATCACGTCCAGAGTTACTCAGCAGATTTGTGGCCATGTCAAAGATAAAACTCTCCTCACTCAGTTTTGTTCTGTTTTGGGGTTGGTTTGTTTTTTGTTCATTTGTTTTGGTTTTGCTGTCTCTTCCTGTTGTCAGTTTCCTTAGCTGTGAAATGGGGATCAGTATCTTTATACCTTGCAAAGTTGTTAGTAAAAAGAACAGTGATACCCAATATTTTATGTATGTGTTAGGAGTTTGCGAAAACTCTCTTGTCTGCCGTCTCATTTGATCGTCACAGGAACCGGTGAAAGGCATTGGGCCCAGAGGCGATGAATGACCTGCCTTTAATAGCAAAGCTCCTCTGAGTGGCAGCCCTCTAAGTCTCTTAGGGCTTAGGAAACTATAAACTCTCTCGTAAATGTACGATGACAGAACCACATGGCATTAGTAGTTTTTAAGCTTGTGGTATTTTGCAGTTCAAGATTCAGTGACATTGAAAGTGTAATTTTATTCAAGCAACTTTTTTTTTTTTTTTTACTTTGATAATATGCCAATCGCACAGACTTTGGTTCAGCATTAAAACAGAAGTGAGCTGCTCCGAAGTACATTCTTTAAATGAGAGAATCCAAATTTGTAATCAGCTTTAAAAATGCAGTTGTGTAGTTTGAGTAGCTAAAGAGCTTTTAGTAATCATTTCTGTTACTTAATGGTGGCTTATTTTTTTTTATTCTCTTTCCCTCTCAAGTAATTAGGCCCTTTGGAAAAAACAAAGTATGTTCTTTGAGGGTGAGTGGTCATCTCCTCTCAGTTCTATTCAGTCATGTCTGACTCTTTGCAACCCCATGGACTGCAGCACGCCAGGCTTTCCTGTCCATCCCCAGCTCCTGGAGCTTGCTGAAATTCATGTCCGAGTTGGTGATGCCATCCAACTATCTCATCCTCTGTCATCCCCTTCTCCTCTTGCCTTCAATCTTTTATCATCATCTTATTTTTCTCATCCTATAGGCCTGGTATACCTAGAAAATTAATCGTATACCCTATTGTAGCAAAGAAAAAATCACTTAGAAGTCCTTCTACCCACTTGACACCTAATTATCAGGAATGCTATTTTAAGTATAAAGAAAAGCTTCAGTGGAGGAAGTGGTCCACTTCTTGATACATCTTGGGTCTTTTGATAGATTTGGTGGAAGCACCCCTTAGTTTTTGAGAAGATTGTTGAGATCAATTTAACTCACTCCTAAAAAAAATTAAATTTATACCCCCTTCTTTTTCTCTCTACGAACTGCAGGCATTATATAGTGTATACTAAACTATGCAGAAGCTGAGTTTCTAGATGAGGGCAAGAGTGGGTGTTATTTCATTCCATGTAACAAAAAAATCTCTCTTCCATTTTTTTGTATCAGTGTGTGAAAACTGTGGCCTCGGCTACATCAATTGTAGCAGTAAATGGCAGCTCCAGTATTCTTGCCTGGAAAATCCCATGGACAGAGGAGCCTGGCAGACTCTATAGCCCATGGGGTCGCAGAGAGTCAGACATGACTGAGCGACTGAGCGCGCACACACACTCCGTCGATTATCCTGCAAGGTTAACTACATAAAGGGTAGAGAGAAAATTTATTAGAAAAGGCTATAAATGGAAAGAAACTTGGGGTTGCGAACTCTGCTTTAGCATTATTAAACTTGTAGTCTCACTTGGGAAGAATATGTTTGTAGGTTTGGTGGTTTTTTAAAGTGTATGTGTGTGTCTTCATTCTTTTCTGTGCGAACAGACTCTCAACTCTCAGCTGTCCTGAGATACAGCCTCCCTTCTGTCCATATAAAACCTTGGACGTGTTTACAGTTATTTGGACTCTTCTTGTATTTTATACTATTTTCACTGCTTCCTACAGATAGTGCTGGAGGTGTTGACAGAAAAATATCTAAGGGTAACATTTGGATTGATAGCTTGACTAGGAGTCCCTGAGTCTTTGGATTATCTTGGAGTCATTCAAGACATTAGGCTTGATCTTTGAAATTGCAACCCTTTAATTCCTCCAGACTTACTAGAGGAGCAGGGGGATTGATGAGCAAGCACATACTTTCGAACCTCACCATCACCAGTTTCTGTACCAGTGCACTCAGCATTATGTGAGATAAAGCATGTAAGGCGCTCGGCACTAGAGTTGACACATCGTGAGCACTTGGGAGGGTTAGCCGTGATTACTGGCTTGTCTGATTTAATTTTGTCTTCACATCTCTTTCTGCTCCCTGATGGCCATTCTGAAGAGCAGTCAGATGTCCAAGAAATGGGAAAATACCAAATGCACGGGAAATGCAAGGCTTTGGTCTTCCAGAAACAGAATTTATCAGTGCACAAAGAAAAATGATTGTGTTTTTTTTTTTTTTCACGATTATGTGTCGACGACTTCCATACTCCCTCCACGGAAGAGGGGCAGTTCCTCCCTTGTCCAGATCCAACTCAGTCCCATCTAATGAGGGCCACTTGATGGAAAACTTACCTTTTTCCCATTTCCCTCTTTATTATGTGAAAAACAATGAGCTGCTGATTATCATCTGTGTGAGAAAGAAAGTACAGTCTAAGTGTGGTTGTCCCTGATTAGAACTTTGTTAAGGTATGTGACGGGCAAGTGGGTTTCTTCTGTGCCTTCAGTAAAGTGGGTATAGCTAAACAAATGAACCAAAACTCAGGCTGCGGCAGGAGTGTGAGTTGGTACAGCTTTTCTGAACAGTCACCAGGACCCTCAAAGCTCGCTCCCCTTGACCCCACAGTTCTTTTTCTAGGAATCTACCTAGGAAAATACACAGACATTCAGGCAATTTGATATTCAGATACATCTGTCAAAGTGTCACTTGCAATAACAAAAGAAAAGAAAACAATATGTCATTCCCCAAGTGAGAGAAATAATGAAATAAAACACTTTTCTACACAGACATTGAAAAGCATGTTCCTGAAGAATTTTTAACGACTTGAGGAAATGCTCACGTTCATATAATATTGAATTAAAAAGGAGAAGCTAAGCTCTCTTTTTGTATATCTGAAAAGAGTACCAGTCCACAATCCCTTATCCCCAGTTCTGAATGCATTTGCTTCAGACATCACAAACATCTCTTGGTGACTTGTTTGGTAGAAAAATCTGACCTGAACTAGTGTGAAGCTCTGTTTTATCTGACCAAATAAGAATGTGCATCTGCTTTGCTGCAGAGCTATCTAATATGTGTGATTACGGGGTGCTGCTTCAGGTTCTGATGGGGCAGCATGCGGTAAGTGGTAGTTTAGCATCGTAATACTAACACCAAGCAGTTCTGAACTCTGAAGTGTATCTGGCCCAGGAGTTTCATTTAAGGGGTCATGAGCCTACACAACAAAATATCATGAATGACTTATCAGTGTCAAGGTCTCAGTTGATGTTTATTTTTTCTTGATTCTTTTCCATAAAATTTTCAGGTGTTCTAGAATAAGCATGTATTAATTTATCCTCAGGAAAAAATAAGGACTGTTATTTTCTAAGAAAACATATTTGAGGTATCAGAGGATCATCTCATTTCAGTTGGAATCCACAAATTTATCACTTGCTTCAAATTTATCACAACTCTTTCTGTTGTTGTTTAGTCGCTAGGTCTTGTCTGACTCTTTGTGACCCCGTGGACTGTGGCCCGCCAGGCTCCTCTGTTCATAGGATTTCCCAGGCAGGAATCCTGGAGTGGCCTGCCATTTCCTTCTCCATTGTTTCCTGTATCTTCTTGTTAATGTAGCCAGGTGTGTCTTTTGAACCAAAGTGTTCTGATGTGTTAAAAGAAAACATTCAGGAGATGAAATAGAGAGATAGCTGACTGGGTATGTCCAAGCTGCTTTGGGGTTCAGAAGAGCACCCAGTGAGGGATGCGTTTCACCCGTGGTGAGCCCTGGCATCGATACCTGCATTATTTTATCCAGTTCTGTTTGTCTGGATCGGTCCTGAGGCACAGGACATTAGAGGTCGTGAAATCGGAGGATGGGGTGTAGCAGATTGCAGGAGCGAGGGGACGATGTTAACTTGCAAGGTTTCCTGTGCTAATGGACAGTCTTCCTTCCCAACCAGGTGGATGCCCGCTGACCTGGCGCAAGGTGGCCCCACAAGGTTTTGGGGTCCATGTCTGAATGGATTGCTGTAGCCTTCTCTTCTCACCCTTCGCCCAGTTCCCTGCATCCTAAGACTCGAAGCCAGCACGGGACCTGGAAAAATTACATGTAAGTTTTGACTAAAGTTTCTTTCCTCCAACCACACAAGGCTAAGAATTTTCTGAGATGATAATAACAAGGTGTCTTGAGAATTATCATTGAGGAAGGGAACAGGGGTTAGACTCTGCCTATGGGTGGTTCCCTAACTCGGTGGGTCTTAACCACTGTCATGCTTCAGAATCGCCTGGAGGGCTTGTGAAAGTCCAGCTTGCTGAAGCTCATGCCCAGACCCCTGGATTCAGGAGATCTAGGGGCCTCTGAGAATTTACTAACAAACTTCCAAGTGATGCCGATGAGGCTGGTCCAGGGACCCCACTTTGAGAATCGCTGCTTTAACTCAAGTGTGACTGATAAGAGGAATGATGAAGGTAGAAACGTGTGTGAAACTGAAATGAAGACATTAGTGCTGTACTTAATACATGAACTCAACTCTCAGGAAGGAGACTTTTAGGGCCTTCTCAGCACCGTCACCTTTGAAAGTCCATCCAAGTAGATGCCATTCTTCTGTTCCAGCTCAACTCCAGAGGCACGCGTACCAGCCATTCTCTGCCCTGGCCTTTCAGCAAGGGTGACTGACAGTGCTGGTAGCAGGCTGTGGTGATGGGCACCATCTTTTCCCATGGGTCCTCATCATGCTTCGAGACATACTCCAAAGGGAAAATCTTTTTTCTCCTGGGCTAGAAAATATATTGTTCCCTTTCAAAGTGAATCATCCCAGTATGATCCTTCCCCTCATACTCTTAAATGTGACTTGATTTGCAAAAGGCGTGTGTGAAGGAAGGTGAACTTTTAATCAAAAGTCTCAGCCAGCAAAACCAGTGTTTTTTGGCTTTTATGTTCTCAGGACTGACATATTTGGAAGATAAGCATGTTTCTCTGTTAGCTTTGGGACAAGCCAGTCACCTCTCTGCTGAAGGCAGGAACAATTTAGTCCATGTTCATAGAATAAAGTAGAGGAGTGTGCACTTGCATATATGGGAGCATACATGCGAATGTACACATGTACCTGTGAACCTGTATGAACTTTGTATGTTTCTAAGCTTTCAATGTAGGAGTTCTCACAACTTGTTGTCTTTTGTTTCATTGAATCAATGTGCGTGTGAAAATAGTCTGAGTGATGCTGTCTAGGAAATGTTTGAGAAATTTATGGGCGTTTTGAATCTGTGGATAAGCATGGTGGTTTATAGCATTTTACTTGATATGGTTTATGTTATCATTCAAAGCAGCAATTAGGGCTTACAGTTCTTTTATTAAAACTCTCTGAAATGGAGAACAGTCACTTAAAAAAAACTTTTTTTAATTGAAAGTAGTCACTTTTTTAAAATAAAGTGATTGAACAGCACCAGAATGGTTGGCATGGTTTGGCATTGCTTTCATTTTACAGACAAAGAAACTGATTATCAGAAAGGGTTAAAATAATGGAAGGAAGGAAAGAAGGAAGAAAGGAAGGGCTCCAAGAATCACATAGAAAGAAGTAGCCAAGGCCACCTGTAAAATTCGAGGGTCCCTGTACAAGATGAATATGTGGAGTTGCTTGGGAATAGTCACTTTTAATAAAGCAATTCCCAAGCAGATATGTAATGAAGGAGCATTACCTTCTACCTAGATGTTAACAGAACCCCACATCCTGGAGATAGATTTAAGTGCATGCATTTAAAATAAAAATCACAAAATCAGAAAAATAAGACCAAAAGAGCAAGAGGTGATGAAAGAGTTGTAGAAGGAATTAATTCAGAATTGTCTTCTGGGAGCTGCCCAGAGGGTAACAGGGCTGGTGATCGGGCGGGCAGAGTTGTGAGCGATGTAATTACCTCTGATCACTCTGCCCTTACAAATGATAACGTCTCTGTCAGGCACTAATTGGTTATTCTGCACCGCATCCTGGGAAGTTTCAGTGTATGAAATGTGTTCACCATTAAGTAGAAGAAATGGGTTGGATCCAATGTTCCTTCATCTCCCTCCTGCTTTCCTGCGCTGGCATCTGTGAGTGTCCACGTTTACACTTGAGGTTTCCCTGGTGAATGACCGTGGGTGCCAGTTTAATAACTACAAGGAAACCAGGGCGGGTAGCAGGCGGCTAGGACCCCTTGGGTGACTCGGAGCAGAGACTCCTGCTGGCCCTGGCGCCCACTTCCTGGCCCCCTCCCTGCAGCCTTGGGTGAGGCAGCCAACACACCAGGTGCCCGGAGTGGCTCTGTGAGAGTCATGGGGACGCCCCTGGTGCAGTGATGAGACTCCACGCTGTCAAGGCACGGGACGTGGGTTCAGTCCCTGGTCAGGGAAATAAAATCCCTCATGCCATGTGGCGTGGCCAGTAAGTAGATTTAAAAAAATAATAATAATGTCTTGGCAGTTCCCTGGTGGTCCAGTGTTTAGGACTTGGCACTTTCACTGCCATGGACCTGGGTTAAAAAATAAATTAAAAAGTAAAGTTTGAAAAATGGATACTGTGCATTTGGGGACAAGGCGTATATGGGGCCCCATGGTGCTTCCCTTTCAGTTTTTCCATCTACCTAAAACTGCACTAAAACAGTTATTAATATCAAAAACTGAAGACTAGACAGTATGATGATTCCTCAGAAAATTAAGCGCAGAATGACCATGCGTGGCTGTCGCTTCAGTCGTGCCCAGCTCTCTGCGACCCTGTGGACTGCAGCCCGCCAGCCTCCTCTGCCCGTGGAGTTCTCCAGGCAGGAACGCTGGAGTGGGTTGCCATTTCCTCCTCCGGGGACCTTCCCGGCCCAGGGACTGAACCCATGTCTCCTGCATCTCCTACACTGGCAGGTGGGTTCTTACCACTGTGCCACCTGGGAAGCCTAGAAGGACTGTATGATTCTGCAGTTCCTCTCCTGGGTGTATACTTAAAAGTAGTGAAAACCGAGACTTGAACAAATACTTGTGCATCCATGTTCATACATCATTATTCCCAATAGCCCAAAGGTGGAAGCAACTCATTCAACCACGAATGAAGAAAATGTGGAATACACATACAAGAGAATATTATTTAGTCTTAAAAATGTGGGATTCTGGCACATGCTCCAACATGGATGAAACATGTGATACCAAGTGGAATGAGCAAGACATAGAATGACACATACCGTATGATCCATTTACGTGATGTGCCCAGACTAGTCAAGGCCATCGGAAGTGTAGAAGGCTGATTTCCAGGGCCTGGGAATAGAGGGGAGAGAGAAGCTAGTGATAACGGGTACAGAGTTTCACTCTGGGAAGATGAAAGAGCTCTGGAGATGGATGGTGGTCACGGCCGCACAGTACTTTGGACGGCTTCCCAGGTGGCTCAGTGGTGAAGAACCTGCTTGCCGACGCGGGAGACACAGAACCTGTGAGTTCGATCCCTGGGTTGGGAAGATCCCTTGCAGAAGGAGATGGCAACCTGCTCCAGTATTCCTGCCTGACAATCCCATGGACAGAGGAGCCTGGCAGGCTACAGTCCATGAGGTCGCAAAGAGTCAGATGTGACTCAGCAACTAGAACAACAATCCAATGCCGCTGAGCTGTACTCTTAAAAAATGATGTAAGTGGTAAATGTTATGTTGTGTATATTTTACCACACACACACACACACACAATACCCTGAGTACCAGAATTTACTTTCCTTCTGAGAATAGCGGGCAGAACACTAAGTGATGCTCGGCAGGAATGCTGTAGTTTGAGTAGGCGGAGGACGCATAGGTGTCTCTGTCCGTCGCACTTTGCCAGGCACCCTCTGGGCAAAGGTGAGGGCCTGCAGAATATTAGACTTCAGTCTCAGGAATGGGTTTTCTATCGGAACAAGGACAAATTTGTCCGAAACCGCTAGGGAAGTTTGTCATCGATACCCGTCCCCTCCACTGAAACCTCATGTCCGCATGCAGGAAAGCCGCTTTCCTGGGGTGGAGGGGATGAGCACACCCGCGTGCTCCAGTCGGGGGGCTGCTGCAGGTCATGTGAATTCATTAGTGGGTCCGGGTACCACAGCCCGGGATGCCTGAACAGTGGAGGCCGTTGACAGGTCTTAGCCGTGGGGGCAGACCTGAAGCCAGGACCAGGACTTGCCCCAGAGTGAAGCCTAGCAGAAAGTGGAAACTTGGAAAGAAAATTAGTAGCAAATAGATCTCCTGCAACGGGGCTTCTCTCTCGAATGCCTGTTTGACATCGTCCCAGTGAAGTGTGGCTTATCCCCCATCAGCAAATCTCTGTAATGCTGGATATTGCTGCACCTGTACCTCACAGAACAGCTGTAGCAGCAACGTGGAGGCCTGTGAGGAACGAGAAGGGTTGAACCCACTGAGTCAGTCCATTTGGGCCCTAATTTGGGGGAGGGAGGCGGATTTTGCTTTTTATCCTGTGTTTCTAGTAAACCAGCCTTGGAGAATCATCAGTGAGTTGTAGTTCCTAAAGAGCAGTACATAAGGATTCATAGTTTCAGAGAGCTTAGCATCCTCCTTAAGACATCAGAATCATTTATACATACGAGCATGCCTGTGCGTGGCCTTCCCTGGTGGTTCACAAGGTTAAGAATCCGCCTGCAATGCGGGAGACCCGGGTCTGATCCCTGGGTTGGGAATCTCCCCTGGAGAAGGGAATGGCTACCCACTCCAGTATTCTGGCCTGGAGAATTCCATGGACAGAGGAGCCTGGTGGGCTATAGTCCGTGGGGTCACAAAGAGTCAGACACAACTGAACGCCTTTCAAAAAGATAATAATAATAAATGCATGTGTGTGAATTATATACATACATAAATGTGTGTGTATGTCTTTTGGCTCAAGGAAAAAGTATATCCAAAAAAGAATTGAAATAAAATCATCAAAGTTGAAGTACAGTAGATATAAATCAGTCCCTCATTTCCAACCCAGACATTCCAAACCTGCTTAGAAATACTCTCCCTGCTTTTTGCTTAGGTGCTAGAGAACAGGGCATAGCAAGAAAGGTTTTGGAGTCAGTTGCTATAGGGAGCTGCTAAGACATCAGACAGTTGGAATGAAATGTTTTTATGGAAAAGAAAATTCAGGGGAGCAAGTCTTAAGAGAGGAGAAGTAAGTGCTTTTTCATCTTTGACATCACACGTAAATACTGGCACCCTAAGCTTGAGTTGAAACAACATGGATATGGATTCTAATCGAAACAGGTTCAGCCCCAGGAGTTCAGAGACCATGATTTTTCGATGGACACCCTGACACGGATTGTCTACACAGTCCCCAGAGGGAACGGCACAAGCTCGAGAAAGCCAACAAAGACAGCCTTTGGGGCTCTCCTGATCGACTCCTAGGGCTCCGAGAATCAGGTGTACCTGGATACAGGCGCTGAACTCATATTTAGTGATGCTCAGCTACCTGGAACCCAACTAACCAGAACCCTGAATTAGCCAGCCTTGGTACTTCCCACCGCCACTCCACCCCACCCCCCTCACACCCCACACCCCACCCTACCGCACAAATCCCACTTCCCTTTTTCGGTGATAGAGATTCAGAAAACAAGATAGCTTTGGTCTAATAAAGTTAGCAAATACACCCTGGAGGATATTTCTAGCTGATGACACTGACCTGCTGAATCACTGAGAATGGTTAGATCCTTTATAAGTAGAAAAAGAAACTGCTTTGAAAAGATTTTGAACAGAAAGCATTTTCTAGCTGTCAGTTCCCCGGAAAATTGAAACAAATCAAAAAAAGATCTTCTTGTCTTCAAATAATTTAGTTAACTTAGTACCTATTTTCATGTCTTAATAATGATATAAACATATTGACTTAGGATAGAAAAATATACCATTAATTTGTTCTTGAGAAACCATGCAAGTTTTGGCGTTTACCACCTTTCCAGTACCAGAGTTTAAATCTCAGATAATTATTTTTATGCTTATTCTGTTTATTCTAGTTGGAGGCACTCTAAAAGTTGTGATGTTGATGATAGGAATGTTATATAAAATAAGTTCATGAATGTATATATTTAGCTCTTATTGTCATTGGGGAACCATTGGCATAGTTTTGAAGCCAATTCTGTTTTTTCTTTTTTAAAGAATGTATGTGCTTCTTTGTAACATACCGGTTCACAGTCATGTTCTGCTCAGGCACCGTCAGGATTAATTTTCATTCTCTGCATCTGCACTGATGGTGCAGGTAGTGGTGATGTAACCAGCGTGGTAACAGACGTGTCCAGATCTGAGAAGGTGCTCGCTGTGCATTCCCGACTCAGCCATGCAGGCGACAGAGCCGCTCACCAGGTGACGTCAGCTGTAGGACAAGTAGTTTGTCCATTTCTTCTGATCATTTCCAATCTGCTGCTTCTTAGAAGCAGTTTGTGTGCTCCTTCTTGGATGTGCCTCTGCGAACAAAGTCACAGTGCTCTCTGAGCCGTGATTTAGCCCAAGGGAGAGCCACCCTCTTCCGGAGACACACCCCTTAAACTGACCACTGTGAGGTCCCTGGCCCCTGGAGCTCTGGAGTGGCTGGAGCGTGCCCAGGCCGCGGTCACAGTGAGGAAGGACGCTGTTGCGAAGCTCTGCAGAGGAGCAGCATTCTGAGAGTCCTGGTCAGGCTTAACTAGAAGATATAATCTATTGTTTCCAGCAGATTTTCCCTGTATTTCATGTCTGCTTTGTCACCAGCCCAGGTTACAATAAAGATCCCATGTATTAAGTGTTCTCAATGACTAGAAAGAACAGAATCAGAAACTAATGAATTGTTTCCTTTTATCAAAATAGAGTTAGCTTTACTTTCCCAATTATGACAGTAATACATGCTTATGGTACAAAATTTATAAAATAGCAGAAAAGAATAAAGAAAATAAGTCACTTTTAATCCAGCTATCCAAATGCAACCTACCTGTTAATGCCTACTTTTCTGTGTTTTTCCAGACTTTTTTCCTTTTGTCACCCAATTACAAATTGACAATCAGTACTCTGGACTGCTGACATCCCACCAAATTGGTGGAATTCAGAAATGATAACTTTGTTATCATTTTATAGGACAGTGATCTCCTGGTTGCTTATTTTTCTCCCTTCAAATTACATTCATCAACTCTTACAAGAGCAGATACCTCTGTAGACTCAGCATTGTGTTTATCAAATGGAAATTGTTATTAACTTTTTTTTTCCATTTCTGGATTCTGTCAATGAATGTGATTTTTAAGTGACCCTACAAGATCCTAGTGGGCCTTGGAAATGATAAAAGAAAGATTTGATGTGGTCCCAGATGGTTTTAGTGTTATATCAATTGGTTGTGTTCTAGATAGGTAAAAATTTGCAATTGATACACCATAAGACAATTTGGCAGAAGAGGGAAATGTTGATGAGCCGGATTCCTCACCCCTATTCCCCAACCATACTCCAGACAATATGGACTCCAATAAAATTCTGATTTTATATTCAAATATAGCCCCTTCTGTGCTGTGAACCAGAGGGTTTTCCTTTGCATCATTTGTCGTCGTTGTTCAGTCACTAGGTTGTGTCCCATTCTTTGCGACCTCATGGACTGCATCAGACCAGGCTTCCCTGTTCTTCACTATCTCCTGGAGTTTGCTCAAACTCATGTCCACTGAGTCGGTGATGCCACCCAACTACCTTATCCTCTGTCACCCCCTTGTTCTCCCGCCCTCAATCTTTCCCGGCGTCAGAGTCTTTGCCAGTGAGTCGGCTCTTTGCATCAGGTGGCCAGAGGATTGGAGCTTCGGCTTCAGCATCAGTCCTTGCAGTGAGTACTCAGGGTGGATTTCCTTTAGAATTGAGTGGTTGGATCTCCTTGCTGTCCAAAGGACACTCAGGAGTCTTCTCCAGCACCACAGTTGGAAAGCATCGATTCTTCGACGCTCAGCCTCCTTTATGGCATCCCTCTTCGGAGAAGCATCTGTTCAGCCCCCTCTGGCATGGTGTTCAGCCTGTGGTGTGGCTTGCGCTGAGTATCTGCATGCTTCCCTTTAGAGAGACGTCAGCTCTGGATCGGGGTGAATCCTGACTCTTCGCCAAACTTAGGAAGGGCTTTGAACACTGAAACAAAACCCAGATTAAAATGAAGGGGATTGTTAAAGGAGTCGCCTGAGGAAAGTTGTGGGAATGTCATCCACGAACATTAATGTCAGTAGAATATTAAGTGTATAGTAAACAGCTGCTGGAAGAGATTTTATGTTTCAAAGGTGATCTGGGGACTTCCCTGACAGCCGATCCAATGGTTTAAGACTCTAGTGTTTCCAGTGTGGTGGAGTAGGGGTGGGGGGAGGTCAGATTCAATCCCTGGTCGAGGAATTAAGATCCCACATGCCACGTGGCACAGCTGAAAAATAAAAAATAGATGTTTAAAAATGACCCATATTAGACATTGTGTGTAATGAGGTCTCATCGTCCTCTGTACAAGCCTTAGGTTCTTTAAAAGCAGTTTTCTCTAGGTTCTTTCCTCTGCATGCCTTCACATCCTCTGTGTCCTAGTGTATAATAGGGATCCAGCATGCTTTGACTTGAATTAAAATTTCTGTGCTGTGACTCTTGCGTGACAGATGAGCGAATGTGCTGAGTGCAGGGTGTATTCTGCTTCCTTCTGAGAGTCGTCGAAAGATGCCTTCTTCTGACGACAGTCGAAAGATGCTTGGGTAAATTGTGTGGCGCGCCCGAGTCGGGTACCAGTGTGGGACGTGGTCTGCAGTGCGCTGATGCTGCCTTGGAGAAGGAGATGCTTGTGTGGATGCTGAGAACTCACTTCCCCACCTTCGGTTTCGGTTTGACCTCCTCGCTCCCCTGAGTCACGGCGTCCGCTCATCGGCGACAGGCACGTCCCAGAAGCCTGAGACGGTCCCTCGGCCTGTTTGTGACACTGTCTCTGAAATTTCCCGTGACACCAACAGCCAGCATCTGTCGTCAGACTTCAAAAACTTTGGGTTGGTTTGCAGTTGACATTGAGATTAACTTTCTCTAACCCGAACCAGTGAAAAGTAAAACACTGCTCACCACATGAAAGTCTTGCTTTCGCTGCGTCCAGACCCCTCCCTCCCCGTCACAGCCCAGTCATCTGGAGTCTAGTGCGGGGAGGTGTGGTTGTGCCTCGGCCGTGGATGACCCACTTTTTCGTAACACTTAATTACCCGTGTTTTTACAACAGCAGTCAGAGACCTGGGCAGAGTGGACTCTAACCCCTCAAAGACTTTCTGACCCTGCTCATCAGCACTGCTCTGGGAAGAAGGTGTGAGCTCTGCAGGGCGCGAGGAGCCACCGGGCATGACAGCATTGCCTCTAGTTTCTGGATAATGAGCAAGCGCGCAGGTAAAGATGCCTTTCTCGGTGTTGACTCTTTCCGTGTCTGCATTATTTGGTGGAGCCGACTTTTAAATATTGATCCCCGTCTGCCTGTTTGCTACTGTGCGTTGCGGAGGGTTCAGGGGAGCAAGCATTCAGATCGGTGCCCTGGGACTTTAATAACTTTTCATGAAAAGTCTAAAGAGATGGTGATCAAAAATAGACTCTCGTCTCTATCCTCTCTATGCCCCCAGAAACATCCTCTTCCTCAATTTTTTTTTTTCTTATTTGCTCTCAAGGTGGGTTTTTTCAGCATCAGCAGCTCTGCTCGGCAGCGAGGGTCCATGCTTGGTGAGCTGAGGGCTTGCGGGGTGAGTGGATGGGACAGACAGAGACAAAAATGCACAGAAGGGAAGGGAGATGGCAAGGAGATGCCGTGTCCCGGGGAGCGCTGGCCTTCAGCACCCCAAGAGCAGATTTAGGATAAGCACTGTTGCTGTAACTTTGGCAGGATCATTTCTGACAGCCTGCTCTGTTCTAGAAACGCTTACGTTTCTGATGTCCCTTTGTCCATTTGAGAAACTTTTAAAATACCGTCTTTGTTGCAAAAGAAGGTGTTGTAGGTATCATCTGCCTGAATTTACAGAACCGTTTGGGGGTATGTTTCTTTGCTGGAAGCTGGTTGCCAGGCGGCGGGTGGCGGGGTGGTAGCGGTGCCTGGCGGATCACACTTGCCAGAGCACCGTCTGCCCTGCCACCGCGGAGTGCTTGAAGATGCCCAGAGATAAGTCAGCGTTGTTTTCCCTGAAAGTCCTGATACAGAAAAAGAATGAAAGTACAAACACTAACTGGAAAAAATGTCACATATTTTAGCCACTTTGCATCCCTTGTTAGGACGAACCCTGGGCTGGGTTTTTTTTTTCTTTCTTTTTTCACATTCGTGGACTTGTGCGGTAGGTGGAGCAGTGTGGGTGGCCCAGAAAAAGTAGCGGTTAGAATAAGATTTTCCATTTATTGCCCTTTTGTGCATGGCTAAAAATAAGATTCATACAAATCAGAATATGTAATGCAAGCAGAATCACTCTGTTAATTCTGATGACTGGCTTGCCCGCATCTTTGCATCTGTCTGGTAAGTGGTGCGCTGGGGGGAATAGATGCGTCTCTCTAAGCAGCGAAAAGTCGGCCACGTTTGGCCACTGTGTGTGTACCTGTGACAGTTGATCAGCATTTTCCCCTCCTGAAGAAAGAAAGACACAACTCATACATAAGCAAACTGTGTCGGCGGAAGGTTGCAAGAAATAGTGACAAGATCCTTGAATCATTGTTTGAGAAGTAATTGCCTTGTTTGAAATGCCATTTTACAACATCCATCTCTTTGGCTCGAGGTGAGAAAGTCGTGTCTTGTAGATCCAGAGAACAGCATGGGAGGATCCCTTAGTGGCGTTGCAGAGAGATTGGAGGACGTGTTTGTGTGTGTAGGGACAGGGTGTTGGGCGGGGGGCAGGGATGGGCACACACCTGCTCTATGCACAGATGTCGGAGGGGCAGGTAACCAAGTCAAAACTCCCCTTCATCTGCCAGCCAAGCCTCCTGCAACCACAGTAAGGGGTAGCGTGTCTGTCTGTGGCTACAGGAAATACCAGACAGAAGTGGTGTCAGCCTTCGCAGGGAAATTCGCAGCTCCGTGATCCCAGCCATGGTGCTGTCCCCCTGCTACTGGCTGAGTGGCTGTGGCATTTCCAAAGAATGAGGGTGTCTGCAAGTGAAGAGTGTGTCTGCTGAAGCCTCTCAGTTTGATGTCACTTGGGAAATAGGATGAGTCAAGAGGACAGTCATTCCAGAAGCCTCTGGAAACTGAAGACTGCAAATCATATTCCCCACTGGTTGTCTGCAGGCTCAGCAGATGGTGAGGAAGGGTGGTTAACCTGAGGCCAGAGCTTTGGGGAAAAGAGGACTAGACAGCATCAGATCTTCACTTAGCTACCTGTTGACCTCGATCTCTTTGTTGAACCTCTCCTAGGCCTGGATGTCTTTAATTAAAAACTGGAACAGGGCGAGTGCCTACCTCAGAGGGTGCTGGTGGGGAGTAAATGAGATAACGTCCTTGAAGCACAGAGCCAGCATTCAGTAAAAGGGGGGTGGTGATGCTTACTCATGCTATTGCATCATACGAACATAGTGGAGAATTCAGGGCATTCGGCGGTTCCTCGCTCTGCTTGGAGGACACATTTGGGAATTAAGTGAATACAGGATCGTCCTCTTGTTCATTGTTTCTCAATAAGAAGGTGACGGGTCATTTACAAATCATTTGGTTCTTCATAGGCTACTACTGTTACTTTTGGGGTCTCGGGTTTTTATTTTGCTCTTAAATTAGCTCCATAAAAGCCCCTCTTTCATCTTAAGGTGAGCACTGTGTTGAGCATAAGCAGTTATTTTTGCCCTCCCACTCAATTTATTTCAGCGTGACTATTTCAGTTCTGACATCTGTGCAGATTCTCTGTAATACCTGCTGAGGTACATCATGAAAGAGAGAGCGCTAATGTTGTAATCAAGGAAGGTTTTAAGTATTTCAGTTGGGAATGGGCAAAACTTGAGGAGCAATTAGCTTCCATGGTGGTAGAATTCCCTACAGAAAATGCCACATCTGTTGTCATTCTGGTTACTGATCAATCCTTTAGATAACCGGATGCTGACAAGCAGAAAACAATTACTGTTGCTTCTTTTTAGTATTCTTTGCAAATTATTTTCTCTTGAATGTAATGTATATCTAACCTTCTAGGAGTCTTTTTCTGCTCACCAAAGTTTTTCATTAAGTAAATATATTGTGTATTTCATAATCAGGGCATCATTGTAGGTATCACTTAACCTTTTTGGTCAACCTTTAGTATTACATGTGAAGAATTACATACATCAGATTACATATATCAGATTCTTCAGCTTCCTCCATGACCTTCCTGGGATGCGGTTTCTTCATTTATCAAGTTAAAAAAAGACACTATGACTGCACCCTGACTTGGCCTCACCAGGGACCTAACAAGAAGTGATAAATGAGACTAAAAAGCTAAGGGATTAAAACACGGTGCAGGTGTAAAGCAGTGATGGCTTGGTTTTATCAATTGATGTATTTTGCTAGTTTTAAAAATTATTCTCTCCAAATTTTCTTCTTCATGATCTGTCCTACCACTCCTGTCATGGGTACAACCTTTGATTTGTAGTATATATATTAGCATCATCACTGGGTTTTCTGGATTTTTCATGCTAGGGACCCTATCAGTCCAGTGAACTGGAGACATTTCTCAGGTCGACTGAATGGGCAAAACCTCTCTTTCATTAGAATGGTACCCAGGGAACAGACTTATGAATCTGGTGGGGCAGGAGCTGGGGGTCGGGGGGGAGGTTGCCAGTGGAAGGATAGGGTGGAATTTATGGAGAGAGTAACATGGAAACATGTATTACCATATGTAAAATAGATAGCCAATGAGAATTTGCCGGACTCAGGGACCTCAACCCGGGGCTCTGTCACAGCCTAGAGGGATGGGATGGGGGAGGAAGGCGGGAAGGAGGTTCAAGAGGGAGGGGACATGTGAATACCTATGGCTGATTCATGTTGATTCTTGACAGAAAATAACATAATACTGTAAAGCAATTATCTTTCACTTAAAAATAAATAAACTTTTTAAGAAAGAAGGATGGTACCCAGATTCTTTCAGTGCATCCAGACAGTGCTGCTTTTTCCACCTTTTTTTCCCTCCTTCTGTTGAGTGAAATGGAAGAATGCTTTTCAGGCAGAGCAAATCATTCTAGAAGACTAGCAAGTTCCTAGCATCACAGATAGAGCTCCCCCCACCCCCCATGAACACACACACTCCCCATGATCTTTGCCTGTCTTATTGTACTTTGCCACAGACTGAAGTTTCTGTAAAAATGGTAGGCAAAAGGAGGTGATAAATTAGGCTCTGGGTCTGATTTCCTCCCACACCTTCGTAAGGGATGAGAGAGATTCTGAAATTCATTTCATTGATATACTGCCTGCTTCTTCCTTCATAACAGCCAGTTTTAACCTATCCTTCATGTGCAATTTGAGGGTACTGGCCAGGCTGGGCTCATTATTCCTTTGGTTGAATAATGTAAAGCATTTGCAATGGAGATTTGCTCTAATGATGTATTTTAAGTGCATGTCCATGTTGTTGGTTTAATGCACTCAGTCATGGAATGCTTTAGAGTGTATTGCTAATGGATGAATCCTCAGGAAAATCGGCATTTTCAATCGGATTGACATTTGGAGTGAGAAACAGAAATCTAATGAGAGCATTTCAACCAAGGTTTGTAATTAGGGCTGAGTGGAGTAAATTTGTCCGTGCGCACCCCAGAAGGGCACCGTGGAAGGTGAAATCGCTCACTCTGCGCGAATGAGGCACAGGGGCCGATGGATCGGTGTCGGGCCACGACACTGTGGAGTAGGAATGATCCTGTCGCCAAGTGCTGCGCGGGGCATCAAGGGAATTCCACTCCAGTAAATTACGTTACTCAGACAGACCTGAAGGCATTGTGCTGGAATGAGAGGAGGGAAGAGGAGGCTGTCAGCACCCAGCGGACGATATTACAGAGCTGGCTGCAGGGGTGGACGTCACCGGTTTCCATCGTACCTGGAGATTCTGTGTCCTCCTTTGTTAATTAGTTTTCAGAGGTTACAAATGGGTACATGTGAAAGCAGTCGTGTCTCCTGGGGTATAGGTTTCAATTGACCCCAAGGGAGTAAAGGCAAGTTAATTTGTATAAACTGGTTAGTGCTGGATTCTCTTAGTAGCTGGTGATACTACATGTTCATCTATGATCTAACCCTTGTCTTATCTTATTTTGGGGCTGATCCAAAAATATTGGGTTGGCCAAAATGTGCATCCAGGTTTTTTGATAACAGCTTATGGAGACCAAATGGAGTTTTTGGCCAACCCAATACATTAGGGGGATGTAACCATTCTTCTATCTGTAATAGTGTTTTATTTTCCCCCATCCCTGGCTTCATAGAAACATGCATTTTTCTCATCCTCTTCTAACACATCTTTCCTCTCATCACCTTCCATCCCTAAGGGCAACAAATTGCACCTGCGCCTAGCATTTCATTTCGTGAAAGAATTCCAAGTGAAGAGCAGTTGATTCCTCGAGTGCAGTTTGTGGCACCAAAAAAAAAAAAAAAAAAACCACTATTTTTTCATTTCTTCTATTTTCTTTATTCCCCTGCAGTGAAGTGAGGCTTCAGTTTTGGGGGAAAATATTAGGAGAAGAACATAAGAGCATCAGTTATGTGGCTGCCTTCTTGGTCACGTTGGAGGTGTTCTGGGTACTTTGTCCACTTTGACCTCCAGTGCCAGCTCTTAAAAAAGCCAGACCAAGCGCTCGGGAGTTACACGGTTGCCTCTTCATCGGAAAGCAGATGTCCTCTCTGAGTGGATAGATATTAAAAACTACATCCATTCTGACTTTCTTAAATCCATGTTACACCTTGTCTTTAGTGAAGTAAACCTGATAAGCATCTCTGATACTCTGTTAACAAGGAGAATGCATGATATTGTACGGAATGTCTCTAAAAGGCTTCCAGACAGCAAATTTTAAGCAACCTTTGTGAAACAGAAAACGCAGATAGCAGTGAAAATAATTTCTTGAGTTTGACTTTTATTCTTTCCAAAATAATACTCCATCAATATCAGGGTATCGCAATTTAGTCTTTATTTTGTAGCCATCATTGCAATCTTATTTTGTTCATCCAAGCATAAAACTTCGTAAAACCAGTATACTTGGAAAACTAGTTTTGAGGGCGGATAGGAGAAACTTTGGTTCATGATAAGATGGTTGGTATTTCTGTCTTATGTAAGGTACCACCACTTTAATGACATTTTAAAAAAATGTTGTTAGTTGATGATTCTAAAGTAATCATTGAGTATAAAAGGCATGATATAAAATGTCTTAGCATCATGTGTTATCCTCAGCACACAAGGACTGGGCTTATAGGCGTTGCTTTGTTTACTTAAGTGACACAAAAGGCTGGGACTATATGAGGAATAAGAGTCTCTCCCTAAATAAACTCCCTAGAATTTTCCCGCCTTTGTATTATGTCCATTTTGATGGGTAGTGTGTACCTTATGTCTTCTGTTTTCTTCTCAGCCATGCCATCATTTGGGAGATGCCAGGTGTTTCGTCGTTGGCCCCAGTAACACACGTATGACGGGTTTCTCTGTCCCGGCCTGTGATGCAGCGTGCTAACACAGTACACTTTTTGAGTTTTTTCTGAATTGAATTCTGATGGAAGGTGTTTAAGAGTACCTCAAACATGGCCGGTTTAGATGCTCCTCCCATCTGCAGAGGTTCCTTTGTTCCTGCCTACTTCTCCATGTCTGATTATTGTCTCTCTCTCTTTTTTTTTTTACATTAAAATTGGAAAGAGAAAGGGGGAGCTCCTTAGGAGAAATAGGTCTGTGGAGAATTGTGAATCCTCATTCAGAAGCTATTCTTAGTTCTGAGAAATAGAGTGAACTTGAGCTTTGGGTCCTGCCGCATCTCCCATGAATGATCTTGCCATCGTCACCAGCTCGCCCCTTGATTATGTTTTCCCCAAGGACTACTGGTATCTTTCCTCTAATATTCTGAATGAAGCATCTCCCAAGGAAAACATGTCTTGGAAGGAATTGGGTCCTGTTGTCCAGCAGGCCCACCTCTAAGTTTTCGGGATGATTTTTTTTAATTAATTAATTTATTTTTGCTGTGGTAGGGCTTCACTGCTGCAAGGGTTTTGCTCTAGTTGCAAGCCAGGGGCCTTTTCTCCGGTTGCCGTATATAGGCTTCTCATTGCAATGGCTTCTCTTCTTGCAAAGCACAGGCTCTAGGGCATGCAGGCTTCCGTCCTTGCAGCTCCTGGACTCGGGAACACAGATCTGACAGCTGTGGCTCACAGCCTCAGTTGCTCCGCGGTGTGTGGGGTCTTCCTGGATCAGGGATCGAACCTGTCTCCTGCATTGGCGGGCGGATTCTTTACCACTGAGCCTCCAGGGGAGCTTGGGTCATTCTTTATCATTATTTATTTATCTCTGGCTGCATTGGGTCTTCGTTGCGGCACCCAGGCTTCTCTCTAGGTGTGGCGCTTGGGCTCCAGAGTGCACGGGCTCCATAGTTACGACGCCCAGGCTTGGGTAACCCACAGCATATAGGATCCTAGCTCCCCAACCAGGGACTGAACCCCCATTCCCTACACTGGAAAGTGGATTCTTAACCCCTGGACCACCAGGGAAGTCCCCTACTGGATGAGTCTTAATTGTTCTATGAAGTGCATCTATCCTGCAATACCTTGAAGTCTGCTGTGTCAAAGAAACTTTTCCAGAGATCTTGATTTCCTTGTCAGAAGTCAGCCTATTAATGTTAGCACTTCACTTAACAGGATCGTTATGGTGTTTCCAACTGAAACAGCTGCCACACACTCCACGTTCCCTAGTTCCCAGCGCTGCAGAAAAAGAGACTTTTGTTCTGACTTGATGAGGAAAAAAATGCAAACAACAACACCAGCCCTACCACCAGAGATCCTATGAAGACATGTTCAAATGAACAATAAGGCCGTTTGTTCACAGATGACATAAGGATGTAAGAATTTAAACAATAAGACCTCTTGTGAAATGTGGCAGAATATGCCCCACAAACGTTGTGAAGTTCTCTGTCTCAGGGAAGCCAGTTTTTACACAGGCTTCAAAAAACCCATTAACGTATAAAGCACCTTTTAAAAGAAAAGAAAATCACTTGTCTCGCTATAACATTAAAGCAATTTCTGTTCCAAGGAAAGCTAAAATGCGTTCATTTATAGAAAGTACATGCACTGTAATTTATAAAAAGTATAGTACTCTACTAGGGAGTATAGTGCCTCTTCCCTCCTTGGCCTGAAATGCGAAATCCATCATGCAGTCAAGACCTCTCTTCCTTTGAAGAATATTTATTTCTTCAAATGAAAAAAAAATCCTTAAATCGCTTAGATTCAAGATGAAGTTTGCTTGACAGTAATTCTCTTAAATTCTCTAACACCGATATGCTTTTCGTTTTTCTCTTCTTCTTCTGGGACCCCTCTGTGGGCAAGAATAGAGACACAGACGTAGAGAGTGGACTTGTGGACACAGCGGGTGAAGGCAGGGTCGGGACGAATTGAGAGAGTAGCACTGAAATATATACACTACCGCGTGTAGGATGGATAGCTGGTGGGAAGCTGCCGTCTCACACAGGGACCCCAGCCTGGTGCCCTGTGACAGTCTAGAGGGGTGGGTGGGAGGGAGGTTCAAGAGAGAGCAACATATATATACTCAGGGCTGGTTTGCATCAAACAGCAGAAACCAGCACAGTGTTGTAAAAGCAATTATCCTCCAATTAAAAATGTTTTTAAAAATGAATTTTGGGGAAAAAGAAAAAGCCCTCTGACATTGGTGGAACATGGGGAGGGAATAATTCTTCTTTAAAGAAAAATTTTAATTACTTTTATCTGAACCGTATCCCCTTTTTTTGCCTTGCACTTTTACGGAAGGTTTGGTGCATTTGTAAACCCTAACAGGACAATGACAGAGAAATGCAGAGATTTCCTTGTCAGCTTGGATCAGGATCTCTAATGATGTCCCTGAATTATTCCTGTCTTGATGATTCTGATGCTTAAAATGTGACCTTCCTATTTCACTAAAGAAAAAAAAAATGTTACCTTCCAGGAAAACTTGGAGGGGAGGAAAAAAACAATTTAACTGGCCAGAGCTGCTCATTGAGCTGACTTAGAATTAAACTCTAAAGATTTTCAAGTATTTGCAGATGGATATATATACAGCATCCTTGCAGAATCCTCTTAATTGAAGAAATGTTTCATCTCTATCTCTGTTGACAGAAAAGATTGCCTACTGATAATTGCTTTGCTTAAGTGTCTGATAATATGCCAGGAATGAGAGCATTCTGTGTTAGGTCATCTTTAATTATGCATGTACCACCTGTCAGCTCTAAATCTACCAGATTACATCCTCGTGAAGTCAGTGTGGGGATGGTTGGAGGGAAGCCGGGGTGATCGCTTTTAGAAACAACAAAATTAGAGAGGAGTAAACATGGCTTTTTTTAAGGAGCCTCACTCATCCTCATTGTTCCTGGGCGGGAGTAAGCTCTTGGTGCAACTGAAAGATGTTCGAAATCTCGCCCAAGCTACCTCGAGTGGCGATACATTGCTGGGTGAGAGGGCGGGAGTCCCATCTGCTGCATTTCCTTTTTGCTCCCTCTCGTCACTGTAAATGAGCCAGGGAAAAGCTCAGAAACATTTTTTATAAGCTATGTGAGGACAGGAAATATGTTAACGATGTTAGATTTCCTACATTTCAGGTTTTTTTTTTCTTCTTTCTGTAGTTGGTTGGCTTTTTTTAGAAGGACAAATGTGGGTTGGAAATAATGCTGTTCCCCTCTGTCAGCTTTTGGTAGTTTTATTCTCACTTTTCAGGGTTGTTTGGGACTTTCTGGTAGGATGTTTAGGGTTCTTTTACTGAAGGTTCTGTTCCCTCTTCTATGCTTTGATAGCATTGTGGATTTGTGAAGAATGTTCCTCTTTGTTCACCTGTCACAGGGGACAGGGAAGCCTTGAGATCCTGTGCACTCCCTCCAGAGGAGGAGGTCGGATTCAGCGAGGGGCTGAAGGCAGAGAAGGGATAAGTGGACAGAAGCAGCAGGTGTGTGTGATGACACCGCTAGCCTGACTGCCCTCCAACCTCAGGAAACTGCCTCAGCAAGAGTTTGTAAATAATAAGCTTAGCAAGAATGTGGAATCCTGAAATGCATTATTCCACACTCTGCTGCCTAGAGGCACTGAGGAGAAACCAGATCGGCTCATAAACAGGGGAAGACAGTACCCCTGTGTTCTGTCATGGCCCCGAAGGACCCCTTGGCTGCCTGCCTACACTTGAGGCACCGCTTTTCTGAAAATACACTGGATGGAGGACAGAGACCCCGTGAACAGGGATCAGGATTGGGAAAGCCGTCAGAGAGTGTGTCTTATAACCAGTGGTTGAGGGAGCTAAGCAGAGCCAGCTTGGAGAAGAGAACAAGGAGACACAGAGTCGCCGCATTGAGATGCACAGAAGACGTGATTATTCCAGAAAAAGCAGAACCAAAAGGTGCAAGCTATAGAGACAGTGATTTAGACTCAGAACTAGCACTACCCCACACTGAAATCAGTGGCTCCATTTGGAACAGTGAACCCCTTTTCCACCTCCTGTTGCTAGAATAAAAATCGTTATCTTTTAGGACCATGTTATGGGGTCGCAAGGAGTCGGACACGACTGAGCGACTTCACTTCACTTTTTGGGACATATTATAGACAAGATACAACGAACATGAGCTCGGGCAAACTCCAGGAGATGGTGAGGGACAGAGAGGCCTGGTGTGCTGCAGTCCATGGGATCAAAAAGAGTCAGACACAACTGGGCAACTGATCAACAACGGCGATAGGCAAGGTTAGGGCTCCCGTTGTGGCCCAGTGGTAAAGACTCCGAAGTGCAGGAGATGTGGGAGATGCATGGGTTTGGTCCCTGCTTGAGAAGACCCCCTGGAGGAGGAAGTGGCAACCCATTCCAGTACTCTTGCCTGGGAAATCCAATGGACAGAGGAGCCTGGCGGGCTACAGTCCATGAGGTTGCAAAGAGTTGGACAGGACTGAGCGACTAAAGAGCACAATAGGCCAGATCGCAGCGCTGCCTAGCAGCACAAACCAGTAAGCGTAACTTTATTTTGCAAGCTCAGAATCCCCGTTCCACGCGCAGTCACCATCAGGGACATGAGCACCAGCCTCCACACGGTACCTGGCTGGTCTGGTGCTCGGCCCTCATCTGCCCACAGGTTACAGGCTGAGAGTGGGGATGCTGTCAGGGCCAGGGAGCTGGCTCCTCCCTCTGGGAGCCTGTCCAGTGAAACAGAAGGAACCCTGGATCGCATCTCAGTTCCCACGCATCCTGGCCTCTTGCTAGCTGCGACTGTGTCAATGACTTCATCAAAGCTTGGAAGCCTCCTTTTCTTGCCAAGCAAAATGGAAATAATAAGTATTTGCTCCCCAGAGTTACCTGAGGCTTCAACAAGGTAAAGTGTCCGGTGGATGCTGTCCATCGGAGGGTGCTTGCTCCACCACTGAAGACATCCGAGCTCGGGGTTGTCACAGGTACAAGGGACAGAGTGGCCTTCCTCGCAGGGTTGCTGAGAGCTGGACAGCCAAATAAAAGGTCACATGTAATAATAGAACGGCCCACATAAAAGGCCCCAGCACGGTGCAGGTGTTCAGTATTGTCAGCCTCACTCTACTGTCTGGACCTGGAGAGGCTGGGAGAGGGCGTCCTTTCTCACCCACGCCTGCTGCTCACATCCCCACCAGGTGCTCTTGGGCCTTCTGCAGAGACCGGCCTGAGGCTTGGGCCCCTCCTGTTCCCTTGTCATCTCACCCCCAGCCACCTTCTCTCCTCCTCCTCTCTTCTTCCTCCTCTATTTCCTTCTCTTCCTAAGCCTCTTCTTGTCTCTGGCTAACTTGCCTCTGCGCATTCTGGGTAGGATCGTTTTGAGGAGCACAAACTTGCAAGTACTTTTTTCAGTCATATTTTTGTTCAAAACAAGAGGTTTTAGGTAGCTTGGGTGGGGGGACCTTCTTCATTTTCTTCTAAATTTACTTGAGCTTTTTTTTTCTTTAGTGTTAAGATTTTCCCCTTATCCCATCCCTTGAGCTTGTGGTCACTCACTTGCCAGACCCAGGGTAACTGAGTATCTCTGGACTTGGCAAACTGTCCTTCGCAGTGAACCTAACTCGTATATTAACCCAGACAGAGCAAACTACTAAATAAATAGCCCCAGAATGTCACCTGCATCCTCTTGGTCCCACCCTGTCCTGTGGAAAAGTGGTTGATGGAACAGAAAAGTCAAAAGGCAGCCAAGGTAAAGTTTCAACCATTTTACTGAGTCAGAAATTGGGGTCCTGCCAGATTCAGGCATCTTGTCCATCTATTCATCCATCTATCCATCTATTCATCCATCCACCTATCCATCCAGCTGTCCATTTATCCATTCATCCACTAAATATTCAGGAAACAGGTCCTTGTCTAAGACCCAGAGTGAGATCCTGGGCAGACATGAGGCGGGTGATTGGATTCCTGCCCTCTGCCTTCCTCTGCTATTTGAGCAGGTGGGAGAGTGGCTCTTTTCATCTGTATTCCAGTATTCCTGCAGTCCTCTTGATAGGTCTAGTTCAGTAAATGCAGGAGTGACTGTGAAAGTTGTATAATGGAGGGAAGGAAAGAAGGAAAATCCTCAAAGGAAGAAGGGAAATTGTATTATATGTAGTGCCAGGCATGTAAATCGCTACACATGCTAAGTGCAGTTTAATGATTGCAATGAGAACCCAGGGAAACATCGCTGCATATGGAAATTTGAATAAAGTTTCCAGGGAAGTGATGCTAATTATCCTCATTTTTGTAGAAGTCAAAATGGAAACTGTGCATTCTCCGAGTACATCCCCCAGAATATGCATTCCTCCTGATTTTTCTCCCAGTAAGTGATGTTGCTTTTTACTTAACAGAAGACTGCAGCTTAAAAAAAAAAAAAAAAAAGAAGACTGCATCTTTAGCCCTCCAGTCATTTCTGGTTTTTAAATCAGAAAACTGAATTCTTTCCCTTTTAAGGAAAGCAGAGAACAGCCTGCTTCTCCCCCACCACACCCCAGCACCTTTTACCTGCAGTGTTTCTCTGGGGCCGTTGACCTGTGGGAGGAAGGTTGCTCCTACCTCTTGGCTCAGCCCGTGACTCAGCAGCTGCCAGATGCGGTGCCCGTTCCCCCCGCACCTCAGCATCTCCACGGGCCTTGCGCACCCCTGGGTTGTCATGCGAGAGGAGATTTATACAAAAGCACTTTGAAAGCGCAGGTGCTAAATATGTAAAGAATTTTATTGCGAAATGCAACATGTCGGCTTGATTTTTCACAGTACATTTGTGTCTTTCTAAAATCGTAGCATAACACCTGAGGTCATTTGCTGTCTGCGAGTTTGTCAACTGCCAAATTCCATTTCAGAGAAGCTTGCGGGGCCCTAAAATAGAAGTCATTTTCCTCCTTTTTCCCCCAGAAAGTTCTCAGGACCTTTGTGTTATTCACAGGCGTGCAGGTGATGTTTTTTCATAAACCAGTGCCAAGACGTTTGAGCTGTAACTCCCTGCCGCCCTGGGTTTCCACGGCGTTTTGTTTCCGTTCTCAGCGCCCACCCTCAGAGGCCACGGTCAGGCAGAGGATGGACAGCGCACACGAGCGACTGTGGCAGGTTGTTGGTGTTCAGCCCCGCAGTCGTGTCTGACTCTGCAGCCTCACGGACTGAAGCGCACGAGGCTTCCCTGTGCTTCACCAGCTGCCGGGGTTTGCTCAAACTCATCTCCACTGACTTGGTACTTTGGCCACCTCATGCGAAGCATTGACTCATTGGAAAAGACCCCGATGCTGGGAAGGATTGAGGGCAGGAGGAGAAGGGAACGACAGAGGATGAGATGGTTGGATGGCATCACCGACTCGATGGACATGAGTTTGAGTAAACCCCGGGAGTTGGTGATGGACAGGGAGGCCCGGCGTGCTGCGGTTCATGGGGTCGCAGAGAGTCAGACACGACTGAGCGACTGAACTGAACTGAACTGATGTCCATTGAGTCAATGATGCCATCCAACCATCTCATCCTCTGTCATCAGGCGCCAGTCTATTTGATAGGTCAAGCTGGGAGTAGGGGCATATCTGGGAGAGGTAAACTAGCCTTTTAAGCAGAATAAGGAGAAAAAGGAGGACACATTCAAGCATCCTTAGTGCCGTCCTACCATATAATATCGTGTTTGTCTTACCCCTCTTATATCACAGGATCCTGGGGACAGGGACTTTCCGATTCATCACCACTATGTTTAGTGATGTGAGCTTACAATTAATAGGTTAGGGAATGGCTGCCTGAGCAAATAGATTCTGTATGATCTCATACAAAATTTCAATCCCAAAATCAATGCCCCCATTTGAAACAAAACTCAGTAACTTCATTCTATATGTGTATATGGCATTTTGGGCCTTTCCAGTTTTTTTTTTAACTCTGGGAAAAAGAAAACAAACAAACGCTGACTTTAGGAGGAGTTCTAGAACAGTCAAAATAAGGAAAGTGATTTTGTTTACACTTGAAGTATGAACCGAATGCAGAGAGACTTCCAGAAACTCTTTGCAACAGGAAAAGTGGCTGCTAGGGGGCCTGTTTCCACGTATAATCAGGTTTCCCTTTTGTCAGGTTTAATTAGATAACAGAAATTCCTTTTACCCAGCAATCTATACTGTACAGTGATTCAAACATTATACTTATTTTATTACTAGATTTTCCCATTATTTACTAAAATTCATAAGCTCTGTTAGTGCAGAAGTATTTGTCAAATTCTTTGATGTATCTCCAGGGACTATAAGCTTCCTAGTCATGTAGTAGGTGCTTAATAAATGCAGGAGACCTGTGTTTGATTCCTGGGTCAGGAGGATCCCCTGGTGAAGGAAATGGCTGGCCAATCCAGTATTCTTACCTGGAGAATCCCGTGGACAGAGGAGCCTGGTGGGCTATAGTCCATACAGTCGCAGAGTTGGACATGACTGAGCAACTAACACTTTGAGTAAATATTGCCCAAGTGAATGAATAGTCGACTGTGTCAAGTCCTATGGTAGATTCTGGAGGCTCGAATGATGAATAAGTATAGTCTTTGCCCCCAAGAACCCCATCATCTAACTGGGAAGACAAACATATGAAGTCATTATTGGAGAGTGGAAAAGTAATGACAAGCTATGCAAAAATTATTTATTTGTTATTGTTGTTATTATTACCTTGAAACAAGAAGGCTCAAAGAATTATCGGTTTTTATCTCTTGGTCTGTCCGTTTGTTTTACTAACCTTTGTCCTAAGTTACCGGGTTTCCTGGGTGGTAGATGCTTGTGGTAACCTCCAAATGCAATCTGTGCTAAAATTTGCATATAGAATAAAAATTCAAATCAGACTTCCAAGGTCAAAGTCAGTGGCCATGTAAGCACAGACATTGCTGGTTTGTAATTGTTTTTTCTAGCATCCCTCCCAGTCCAGTTTCCCTTGCCATCCCTCTCTCTCTCTCTTCCCTCTTAAAGATTGGTGTTCCACAGCTACCTGAATTTACCTGCCACCTGAGTGAGGACTTGACTGTAATCTGCAGGCCCGGCTTCTCTCCAGTGCTTCATAGAGACAGCCTGCTGGATATCATGCTTGCTCTGTCCAGACCGGGATGCATTATTCCACCCTCCCATTCCCTCTTGCAAGAGTAATCCCTTCATTTCCACCTAGCTGACAAGCCCATGAGTCACGCTTCCCTTCCATGCTCTCTATCCAAGGAGTCGACTCTGCTTTGAGTCGCTCAGATCCAGGCCTGTCTGCAGCCCAGCGCCGCAGGCCTCACCCAGCCACCTCCCCTCTGCTGTCCTCTGTTGTGCACAAAGAAGTGGTCTTTCTGAATATGAACGTGAACCCATACATTCAAAACCTCTCAACACCACCCATCGCCACTCATAACCTCTTGCATGTCTGGCCGCTGGAAATCTCTCTTGTTTTACCTCCTGGCGCTCCATCTTCATGTCTGAGTTCCCAGGCTTTTTCCACGTTGCCTGGGTTCCGTGCATGTTTGCTGGATGAACCAATAAGCCCAGAGCTGAGAGGAGGAAGACCACTTGCATGGGAAACCTGGCAAGTGAAGGTGGATGGAGGAATCTGTGTGGCGTGTCCAGGAGAGGTGGCCAGGGGCTCAGAGCTGCAGAGGTGGGGATATAGCTGGGACGCGCACACACACACGTTCACACCCCACCCTTGCCCTCCGGCCACACCAGACATTTTAGTGTTTCTCTGCTGGCCTGTGACAGCTCCACACCCTTGCCCCTCTTTTGGACCCTCTGTCGGTCCCCCACCTGGCAGACCAGCTCCTCCGTGAGGGGGCCCCTAACGCAACCTCCCTGCAGACAGTCTTTCAAGCCCAAAGTGCAGTGGCTTAACTACCACCCTTATACTTCTAGCTTTGCTAGATCTCTGCATTCCTTAGGCTCACTCATCTCGCTGCCTCCTGGACTAGTCTGCTTTCTCACTCCTGGGTTTACCAAGTTGTCCTAACTGAACATGTCTGAAATCCACCCTCCCCGCTGCCACCGAACTCATCTTCATAGATACCACCTTAGCCCTTTGTTCCGGGAACGTTTGGTTGAAACTCCCAGGTCTGACTTTCTGGGTCCTTCATGTTGCCTTCTCACCTGCCCTCCCCACCCCAGCTGTCCAGAATCCCGTGTCCAGCTGTGTTATTCCTTCCCCTGGCTCAATGACCTGGGGTAGGGGAGGCAGACCACAGCCCACAGGCGAGCCCCCTGTTTTTTAAAGGAAGTTTTTATGGGAACACACCCCCACTCAACACAGTCCTTAAACTCCTCTTCTCTAGATTCCTTGCCGTTCTCCAAATGCACACTGTGCATCTTTGTGTCCATTCCCAAATGTGTCTTTTGAGACACTTCTCATCTGCCGAGGCCAGGTGTCACCTCCTCCATGCTGTCCCCCCGACTGCTCCTATTGGAAGCTCCTCTCCGGCACTCACAGGGCGCCAGGCTTGGACTGTGACTCAGGTGGCACATGTCACACACTGGTGTTTGACCCTGCCTCACCCACCTCCTGCTTTGTGTCCTCCTGGAGATCAGGCTTTGAGTCTTATGGATTTGCATTTCTTTCTGAGTGCCTTTCACAAGGGAGATTTTCAGTGAAAGCTTATTTTATGAATAAATGAACAATTGACATTTTACCATTTCCAGCACTTTATTTGCCAGATTTCTAAGAGGCCGTTGATTTAAATACAGCATTTTGTGTACCACTAAGAAAGAAAAAAATACTAGGGAAGTGCAAGTCAAAACTACAATGAGATACCGAGTTAAACCTGTTAGAATGGCTATCATCAAAAAGACAAATAGCAAGTGTTGGCAAAAATGTGGAGAAAGGGAACACTTGCACACTGCTGGTGGGAATGTAAATTGGTGCAATCACTATGGAACACTCAAAAAAAAAAAATAAAGCTACCATACAATCCAGCCATTGTACTTTTCAGTATTTGAAGAAAGCAAAATACTACTTCAAAAATATATATGCAACCCTACGTTCATTGCATTGATGCTTTTGAACTGTGGTGTTGGAGAAGACTCTTGGGAGTCCCTTGGACTGCAAGGAGATCCAACCAGTCCATCCTAAAGGAAATCAGTCCTGACTATTCATTGGAAGGACTGATGCTGAAGCTGAAACTCCAATACTTAGGCCACCTGATGTGAAGAACTGACTCATTGGAAAAGACCCTGATGCTGGGAAAGATTGAAGGCAGGAGGAGAAGGAGACGACAGATGAGATGATTGGATGGCATCACTGACTCGACATGAGTTTGAGTAAGCTCTTGGAGTTGGTGATGGACAGGGAGGCCTGGCGTGCTGCAGCCTATGGGGTTGCAAACAGTCGGACACGACTGAGCAACTGAACTGAACTGAACGTTCATTGCAGCATTATTCACAGTAGTCAAGGTGTGGAAGCAATCTGAATGCCCATCAGTAGGTGAATGAAAAGATACACACTCACACTTGAGATCACTCAGCCATAAAAAAAGAATGAAATCGTGCCATTTGTGACAACATGGGTGAATGGGGCGTGTGATGCTGGATGAAACGAGTCAGAGGAAGATCAGTGCCAGGCGATCTCACTTCCACGTGGGATGTAAAACACCAGAAAAGCAGGACAGAGCAGACGAGGGCTTGACACAGAGAGCAGGCAGGTGGCTGGGGAGGCTGGGCAAGAACTGGTGGGTGGAACGGAGAGGTGTGAGCTTCCAGTTATAGAGTAAGTCGCAAGGGTGTTTTATATCACGTAAGGAATACGGTCAGTGATACCGTAGGAATGTGTGGTGACAGACTTGTGATCATTTCATAATGCATTTGGCGGTTGGATCACTCTGTTGTACACGTGAAACTGACATAATATTGTATGTCAAGTGCACTTCAATTGAAAAAGAGAAAGACTATAGCAAGCTATCAATTTTAAGATGTATCCTAATTTTAAAATATTATTATATAGGAAAATCTTAGTAAAATACAGAATAGTAAATCCAATTCAGATAGATGTAAGTATCAAATTAGATATTTATAAAACACTTAAATGCGCTGGGCATGAGAATCTCACAAAAACTATATGAGAGAGGTAAGGTGCGTAGTAGTATTCTTATGTCACAGAGGAAAAAGTTGAAGTTCAACGAGGCTGCAACGCATATGCAGAGTAAAACAAATACTGTAAATGAGGGAGCGAAGTCTTATGGCTGCGTCATAGCTCCCTTCCTAAAGTCACCTGTGGATATCAAAACCCTTAGGTCAGCTCTAGGCCTGATTATCAACATGTACCGTTTTCTTTCTTTGCAAGTTATATGCACATCGGTTGACCTTTCAGTTTGTTTTTCCCAGCTGTATTGTATTGTCAGGTTACCCCAGGAACATCCTGCTCCTTGACATGACATAATGTAATGGGATGTGATATTTCATGGTGCTTAGCAGAAATTGGAATGGTTGTTGGATGCTTAGATTTTCTGGGTAGGAATTAGCAGACAGCATCTCTCTCACACACACCCCCAGAGGAGTTTCTCAACCTTCCATTAACCTCAATACTAGTAGAAGGCTTTCCAAACCCACACTTCTCTTAATTAATTACTTCATCTGACTACCTCCTTTTGGATTTTCACAAGCACTTGCCGGAATATACATTAAGACACAAAGCAGTTTTTGTTAGTAAGTTTAGGTATTTGTGACACTTTGGAAGGAGTTGGTATGTGCAGATTTTGACTTACAGAGATATCAAACTAATTTTCCAGAATAGGGACATTAAATCTCTTTCCTATATATGTCTGGTTGCATTTTCATTTTATTTGGACAACTAGGTGAAATAAGAAAAACGCAAATGGAAGTGTCTCCCCAGATTAGCAACAACTGGAGAGTGTTCACATCTTGGCAGAGTCAATTCAGCCTTTCATCAGTCCAAGGGAGATGTGTTGAAATTCCCCCACTGTTCTCAGGATTACTCAGACTTTGAGTAGCTTGTTGATTTCTTGTCACTGTGCTTTTTAAAAAAAAAGCAGTTGGAGAGAGGGAAAGAAGTCAGGAAGACTTAGTCAAATGATATAAAATAAGCTCTGTGTAGGAAAATTAAGAGATAGGGATTGTTTGGCTTGGAGAAGAAATAGTGAATTTAATTTCTATCTTCAAATACGTAAGAAGTTTGTTTGTTTGGGTTTTTTTTTTGTTTTGTTTTTTGTGTGTGTGTGAAGAATGTTATAGTCCAACTACATACCCTCATGACCACTAAGCACAAATTAAGAGGAAATGGACTTCAGTGTGTGTTAGACACATTACATGGTGATGTGGTTTCCAAGGGATGCCACAGTGAAAGAGGTGTGCATCCTAAGACCTTTAGGATTTACTTGCCTAAAGTGGATAGGGGATCAAATTAAATTCGATTTGAGCTAATAATTGAGTTAATCTCCTCTTTTCATAACTACCCCAAACAGCTTTTGGGTAATGATTATCAGATATTGCCCTATAGCTTCTACTGCTGAAACATGGGTAAACTTTAAGTTAGGATATAGCATCCCCTCATGGTTAAGATTACAGTCGCCAAGTCCTTGTACAATATACATAAGGACTAAACCTTCTGTCCTGCAGGTCATGTGCATGACTCATGTTTCATGTCACAGACATGTTCCATGTCACGCATTAAAAGACTTTGGGGCATTTGGGCTTTTCAAGAATGTTGCTCCTGGAAAATATCCCCTTTCTTTTCTGGATGATGAGTTTCTCCCTTGTCTTCGGTCTTTCCCATGGACATGTTAAATCTTTAATATCAACCAGTGGGAGGAGAAAAACTCTCTTCTGCCAAACCCTCCTCTAGCTTCTACGTTATTTTATTGCTCCCTTTCACATAGAATATCTTGAACTTCTTGCCCATGGGTGTTATTTCTGCTGCCTCATCTAACCCTACTGCTGCACCACAACTGTTCATATCAAAGCCACCAATGACCTCTTTGTTGCCTCATTTTTCTCAGCCTCTCAACAGTATCCAACACAGTCAACCACTCCCTTCTTCCTAAAATTCACTGTTCTCTGGGCCTTCATGAGAGCACCTTCTCCTGGATTTTTTCCTTCTCAATTGCTACTGCTATCTTCTCCTCCATTCAGCATCTGCATCAATATCCTAGGCATAGCTCTGAGCCTTATCTTTTCTCCCTCTTCAGCCTCACTTGATATTTTATCTGCTTGAACTTCATGGTACTAACTCCCCAGTTTATATCTCCAGTTCTGATTCCTCCCTTGAGTATCGGATTCATATGTTCAGTGGTGTACCTGACATATCCACTTGGATGTTTGATAATCATTGCAAACTTAACATATCCAAAACAGAATTTAGACTTCCAGTTTTTTCACACATTAAGATCTTGTGTGTATTCAGATATTTAGTCGTGTCTGACTCTTTGTGACCCCATGGACTATAGCCAGCCAGTCTCCTCTGTCCATGGGATTCTCCAGGCAAGAATACTGGAGTGGGTTGCCATGCCCTTCTCCAGGGGATCTTCCCAACCCAGGGATCAAAGCTGGGTCTCCCGTGTTGCAGGCAGATTATTGTCTGAACCACCAGGGAAGCGCAAGGCATAGCCTATACAATTAAATAAAAATAAAAGAATAGAAGTGGTATGTAGTTTTGAAGGCAGTTTTTTTTTTAAGTCAAGCAAGGATAAAAACTGAATGAAACACAGAAAAAGTAGGGCAAATAGAAATCAAAAGTATATCAGCTGTCACAATATATGTAAATTTTCTGGCTAAAAGACAGAGTTAAATTAAGAGTCTATAAAATAATAATTCAGCTCTACAGTATTGCAAAACCCTGACATGGAAGGACAAAATAAAAGGATGGAAAAATATATTTCAGCAAATGGTACTCAAAAGAAAGCTAGAGTAGCTTTATTCATACCAGTCAAAACAGACTTTAAGACAACATTATTTGCCTAGGGAACTTTATTCAACATCTTATAGTAACCTTTAATGAAAAAGTCTATGTGTATATATGTATAAGTGAATTGCTTTGCTGTATACCAAAATCCACACAGTATTGTAAATCAACTATACTTCAATTTTTAAAAAGTGAAAAAAAAAAAGACAACATTATTAAGGTAAAGAGAGTACTACTTATTGATAACAGTTTTAATTTATTGAAAAATGTACAACATTTCTAAAATATTCTCAAAGTATAAAAAACAAAAGTTGATAAAATTGTAAATAAATTTCTTATGTTTTTCTAAGTTACTGCTCAGTGAAGCAGATGACAAATAATGAGTAAAGATGGAAAATTTAGACTGCACAATTAAATAGTTTGACTCATGGACATGAGGACTTTGCACCAAACATTTACAATACATGTATTCTTCACAAAGAAGAGTTATAAAAATTGACCTCACACTAAGCCACAAAACAAGTCTCATCAAATTTCCAAGAATCACTATAATAATGATCACATTCTCTGATCATAATACAATTAAATTAGAAGTCAGTAACTAAAAGATAACCCCCCACAAAATCCCCCCTATATTTGGAAATTTTAAAGCATTTCTAAATAACTCACTGATCAAAGATATCATAATGGAAATTTTTAAATACTTAGAATTGAATGATAATGAAAATATTACATGTCAAAACTTGTGGGATGCAGTGAGACTTGAACTTAGAGGAAAATTTATAGCCTCAAGTACTTTAACCAGAAAAGAAAAAAAAGTAAAAATTAAAAAGTGAATTTTGAGAGGGTAGAAAAAAGATGGAGAAAACAAGGGAGGATGAATAAAGATGGGAACAGAAATTAAATTGAAAATAAAAATACCATTTAAGGAATCAAGAGACCCAGAATTGCCTCTTTGAATGGCGTTCGTAACATAGAGTTTTGTTAAAGGGCAGATAGTAAGTATTTTTGACTCTTGGCAGTACAGTGTCTGTCACTCAACTCTGCGTTGTAGTGTGAAAACAATTACAAATATGTAAATGAGGATGTGTGGTTCTATTTCAATTAACTTTTATTTACAGAAACTGGTGGCACAGTTTTGGCCTCTGGCTCATAGTTTACTAACCACTGAACTAATATAATGGGAAGACTGATATGCAAAAAATAATGGCAACGCTTGGCAAAGTGGCTGGATATAGTATCAATATACAAAAATTGGTTGCATTTTAATACACAAAGAATACAGAAAAATAGCTTTTAAAAGTTATGGTTTACAGTAACAACAAAATATTTAAGTACCTAAGAATAAATCTCACCAAATTCATTCAAGACCTAAATAAATTTGCTTAAAAATCAATAAGCTTATTGTCTCATTCCAAGACCAATGGTTTTCAAATTTTTGGTCTTAAGAATCCTTTATACTCTTTTCAAAAAAAAATTTTTTTAATTGAAATATAGTTGATTCATAGTATTGTGTTATTTTCTGCTGTACGGCAAAGTAAATTAGTTGTTTGTATACATATATCAACTCTTCTTTAGATTCTTTTCCCACATAGGTCATTATAGATATTGAGTATGTGCTATACAGTCACCTTTATACTCTTAAGAATTACTGAGACTCCCAAAGAGCTTTTGTTTATTTGAGTTTTATCCATCTATATTTACCTTATTAAAATTGCTTAAAGTATTTATTCGCTAATTTTTAAATAACATAATAAGCCCACTACGTGTTAAACGCATAAATGCATGCGTTTATGAAAAAAACTAAATCTGTTAAGAGAAAAAGAATAGTGAGAAGAATGGCATTGTTTTATACTTTTTCATATCTCTCAAATGTCTGGTATGTTAGAAGACATATAAGATAGTTGGGTTCTAATATCTGTTTCAGTATTCAATCCATTGTTATATGATGGTTTGGTTAAATTAGATGAAGAAAATTCCACCTCACACAGATGTGTAGTTGGAAAAGGATGAAGTATATTTTCAAAGTCTTTTCAAACAGTTGTGGATACTCTTTTTTGATACGACATCAAAAGTTGACAGATGGTAACTTCCTAAAGGTTAGTTGCCATGCTGAATCTAAAACCATATCAATGAACTTTTCATATTCTGTTATGTTAAAATGCATTGGTCTGCTTTGCATATCAATTGTATATATTACCAAAGCATGATTTCTTAAGTCCATGATTGGCTATTTGGAAAATAGTGGTTTACTGAGTCATACAGATCTTCAGAATGGTGACACATTTCATTTTACAATGTCCCCAAAATTCACGTTAGGATTACCACCAGTATCAAAAGAAAAGTATTAAAGTTTGAGAAGCTAGTAAGCTCATAGTAGCAGATACACATTTTCAAAAATTCTGATTTGTAGAAGCTTGAATTTTCTACTTGGCGGCAAACTCTGCCAGTTGTTTTCCTTGAAGTAACAGCTTACCTTTCTCATTCTCAAGAAAATACCTGCTAGATATCTAAATCTGAATAACCGTAGTTCGTAAGGCAGTCTTTCAAGTAAAGATGTTGTTCCATGAAAGTTTTCGTTCAACTTGCAGCTCAGACAGTCCCACAAATATTTTCCCTTGACATAGCAGTCACACCTCAGTGGCAACAGAAATTCTTTTGTTATACAGAATGTTAAAACGATGTTACTCAGGTGTTGAAATTTAACGTAAGTTTAATGCAAATAACAATTCTTACTGCTTGATCAAGTGCATTCTTCAGTGAAACTAGCATTGCCTTACTGAGCCCGTCTGGCGCTGGAGAACCAACACAGTGTGTCCTGCTGCGGCGCCAGCAGTTTTACCCACTGTTAAATTTGCACCATCTACGCAGATGTCAACCCGCGGAGAAAAAACAAATGGCGTCTTAGGACTATTATGAAAATAGTAGTGACTTCATTGATTTTCTGAAAGGGTCTCAGGATCCCCAGGGGGTCCACAGACCATCTGGGATCAGCTGCCATAGACCTTCATGTGGCTGTCTCCTTCGTGTCATTCAGACCTCAGTTTAAATGTCATGACCTCAGAGAACCCTAGTCTGTTTAGCCCCCAGGGACTCCCTAACATAGCACTGTATTTTGCTTTTATCACTACTTGATAGGGATAAGTTTATTCATCACTGTTGAACTGTTGTTTGTTTATGTGTTTAGTATCTGTCTCCCCAGACTGGAATATAAGGCCTGAGAATGTAGCAACCTTGTCTGTCATGTTCAATATAATACCTGTGTCTCCAAAACCTAAAGTGGTATTTGGCACCTGCACATTCAGTAGATGTTTGAGGTGTGATTGAGTCCCACTGAGATGGGGCACGGGGAGCTGGGGGGATCCTCACCATTTCTCACTCAGATGGCCTCATAGCTGCAAATAGCCATTTTGCTTTTACTCTTGTTTCTATGGATAATAGCAGAAGGAATTTCTGAGTTCTGCATTTTACATGTATTAATTCAGTCCTCACAAGAACCCTGGAAGCTGTTTTATTCACCCCTTTTCATAGAAGCATTGGAAGGTCACCAAGAACTATGTTAAATCAAAAGATGTGATAAGAATTAGAGCCAAAAATTGAAGTTGTATCCATCACCTTCCTCCCAGGTGAAGACCAGCAGTTCAATGGATGCACGTTAAGACCTACTCAGAAGAATCACTCAGAGGGCCAGGGTTTCAAGAACTGCCTGCCAGTGATGAGGCAGTAGTCATTCAGAAAGTGTGTTTGTTAGAGGGAATTTTTTTAATAATTAAAATTGAAACTCTGAAGTTATAACAAATGAGCAGCAAATTTTCAAAATTAACTTCCTTGTACATTTTAGAAATGTTTACCTCAAACTTTAATTCCCAAGAAACCGTGTGTTTCTTCAGTTCTTGGCCCCCAAGTTCATGAGCTTTCAGAGAAACTGTGGCAGATGAGCATGGAGTTCTCATGTTCCATGCATACCAAAGATCTCTCCTTTGCCCCGTTTTCTGTCTGGAGCAAGGGTGCAATGACATGTGATGACACACATGCCAGCGTGAAGACTTAGGCCTCACCTGATCTCAACTATTCATCTTTACTTCATAGATTATGCCACAGAGAAGCTATGAATTTTTAGGGGTCACGGAGAAGTCAGCAGTGAACATGGAATATGAGCCAGGTCTTCTATTGTCTAGACAGATGCTGTGTTCGTTACAGGTTTTATGTATAATCTTTAATACCAAGGAGAGACTCGCCAAGAATCTTTGAAGGGAGCTTCTAGACCAGCTCATTAGACGCCGAGAGATATGGAACGTTTGACAGTCAATTCCCTAAGATTGTGTTTGCTAGCACTGAGAGTTAGAACTGTTAAAAAATAAAGTAGGGCACCAATGTTCTGAGTTCTTTTTATTTTAAAGGCTGCTTGTGAGAATTTAGGGCCATTTCACCTGCAGGGGTTAGTGGTGTGACTACAGTGGAGACTGGCAGGGCCTTTCTCTTCCACTCTATGGATCTGAAAATCCGTAATTATCTACTAAATTCATTCACCCTCAGAATATGACTAAACTCCTAGGACCGTCAGAAGAGATCATAAGTCAGTCCGAATTTTCTGAAAACCAGTTTAAGTTCTGAGCACACGAAGGTGCTCAGCTTGACCAAGGAAACTGGAGGATGAGAAGAACAGAAGGGAAGGAAGAAGTGATTTGTGAAAATGGAGTGCCCAGTCAGGGGTTCTGACCCCAGAAGAGCCCTGATACTCAGGAGACGGAGGGAGGGAAGGGGGGACCTGTCTGGAAGAGCCTCTGCTGGCCTCAGTCTTTCCTTGGGTGGGTCATGAATGTGCCAATACAGTTCAGGCTGCCTCTGGATTCTCAGCAGCAATGGGAGAGGCACCTGTCTGTCTCTACCGCAGGCCCTTCCCACTACCCCAGCCCCGGTAACTTCCCCAGAGCACCCAAAGGATAACAATTCATACAAACAACCAGACCAGTTTGTCAAGGCCTCGCCTTGGCCTCTGCTAATGGCTTGCTTGATCTTGAGGTCACCCTTCCCTTTGTTCTTATAATTATGGTGTAAAAACCAGTCTCCGCTCATCATCCTTGAAACACAACAGGTGAAATATTTGCAAAGTGTTCAAAGGGATCTTCTGATGCGTTGTTTTCTTGAGTTTTTTAACCCAAATCCCCTTGAGGGATGACTCACTTCTTGTGTACATCCCCACTAGCACCTCAGTGTCTGTAGTTTGTGACGGAAGATTAACTTAGCTCAGGAAGCCTCGCTCAGACATGTGTCTCCCACTCCCAGGGCATATGCCTGCCTTGGAGAGTGACTAATGTGTTTCGTATAAATTTCTGCTTTTCATAGTATCTGCTTATCCTGGGACTGTATTTGATTCATTATAGAGTTTTTATTAACTTTTTTTTTTTGGTCTTCAGTATCCTGTTAAGATTCTGCCAGTGTTTGAAGAGTCCCTAGCTTCTGAAGTGGAAGCACTAACCCTTAAAAATGTGGGGCTGCTGGAAGGACCTAGGGAATATGATACTAAATGAAGTCAGTCCAACAGAGAAAGACAAGTATTCCGTGGTATCACTTATATGTGGAATCTAAAAAAAAATTGATACTGTTGAATTTACTTACAGAACAGAAACAGACTCACGGACATAGAAAACAAACCTATGGTTTCCTCGGGGGAAAGAGAGGGGCGGAGGGATAAACTAGGAGTGTGGGATTAACATACACGCTACACATACAGCAGGTAGACAGCAAGGACCTACTGAATAGCCCAAGAAGACAGATATGTATATATACAAGCTCAGTCGTGTCCATCTCTCTGTGAACCCGTGGGCTGCAGCCCACCAGGCCCCTCTGTTCACGGAGGGTCTCCAGGCAGCAGTACTGGAGTGGGTAGCCATGCCCGTCTCCAGGGGATCTTCCCGACCAGGGATCGAACCTGGGTCTCCCGTGTTTCCTTCATCGCAGGCGACTTCTTTACCTGCCGAGCCGCTGGGGAAACCACACACACACACACACACACACACCTTAATCACTGTGCTGCGCTGACTCACTCAGCCGCGTCTGACTCTCTGTGACCCCGTGGACTGCAGCCTGCCAGGCTCCTCTGTCCGTGGGATTTTTCAGGCAAGAATACTGGAGTGGGTTTCCAGGGATCATTGTGCTGTGCCCCTGAAACTAACACAGTGTTGTAAATCAAGTATACTTCAATTTCTAAAATATAAAAAAAATAAAAAAATAAAAAATTTAGTGTCTCTAATGTAGGGCTGCCCCCGGGCAGGCAGTATATAGGTGATAGCACAGACCATCTTTGCTTGGAGATCCTAAGTATCAGGGTCATATTTTCATGTTAATATTAAAAGGCATAGTCAGCTGATACCCGAATTCCCTTGACTGCCATTATTAATCACGCCTAAATTCACCTGTAGTCCTATTTGGAAATATTCTAATGTTTCTGATCAGTCCATTTCTGAATATGTACGAAGTTGATCTTTTTCACCGGGGCGTCTCTCTAGGTCAGTGGAGAAAGTATTCAGAAGAACCCGTTGACTCTCCTCTCCACCAGCCTCCGCTGTACCTTCTCTGTTGATATCACTCAAAGGGCCAACCAGAAAAGCCTGGTGCTTTGTCTACTTTGCTCCTTAGAAATGTTCACAGCGAATACCTCTTGTAATGCCATCTGCTTTCATATTTTTAAATGTGATTATATTCCTATGAGCTGAGGAGCTATTGGTTTAGGGTAATATATTTGAAGTAACCAAAAAAATTTGGTGGACCCACTGACCTGCTTTTGATTTCTGAGGAATACAGCTTCACTATCTCAAATTCTACAAAACTTGTCCTGGGTTTACGGCAAAGATTATTTTATCTTCATTGCGAAAAATTGTTTCTGCCTGTTTTTTCAGTAGAGACATGTTGCACTTGAAAGATGTCTGTAGATGCTGGATTTGTTATCTTTTCTCCCCTTTCTAATTGGAAATACATGGTGTATACCTGTTAATATCTTTTCTTTCTGGAACTACTCACTCCTACTGATTCCAGCCTGTACTTCATGCTATGACAGGGTGCTGAGTTCCCAAGCAGCTTGAAGAGGGTTGACACACATTATCCACCTACTGAGCAATGGAAACTTATTCCAGAGAGTTCTGTGATCCACTTTGTTCCCAAATAACTTGGGCTACAGGCTGTATTTCCTTGAGAGTGCAGTGAAAAAGTCTGAATTGGTCCCCTAGACAGGGAGAAAACTTCGCCTGTGTACTCTTACCTCTCTCTGTGTTATTTCTTTGCCCGGTTTCTGCAGGGTCGGGTTATATGACCCTGTTAACATGTTCCTGCACACAAACTTGCTTATCCATTCATTCAGCTCACACGAGTTTACTCCCTGGATGATCTCATCCAGTACTATAGCTTTTAAATACCATCTCCACCCTAATACCTCTCAAATTTATATCTCTAGAATCAACTTTGCCCTGAATCTCAACCTATGTGTTCAGCTGCTTCTATAAAATCTCCATAGGGCTGTCAAACAGTGCTATCCCCATGCTTAGCATTTCCCAAACCAAGCCTTGTTCTCCCCTCAACCCCCACCCTGACACCTGATCCTCCCCTGAGGTTTCCCATGTCAGTGCATGACTGCTCCATTCATTTGGTCACGTAAGCTGAAATCCTTGAAAGCATCCTTAACGCCTTCTCTCACATCCCACATCAATCCACTAGCAGGTCCCATCAGCTCTACCTTCCAAATATATGCCAGGCCCACCCACTTGTCACTGCTTCTCCTGCTCCTTCCTTAGTCCAGTCCATCATCCTTGCTCATCTTGGGTGCTGCAGGAGTCCCCCCAACATGCTTCCAGTCCGACCCCACCACAACCCACTTTCCACAGAGAGGCCAAACTCATCCTTTAAAAATAGAAATCAAGACTTCCCTGGCTGTGCAGGAGTTGGGAGTCTGAGCTTCCACTCCTGGGGGCATGGGTTCAATCCCTGGTTGGGAACTAAGGTCCTGCATGCCTAATGGTGTGGTCAAACATTTAGAAAGGAAAAAGAAATCAGATTCTGTCACTTGCCTGCTTTGGCTTCCCATAGCACTTAGAATAAAATCCAGACTCCTAACCCAAAAGCCTGCCTTTCACTGCCGTGACTACCGCGGCAGCCTTCTTGGCACACCTTCCAGGCTCTGGGTAGCTGTTAGCTCTGCCAGCAGCTCTTCTCTGAGATACCTGGATCGTTACCCGCTCCCTTCATTTGGAATCTACTTCAGTGAGACCCTCGGTGACCACAATGTCTAAAGCAGGACCTCCGTTCTCAGCCTCCAGTTCTCTTGCCCTGCCTTATTTTTCTTCTCTGTGTTACATTTGATCAGGACTTTATTTCTGTGTTTGTATTGCTGTATTGCCAGCTACCCTAGTAGAATGTAAGTTCCTTGATAGGAGCTTGGTAGGCTTTGCTGGGCTCACGGCTGTGTCCTCCGGCGCCTAGGACAACACGTGACATCATGTACTGTGCTCGGGGAGTGTACATTCAGTATTGACTGAGTGAGTGAAAACACGTATTGAGTAGCCAGCTCTGCTTCAGACGTTATGCTGCAGGAAGGAAAAAAGAAAGCCTGGTGTCTGCCCTTGAGGGACTTGCCCTGGGTGACAGACAGACACAGAAGTAATTCTGTGATAGTGGTATGACTAGGGAGCTGGGGAAGCTGGTGCGAGAATCCCTCAGCTGTGCCCTCAGGAGTCGGGAAGTAACCGGAGGAACTGACATCTGAGATTATTCTTGAAGGATGAGCAGGTGTTTGGCAGAGAAGAGTAGGAAGGGCAGGCGATGTATGGAAACTTAACATACAACAGCATGGAGCTGTGATAGGACCAAGCTCTTGAATATGACCAACTGATTCAGCTGATGGGAGAGTTGTGTGAGAGGAGTTTGTACCATGAGCTTTCAGCAGGCAATAATTTATTTCAGTCCCAGTCTCCAATTAATCATATGAATAGATCTTTATGAAAGCTTATTGGATCATCTTCATAGATGCTGCAAAGATATTGATGTAATTCAAAATCCATTTTTCATTTAAAAAGCACTTTATAAAATAAGAAATGATGGTATCTCCTCAACATGATCAAGTATAGATATTACACCTAAAATTGAGCATCATGCTTGAGAGGGAAGTACTAGAATCCATGTTATGTCAGAAAGAATGAACACAAAGGCGCTTAACATTGTACATTATTTTGAATATACAATGAGCCCATGCAATGCTCAGTCAGTTTAGTTCAGTCACTCAGTCGTGTCCAACTCTTTGCGACCCCATGAACTGCAGCACGCCAGGTTTTCCTGTCCATCACCAACTCCTAGAACTTGCTTAAACTCATGCAGTACTAGAGACAGAAATTAAAAGCATAAAAAGTCAGAAGGGAGAAGTCAAACTGTGTTTGTAATTTGCAGGTGATAACAATTGTGTACTTGGATTGGGTGCTTATTTCTATGAATCAACTGAAAAATTGTTGTAAACGATAACAGAACTCTGTAAAGGTGGCTGAGTATCAATTTATTATGTGAAAAATCAACATTCTTCATGTACAAGATCAACAGCTAGCTATGATATAATGGTAGAAAAGATCTTACTTACAACAGCAAAAAAAGAAAAATCCAAAAATAAATGTAAATATACACAGAAATACATTATGCATATAAACACAGGTATCGAGTTTCACAAACAATCTGTAAGATATAAATCTTTATTCTTATAAATAAATGAAAATTTTTCATTCCCCTGAGATGCAGAGGAAAAAAAGATATAAATAAGTGAAAAGACAATTCATGTTCTTATAAAGAAAATCTCAACATCAGAGATTTAACACAAAAAATAACAACAGAACTGTTTGTAACCACACAAGCTGATGCTGAAGTTCATGTGGGAAAAAAATGTTTTTAATTAGGAATAGTCTAGAATTTTTAAAAAATGAGAAAAAATTGCTTTTCAGATGTCAAAATATATTACAAATATATTTATACATTTGAGTCAGGACATTAATTAGACAGGTCCATGGTGGAGTATGGAGTCCAGGAATAATCTCAAATACATTTGAAAATTTAGGTTACATTAAAAAAGGTGTCTCAGATCACTGCAGTTAAACGGGACCATTCAATAAATGGTGCAGCAATGACAGTAATAGCTCTCTGGAAAAACTGAAGTTTGTTGAAAACAGAAACGGTCACAGATTTCGAGACCAAGCGTATGGTGGCCGGGGTGGCGTGGGGGAGGATGGGGGAAGCGATAGTTGGGGAGATGGGATGGACAGGTACACACCACTGTGTTTAAAGTGGGTACCCAACAAAGACCTGCTGGGTAGCACACGGACCTCTGCTCCATGTGATGCGGCGGCCTGGATGCGAGGGGCGTCTGGGGGAGGACGGACACGGGTACCTGCGGCTGGGTCTCCACCGCTCACCTGGGACTGGTGTGACGTTGTCAGTCATTGCTTTGCTCCCCTGCGCTCTCTCAGTGGTGTCCGACTCCTTGCAGCCCCGTGGACTGTCGCCCGCCAGGCTCCTCTGTCCATGGAATGTTCCAGGCAAGAGTACTGGTGTGGGTTGCCATTTCCTCCTCCAGGGGATCTTCCTGAGCCAGGGATCGAACCCAAGTCTCTTGCATCTCCTGCATTGCAGGCACATTCTTTACCACTGCACCTCCTGGCAAACCCTGATCGACTATACTGCAATACAAAATAATAAGTTTAAAAAATGAAGTTTGTTGATAGCTAGTATTTTATGAAAGTGGAAGTCGCTCAGTCGTGTCCAACTCTTTACAACCCTATGGGTATAGTCCAGGAATTCTCTAGGCCAGAATACTGGGGTGGGTAGCCTTTCCCTGCTCCAGGGGATCTTCCCAACCCAGGGATTGAACCCAGGTCTCCCACATTACAGGCGGATTCTTTGCCAGTTGAGCCACAAGGGAAGCCCAAGAAAAATACTGGAGTGGGTAGCCTATCCCTTCTTCAGGGGATCTTCCCCACCTAGGAATCGAACCAGGGTCTCCTGAATTGCAGGCGGATTCTTTACCAACTGAGCTATCAGGGAAGCCCCAGTATTTTATACCAAGGTAAATTCTAATTGAATTGAAGACATACATTTAAAAGAAACCAAACTGGGCCTTGCTGGTATCTCCGTGGTAAAGAACCCCCCTGCCATTGCAGGAGACACAGGTTCGATCCCTGGTCCGGGGAGATCCCACTTGGTACAGAGCAACTGAGGCTGTGAGCCGCAAGCATTGACCTATGCTCCCGAGCCTGGGAGTCACAACTCCTGAAGCCCAGGTGCCCTAGAGTCCACGCCTCAAAACAAGAGAAGCCCCCACCGCGAGACGCTGCATACCGCACTGGAGAGCGGCCCCCTCACCACAACCAGGAAAAGCCCTGCGCGGCAGTGAACGCCCAGCACGGCCAAAATAAAACAAGTTTAAAAAGCCTAAGAATACTATAAGAATTTAGGGGGTAACTGTTTATATCCACAATTGGGAAAAGCTTTTAAATTTATCATATACATGCTAAAAGCCTTAAAAAGAAAGCCGTAAAATTAATCCAATTTTATGACAATGAAAAACAAAAGCAAGTGACAAACTAGGAAAAATATTTTTCAAGTCATTATAAGAGAAAAGGCAGATTTCTCTACTATATAAAGAGCCTGTACACTAAGAAAAAAGACCATCAATGCAATTGAAGAGATAACTTTAACAGAGAATTTACTTCTGAGGACATATAAGTAGCTGCTCATAGATGTATTACATGTACTAAAATGAATGTATTTTTAAACTTTAAAGTATTTTTAAGCTTTGAAATGAATATATTTTTAAATTTTAAAGCTACAATGAGATGTTATTTACCTACCAAAAAGACAGATTTTTTCCCTTTCAGTTTGATAACACTGTCTATTAGCAAGACTGGATAAAGAGGGTACTCTTGCATATTGCTGGTAGGAATTTAAATTGGTACCATCTAAATGGAGAACAGTTTGGTAAAATCACAACTGCAAAAGGTTCTATCATTTTAATGCTTACCTTCCCGTCAGCCTTAGGGGGAAATATATGGATGTGCAAAATTACAAGGTTACACATTGCAGCCTTGTTTATAATAGCAAGTCAAATTGCTATGAATAGAGAATTGGTTATATACATTATACTGTGTTCTCATAGTTGAATTTTGGTTGTAACCAAAAAGCAAGGATGAGGAAATTTTCTTATGTTGGTATGGGGTGAAGCTCAAAATATATTTTTGAGTAAAACAGCAAGGTACCTAATAGTGGTATGTTAGGTTTTGTGTAAAAAAGGAGAAAGAGTTATCTATAAATGTATATATTTTTGCTTAAATAGACATAAGATTCTTCTAGAAAGGCATATAATTAACATGAGATGCCTCTAAGAAATGGAACTGTGTGGTTGGGCTGGAACGATCTAGGAAATTTGCACTATGTACCATTTGTACCTTTTGAAATTTGAACCAGCCAAAACAAACCAAAAAATTGTAATACTATTTTTAAATCATCATCAGAAGAAACAAGCGTTACAAAAGCATGGATGAATCCTACAAATACAAGATCAAAAGAAGCCAGACATACACATGCCCCCCTCCCTCGCCAGAAAAAAATGTAGTATATTTTCCCATATATTCAAAGCTCAAAAGGAGACAAAATAAATCTATGGTGGAAGCAGTTAGAATGGCTGTCATCGCTGGGTGGGGAAGGTTCCAAAAGGGCATGGCAACCCAGTATTCTTGCCTGGGAAATCCCATGGACAGAGGAGCCTGGTGGGCTACAGTTCGTTGGGTTGCTAGAGTTGAACACGATTTAGTGATTAAACGACAACAGCAAACGTCTTGGCGTGGAGACTGATGGGACGGGGCAGGAAGGAGACTTCTGGGTGCCGCTCGCCTTCTTGATCTGGGTGGTGTTTACATGAGTAACTTGAAAAAATTCACGGGAGTGTACTCTTACGGTTGATACATCTTTCTGCCTGTGGACTATGCTTCATTTTTTTAAAAAAAATTACCAAAAAGGAAAAAATAATCTTTAGGATTAGTTTCAGAAGCCTGCAGTAACAAAATGCCTCAAACTGATGTTCTTAAAACTACGGAAGTTTTTATGTCTCATAGTTGCTAGAAGTTCAAAATCAAGGTGTCTGCAGGGCCTTGTTCCCTCTGACCTTGTAGAGGAATCGGTCTTTGCCTCCTCCTAGCTTCTTGCTGGTGCCCGGCAATCCGGGACATTCCTTGGCTGCTAGATGCATCACTGTAGTCTCTGCCTGCATCCCACGCGGTGCTCTCGCCTGCCTGCTCTCGCCTGCCTTTCCTCGGAGTCCCTTTTATAAAAGCGCCACCGCACCCCAGTGGTGTGGGGCTGGCATTTAGTCACTCAGTCGTGTCTGACTCTTTTGTGACTCCATGGACTGGAGCCCGCCAGGCTCCTCTGTCCATGGGCTTTTCCTGGCAAGATTACTGGAGTGGGTTGCCATTTCCTCTTTCAGGAAATCTTCCCGACCCAGGGTTCAAACTCGCGTCTCTGCATCTCCTACATTGCAGGTGGCTTATTACCGCTGAACCACTGGGGAAACCCCACCCCAGTGTGACTTCATCTTAAGTATTTACATCTGCAGTGATCCTATTTCTAAATAAAGTCCCATGCTGAGGTATTGGAGGTTAGGGTGTCAACTTTTTGTTGTTGGACACAATCAATTCATAACAAGGGTTAATGGAGAATTGTTAAAGAATGTTGGAGTTTCTTTAGAAGTCTGTTATAATCCCATTTCAGTGACTGATTTGTGAAGTGTACCATTGTTGAGCTCTTTGGTAAAGTAACCCAGTACTTTGTCTGCTAAGGGTATCTCTCCTTGGCAATCATTCAGCTGCTGGAGGAAAATGAAAAAGGCCTAGTCCACTCACTGCCCGCTGACAGGTGAAAAGAAAGTAAACAGGAGCTTCGGGGGTCCTTTGGTAGCCTCCTTCTTGGTTGTACGTTCTCTAGAACTAAGGGTCGAACCCTAATAGATTACAGCTTGGCACGCAGTGACCGTCCATCTTCATCACTAAGCAATAATGCCGATCTGGAGTTGGGCAAGTTTTAAAGGCCTCCTCATTTTTCATATTTACTCCAAGGATCCTATAGAGCCCTCAGTTTTCTGTGGGTACGCGTTTTATTTTTCTATCGAAGAGTCAACCAGTTTCCAAATGAGTAACAGACCCAGAGTGTGGTGTGTGGCTTCCCTTTTGGTTGTACATCCAGATCACCCTCGAGATATAATTAATCCTGCAATTCTCACCACCATTGAAGTTATTTTCCTGGTTTAATGAAATGATTATTTCGTTGTCACTGATTTCTAGTGTGTGTTCAAAAAGTTGGTTAGCCGAAGGGAGGAAAACAGAACAACATTAAGCCGCTTAACTGTTGAAGGAGGCTTTTAATCATTCCAAATTCAGCCATTCGAGGACAGATAAAATTTGTCTATGCTAGAAAGACATTAGAATAGTGGTTGCCTTAGGCAGGTGTGGGGGGATTAACAGGGATGGGGAATCTTTCTGGGGTGATGATTATATTCTGTAGCTTGATAAGGTTCAGATTACACAGTTATCTACATTTATCAAAACTCAGTGAGTATGAAATGATTTGTACATTTCGTTGAATGTAAATTATACCTCAGAAGAGAAAAACTATAAACAAATTTTGAACTCTAGCAAGTGATATGTCTGTTAAAGTATTTAGGGGAAAGTGCGCCGATGTTGGTAATTTATACTTTGATATGCACTCTATGTGGATTGACAGATGGATAGAGGAGTGGATACAGATGCTTATTATAATGTAATAAGCATAATAAATGGTTATTGCAGCATCTAGATATGGGTATATAGGTGTTCAATGTAAAATTCTTTACACTTTTACACTCTTCTTCTACCCACCCCTTATTTTATATTTATCAGCCCTGTGAAAATTAAATGTCAAGAAAAGGGCCTAATTTTGTAACAAAACATTCTCTCCATACTCTTCTCCATGACCCCCTTCCCCCTTAATTTTTTCCAACACAATATATTAATAGTAGAAACCTAGGAGTCAGAAATACTTAGGTTCTCCTGTGTCTGTTGCGGAATAGTTCTATGATCTTGAGTAAATTACTTTGAGCCTAGATTTACACTACTGTAAAAGGAGAGAATTCAATCAAGTGATCTACTTCTGGTAGATCCCTTCTGGTTCTGGAATGAAACTTTGCTTAGCTTTTTTTTTAACGTGTCTTCCTGTATTATCTTTTGGGCGATCAGCTGTAATGAAATCTTGAATCCAGACCCTGGCATACTCTAGAAGGAATAAGTCCCTTTCCCAACAAGACACACACCCTGCTAAGAGCTCATTTTAAATAATACTAAAGATTCTAGTCCCGGTGAATATTCCATCTGCTCCTCCATATTAGCCAGACTTGAAGTTAGTCGAATATTTAAGGCATTCAGGAGAGGAAAGCCATGATGTCTTACATCTCTTCCAAAAATATCAGTGAAAGCAGAGAAGAAAGTGATTTTTCTATGTGTAGATCTGTATGTTTTGTTTCACTTGGGCTTCTCCCTAGGTGAAAATTTCATTTAAATACTGATTATGGAAAGAGACTATCAATTCCTAGCCAGGTACTTTCCCCAAACCCTGAAAGCAAGACAGAGTAAATACGCCTGTTGGGATGTGTCTATTTCCACTCTCAGGGTATAACAGAACTCCAAGGAAAGAGCGATGGTGCGTCACAAGATAGAAACAACCCAGAGAGGTTAATCTGACCAACTTTGAATCTCTTCATGTGCTACTTACTCAGCTATGTTCCCAAAGACAGAGACTCAGCTTTCATCATGTGGATTCTTTGGCAGGTCTAGCTACCTGAGGAGTGATTATCCAGACATAGTCGTGCCAGATGTAAATTATATACCGACCGTAGTTGTCTCCGTGTTCTATCTTTTCCATAGCTTCTGTCTCTGTGTTTACGTATTCTGGCCCGTATATCTACATATTTTCTCCCTTCACTTCACTGTAAACCAAATGAGTAGTGGGACTGCTTAAATAATGAAAGAGGCTAATCATCAAGGACTTGACTTTACTAATGTACTCAGGTTGGAGATGTTTTTGGTGACGAGAGCATGGGCAAGTCATCTGATTTGGTCCATTATTATATTTTCAATTATCTTTGGTGCTCAGAGACATTAATATAGCTGAGGATGACACAGCGAATTACCACAGCTCTCTAACCGTTTAAATTGCCACTGTTGTAATCTGTAATTATAGAAATCAGTGTGAGGATTGTGGCACTGCATAAGTATCTTTCTTGATACTTTATTGCTGAATGAATTATTAATCAGAATCAGTCTTGTATAGTATTTGCAGCAACTCTGAAGAATACTGTATAATTAAATTTCATTATTCCTATTTTTGTGCTAATGTTTTATGATGTTGTAATTGATAATTAATTGGCCCAAAATTCACACAGTGCTTGGGAGTTTCAGGTGGCTGGAAAATGTTCAGCATGCTGAGTTCATTAACTAAGTAATGATCATTCTGTAAAGATCATACAGTCCAGTCCTATCTGATGAAAAAACTTTTGAAGTTGTTATATTAAATCATTAAGCTTTTCAGTGTTTCTTTAAAATAAAGTAATAATTGTGAGCACATATGACTAATTAAGAAATCTCAATAGATTTCAAATCTGGTCAATTTTACGTAATCAAATGTTGATTATGACTATCAGGCTTAATACTCTAGATTCAGTTGGTATGCTTTTCTATGTATAAGTTTCCATTCTAATTAAGCAACCAGCAGTCTCCATATAACCACAGTTTTAAAAAGAGAATAACAGTGCTACAGCCTGAAAAGCCGTTTCCCTCTGCCTTTAAAGAGTATAGCCCACATCTTTATAGACCAAGTCTGGTGTAATCTTCTTTTCCAATTGTCCAAACTGTTAAATGGTTTTCCTCCGCACAGACACAGAGAATTTAAAATCTGAAAGGATTATGAACTTTTCGGTGACTGGCATTCTAACGAAGAAATCCTGGTGTGAGTCTCTTTTGGTATCCTTTGCAACCTCGGTAACCAGCCAACGTTCAGAATCCAAGAATGTCTTTCACTCGGCCTGAGTTCTGTTGAAAAGAAACATCGTCAGGCATTTTATGTGAACTTCTGCTGTGCCATTTTATTTGACTTTTTTTTTAAAGAAGGTAATACTTTTTTCTGGTTTTCAAGTGTCTTCTTTAGAAACATACAAGTTAAAAAAAAAAAAAATAGGTGAACATCTTTTTCCTTTCCAAAGAATTTTGAAGGCATTGTGATAGGAAACTTTACAATGCATGTGCTATTTTTCAATCAGTTCTTTTCTAAGCTGGTCAGAAAACTATCCACTGGGGACTGTTCTTGGGAATTGCGGGGCAAATACACCTCTACTTTCCCAGAAGGATTATGAGTGGTTTATTTTCACATTGGTTGCCTTGACTCCAGTGTCTTACAACTCCAAATGATAAATTATTAAAGAGGAGTTTGTCATCAGACCGCTGTGAGTGGCAGTAAGGCGCGTTCCTGTAGCATCTGGGAGCATGTTGCTCAGTGGCCTTTGTCCGATGCTGGGGTGAGCATCAGAAACCTTGCTCTTACCGTCCTCTCTCAATTGCAGACCCTCCGGAGCTCTGCGCGATCCCAGGGCAGCCAGCAGCCAGGAGGTGAGCCTGCTGAGCTCAGCCATACTCTCAAAACACAGCCCTGGGGATGCAGTTGCGAGTCCTGTGTGCACATCATCTCTTGGGGGCTTGGCGGCCTGTGTGCTGCTGAAAGGGAGGGTACCACGGGCCGTCTCTCTGGCATTTGAGAGCAGTGGCTGTGAATTTAGAGAGAAATCAGAGCCATCGTGCTTTTGCCAGGCTGGAAGAGCTAAACAATGGTCTGTGGGGATCCACCTCGTGCAGACCCAGTGGGCAAAGAATGTGTTTCGGGGAAGAACCTGCCTGCCAGTGAAGGAGACATGAGAGATGTGGGCCTGACCCCTGGGTCGGGAAGATCCCCTGCAGCAGGGCATGGCAGCCCAGTCCGGTACTCCTGCCTGGGGAATCACGTGGACAGACGAGCCTGGCAGGCGGCAGTCCACGGGGTCGCAGAGTCAGACGTGGCTGAAGTGACCTAGCAACACACACACACACACACAGGAAGCGCAGTGCCGTCCTCTGTAACAACCCAGAGGGGTGGGGGAGGGTGAGGAGTGGGAAGGGAGGTTCAAGACGGGGGGATATGTGTACGCTTGTGATGGACCCATGTTGTTGTATGACAGAGGCCAACACAGATTGTAAAGCAATAGTCCAATTAAAGACAAATTAAAAAGAGAAAAGAATGTGTTGCACTGAAAGCCTGGAAATAAAACACACTTAAGCCCCTTCCACTGAGAAAGTCTGCAGATGTTAGCTTTTCCTTTATTGTGTCAACCTAGGCTTTTCCTATAGCTTTTTTAAAATGTATTTTTAATTGAAGGATAACGGATTTACAGTGTTGTGTTGGTTTATGCCATCCATCAACAGGAATCAGCCATTGGTACGCACATGTCCCCTCCCTCCCACCCTCTAGTTGTCACAGAAGTGCAGCTTAAGTCCCCTGAGGCATGCAGCAGACCCCACTGGCTGGCTGTCTTGCAGATGGTGGTGTGTGTTTCCACGCTCCTCTCTCCTTTTGTCCCCTGTAGGGTTTTTACCTTCCCGTTCTCTAGGCGTGTACCTTGGCGGTTATGGCGTTGGTCTCCGCTAACATTCACATTATGCAGAAGGGCCAGAGTCTTCTGTGGATAAACAGACAGGCACGGCAGCCTGGTGGCCCAGGGAAGACAGACGGCCCCAGAGAGCATAGGAAGATGTGAGGAGAAGCAGGTTTGAAGGAAACCTCGCCCCAAACAGAAGCAGCACCGAGTGGTGCAGGAGGACGGAGAGGCGGGCGGGAGGACGGAGAGGCGGGCGGGAGGACGGAGAGGCAGGCGGAAGGACGGAGAGAGGATGGAGAGGCAGGCAGGAGGACGGAGAGGAGGGCGGGAGGACGGAGAGGAGGACGGAGAGAGGATGGAGAGGCAGGCAGGAGGACGGAGAGGAGGGCGGGGGGACGGAGAGGAGGGCGGGGGGACGGAGAGGCGGGCGCGGGGACGGAGAGGAGGGCGGGGGGACGGAGAGGAGGGCGGGGGGACGGAGAGGAGGGCGGGAGGACGGAGAGGAGGGCGGGAGGACGGAGAGGAGGGCGGGAGGACGGAGAGAGGATGGAGAGGCAGGCAGGAGGACGGAGAGGAGGGCGGGAGGACGGAGAGAGGATGGAGAGGAGGGCGGGAGGACGGAGAGGAGGGCGGGAGGACGGAGAGAGGATGGAGAGGAGGGCGGGAGGACGGAGAGGAGGGTGGGAGGACGGAGAGAGGATGGAGAGGCAGGCAGGAGGACGGAGAGGAGGGCGGGAGGACGGAGAGAGGATGGAGAGGCAGGCAGGAGGACGGAGAGGAGGGCGGGAGGACGGAGAGAGAATGGAGAGGCGGGCGGGAGGATGGAGAGGAGGGCGGGGGGACGGAGAGAGAATGGAGAGGCGGGCGGGAGGATGGAGAGGAGGGCGGGAGGACGGAGAGAGAATGGAGAGGCGGGCGGGAGGACGGAGAGGAGGGCGGGGGGACGCAGAGAGGATGGAGAGGAGGGCGGGAGGACGGAGAGAGGATGGAGAGGAGGGCGGGAGGATGGAGAGGAGGGCGGGAGGACGGAGAGAGGATGGAGAGGCAGGCAGCAGGCTGGGCTTTGAGGAGGTGGTCAGGGAGGCCTTCCTGGGAACGTGACACCCGAGCAGAGACGTGACGGACGCCAGGGAGTGAGCCAACACATCCACATCTCAGAACAGCCCCGTGGGAAGCCGGTGTACCTCCTTTCATGCATGAGGAGATAAGAACTGACACGAGCCGCCCCCGTCCCCCAGCTCTAGGAGGTGGCAGGGGGCCTTCCTGGTTGGTGCGGCTGCCTTGAATGAGCTGCCCGGGGGTGAAAATGCAGGTTCCCACCCCACTCCGGTTACCTACAGCCACACAGGGACGAGCTCTTGTAATTCCCAGAGACTGCACGGCCGCTAGGCGAGTCCGGGTGCCGCAGGCAGGACGGGAGCCAGGAGATGCTGCTGGCAGAAGGGCCGGGCGGCGCCCCACCGTGTGAGCGCGGGAGGCCGCCCGGACCTGCGGCCAGCACCGGGGCGGGCTGCCGTATCCTTCTGTTTCTGGGCTGGTCCGGTCTTCGCTGCTGCGCGGGCTGTGAATCGGCGGTCCTCCTCCTCGCCGTGGCGGCGTCTCCTGGTGCCGCACCGTCTGCACGTCACGTGGGCTCCAGGACTGGCAGCCTGTGGGCTCCGCAGCTGAGGCCCCGGGGCTCCAGAACACGAGCTCAGTAATGTGGCTCAGGCTCACCTGCTCAGTGGCATGCGGAACCTTCCTAACAGAGAGATCCAGCCTGTGTCTCCTGCATTGCCAGGTGGACTCTTTACCACTGCGCCACCAGGCAAGTACTGTATTCACTTTATTTAGTCCTCGTAGTCTCCAGCTCTTTGCGACCCCATGGACTGCAGCATGCCAGGCTTCCCTCTCCATCACCAGCTCTCAGAGCTTGCTCAAACCCATGTCCACTGAGTCGGTGATACCATCCAATGATCTCATCCTCTGTTGTCCCCTTCTCCTCCCGCCTTCAATCTTTCCCAGGATTAAGGTCTTTTCCAATGAGTCAGTTCTTTGCATCAGGTGGCCAAAGTGCTGGAGTTTCAGCTTCAGCATCAGTCCTTCCAAAGAATATTCAGCACTGATCTCCTTTAGGATGGACTGGTTGGGTCTCCTTGCAGTCCAGGGGACTCTCAAGAGTCTTCTCCAACTCCACAGTTCAAAACCATCAATTCTTCAGTGCTCAGCTTTCTTTATAGTCCAACTCTCACATCCATACATGACTACTGGAAAAACCACAGCTTTGACTAGACAGACCTTTGTCGGTAAAGTATTGCCTCTGCTTTTTAATAAGCTGTCTAGGTTGGTCATAACTTTTCTTCCAAGGAGCAAGCATCTTTTAATTTCATGTCCTAGGAAAGAAAAGCAAAAATAACCAAATGGGACCTAATTAAATTTAAAAGCTTTCACACAATGAAGGAAACCACAAGAAAGGTGAAAAGACAACCCTCAGCACATGAGAAAATAACAGCAAACAAACCGACTGACAAAGCATTAATCTGCAAAATATACAAGCAGCCCGTGTAGCTCAACACCAGAAAAAAATTTTCTTTAAAAAAAAAGGATAAGTGGTCAGGCCCTGGTGCACTGGGAAGACCCAGAGGAATCGGGTAGAGAGAGAGGTGGGAGGGGGGATCGGGATGGGGAATGCATGTAAATCCGTGGCTGATTCATGTCAATGTATGACAAAACCCACTTCAATGTTGTGAAGTCATTAGCCTCCAACTAATAAAAATAAATGGAAAAAAAAAGGAATAAAAAAGGATAAGCTGTCGTCAATCTGGGAATGAAGAGTAGATCGAAATGGTTGGCATGTTGAGAGAGAAGAACTAATTTTATTGGCCACATACTGCATACTGAGAGTGAATTAATGAACAGACACACACGTGAAGTGTTTTCACCCTCATGCGCCTACAGGGTGGGTGCTCTTTATCACACCCTTTTTGTACAAATCACAAGAATGAGGCTCAAAAGAGTTACGTGCTGGTGGAGGCCGGGCGAGAAATGAGTGGCAGAATCGGGATTCCAGGCAGGCAGGCCGGCTCCTGAGGCCGTGTCCTCCACCTTGCACCGCCCTGCTTCTCTGGACCCTGCACAGTGCTTCGTGCTCGCCTGCTCTGTGCTCCAGGAAGTGCTCCGGGCACTTTGTGTTTGTGCTTGAGCTTGCTTGCTGCTCATGACAACTGGGTTACCGATGCGGGGTCCTCACAGAAAGCTTCTGGTCAGTACGCAGATGCCGGAAGACTGGCTCCAAAGCCTGGCTGGCCACTGCTACACCCAGTGTCTCTCAAGACGCAAGAGGGTTCTGATTTGAATGAAACATGGCAAAGGTTTCAAAGAGAGAAAACTGGGAAAGCCTGTCGTAGAAGGTGGACTGTTCAAAGCTCATCCTTCTAACAAGCATGGATGGGATGGAATCTTTTGGAAGCTTTCTTAGATGAGAATCAGTACAAGCCTCCCTCCATCTGCCAGATGCCTTCTCTTGGCATGAGTGAGAAATATATCAGGGTTAAGTGCCCAGCAGGGCAGACACGGTTGATATGAATAATATAATCGTGTACCACCATAGTTATGAGTAGAATTAGTCAGATGGTGGTGAGGATTGTTCCTGATGCAAACAGAGTTCTTTCTGCTTCTCAGAAAGCTCTCAAATCTGTTGCCCAGTTCACGCTCATCATGGATGTTAGAGATGGAAGGCTGCAGTGACGTCATGGTCAAAGTTGCCAGAAAACACCAGATCCCTCACATTATTGCATCATTTTCTCACAGGCCATGGATGGAGGTCAGGCAAACTGGGCTTTCCCCAGGTTTAACTAAGCAGGAGAATCCAGCAAACAAAGACACACCTCACTCTTCATGCAGTTTGGGTTTGCCTCGATATAAGAAACTCATTCTGTGCAGAATTACAGATTTTTTATAATGTACAAAGAAATTCATTTTCCTTTCATAATTATAGTTACCATTTGTGGAGTGTTTACTATAAAACAAAGACCACCTTCAAACCCTATTGAACTAGTTGAATAGCTTTGTACAGTCAGTTGCTGAGTCGTGTCCAGCTCTTTGTGACTCCGTGGACTATAGCCTGCCAGGCTCCTCTGTCCATGGAATTCTCCAGGCAGGAATACTGAAGTGGGTATTCCCTTCTCCAGGGGATCTTCCCAAACCAGGAATCAAACCCAGGTCTCCTGCATTGCAGTTGGATTCTTTACTGTCTGAGCCACGAGGGAAGCTCAAATATCTTATTGCTTCATCTCATTGAATCTTCGCAGCGTCATTTTGCAGGTGGAAAAACCAAGGATCACAGAGTCTAATTGGATCCATTAATTAATGTACCCAATGTCCCACAGCCAGGAGGTGGGAGAGCAGAAACTCCAATGGAGGGCCCGCTATCTAGGGTTGGAAGGAGAAATAGGAGTCAGGTACACTGTGGAATCAAGAAAGCACTGAGACAGAAAGAAAAATACCGTCTGCTGTCATTTATACGTAGAATCTGAAACATACAACAGCCTAGTGACCGTGCAGAAAGAAGCTGACTTGCAGGTACAGAGAACAAGCTCCGGTGGTCACCAGTGGGGAAGGAAGGCGCAATAGGAATAGGGGAGTCAGTGATGCAAACTGCTGGGTGTAAAATAAGCTACCAGGGTGTACTGTATAACACAGGGGATATCGCCTGTATTTTATAATAACTATGAATGAAGTGTAACCTCTGAAAATCGTGAATCACTGTATTGTACATCCATAATTTATATAATATCGTACATCAGCTATACTTCTTTTAAAAAGAGAGAGAACTTACCCAGAACCCAAAACAAAAAGGGAAGAAAAGAAAGTACTGAGCAGTCTCTTCCTGCCTGGTACTCCTGGACGCTTCTGGATGCTTCTCTGGTACCATCTGGTCATACCCCTTCCTTTCCATTTGAGGAGGGTGTTTTCTCCTCCATGGCAGTGCAAATCTGACTTTTTACAATGAGTGAGTTAGAACAAGACCTCTTCCTGACGGACTCTGCTGTGTCTGAGGCGTATCTTTCTCATCACGCTGAGATGCTGCCAAGGACAGGACGGGGACTTGGAAGGCTCCGAGCACGTGCTTCCCCCATCTCTCTTCACTGACCTCCTGCCATTCCCGCGTCCTCCCAGGAGAGCACTTCACCTGTGTGCTCATATTCCAGCTCCGTTTGATCTCTTTCTTGGTGGCAGATGGTCCAAGTGCTTTTATTACCTGATGTGGGATTTAACAGACTGCCAAGCAATGGTCGTAGCTTCATGGTTTTAATCATTTTGAAATGGAAAAACAGGAGTGAGGGTGCCTGGGCTTTAGCGGAACATTCACTGACCATTTCCAAAACGCCTCCCGAAAGGACCCTCAAACCAGATGACTCCTCTGCCCTGATGCCTTGATTGGGCGCTGCTGCCATGGGTGCCGAGTTTTGTTTTTAGTTACCAGCTGAATCATCTTGCAATATGAAATTCATCCATGCCAGCCTGCATCTCTGCAAAGATGGCAATATTTCAGAACAGAATCACACTGTCCAAAAGACCCCAGTACATGAAAGAAGCAAGTTTCCTCTCATTCAGAACCTTTTCTGTGAAAGCTGTCTTTCTACCAGGCCACAGAGGCTCAGTTCTGTTTTCTTTCCCACCTGTAAACAGCATACCCTCTCGGGAAGCGGAAAGCCATTGCTGGAGATCACAGGGATGAGCAGCCACAGAACTGTAGATGCTCTTTACGTACAGGCAGACCTTCCTGCCAAAAGTGCCTATGGAGGTGAGCCTGCCCTCACTCCCTGCCCTGAGAAAGAGTTAGGTGTGATGATTCCTTCTCTAGCTAGCACTATACTTCCTGATCAGATGATTTTACCCTCGGCAACTTACACGTTTTCGCACCTACAAGCGGTAAGTAGCCCAGAAGACTAGTCCAGGAAACAGTAGCTTTGTTAACATGGTTTCTTCACATCGATAACCAAGCCCAGCGCTGTCACTGACCTGGTGAGTAAACTTCTGAAATGAATAACACGGTTATCTATTGAAACGAATTCAAGGAGCAACATTTTTAAATGATGACACTTAACTATTCTTTTTTCCTCTCCTGTTCCCTCTCTCTCCTTCTGCATCCCTTCTTTCCTTCCCTCCCTCTCTCTCCCTTTTCTTTCTGCCACCCCCTTAATCAGATTTGAAGTCCACTAATTACCGAGTTCAGTTTTGTGGCAGTCTGAGATCTGACAGTGATGCTAACGTTGGAATTGGACAGACTCGCAGGCTCCCTTTGTTTCTGCGTTTGACTGTCAGTTGTCTTTTCCTAGTCTCTGATTCTCTGTTGTGAGTTTTGACTTGGTGCTTCTCTAAGACAGAATAATTTCTGTCAAGTTCTGGGAACTCCCCTCCCACCCGATGGAGAAGTTTGAGAGGGGGGGATGCGCGCCCTGTGTCGAACTTGCTCTGGGTACAAATCTGCAGCACCTTCTATTAAAACGTAAAATGATCCGTTGAGTCATCCTCTCTCTGGTTTGACTCAGATGCTTTATGGAGCACTTTGCATGTCATTTCTCTGTAATGATTTCCCCATGGAGAAGGGCGTCTGATAGAATCCAGGCAGACTGAAGATTGCTCTGAGTCAAATGGATCTTTTATTCTTTGAGTATTAACCCTTATCTCTCAGTTTCCCATTCTTGCGTTTTCCCTGAAGGAACCTTAATGAAGTAAATAGGTTCCACCACCCTCATTTAGCCTCCTAATCACTGTTCATAATTTCTTCTCACATTAGCAGCGTGAGGCTCTAGGGTCATATTTCTCTGGCTGGAAGGGAACACCAGGAGAGAACAATTCACACAGATGCCCTGATAGAGAAAAATGAAGAAGGGAAATGACTTCTTTCTGTCCTCTAACTCCTAATGTGCAAGAAGCAAATGCTGATAGGAAGCAGAGATTGATGTATGAGAAATGAATATAAATGGAGAACACAGATACGAAGAAGTAGGAGTGGAGGCAAACTGGAAGTGACAGGGTAGCCAAGGGTAGGAGTGGATCCACCCCAGCGGAGTAAATGGGGGCTTCGGCTGCACCCTGAGCTGGGAGCTGGCCGAGAAAGAACCAAAAGCAGGCATCAAAATACAGAAGAGACGAGCAGAGGAGATGATGGCAGAGTCGCATGGCTCCAGTCTACCCATTCCTAACTCCACACTTCCTCCCTGCTCACACTCCTCCCTCACCCCCACCCCACCATCACCCAAACCCCACTGACAATAATTGTCATTTTTTAGATTGGAATATGATTGCTTTACAGTGTTGTATTAGTTCCTGCTGTACCACCGTGTGAATCAGCTATATACACACATATATCCATTCCCTCCTTAAGCCTCCCTCCAGGCCCCCACATCCCAACCCTCTAGGTCATCACCGGGCACCAAACTCAGCTCCCAGGGTTTTCCGCTAGCTGTGTATTTCACATGGGGTGTATACAGTGGGCTTCCCTGGGGGCTCCGAAGGTGAACAATCTGTCTGCGATGCCGGAGACCGGGCTTGATCCCTGGGTGGGGAGGATCCCCTGGAGAAGGGAATGGCACCCCCTCCACTGTCCCTGCCTGGAGAATGTATCAGTGCTACTGTCTCAGTCTGCCCCACTCTCTACTTGCCTTTCCCCTGGGGTCCACAGGTCCATTCTCTATGTCTGGGTCTCTGTTCCTGCTCTGAACATAGGTTCATCAGTACCACTTTTCTAGAGTCCATGTATGTGTGTTATTGTACGATGTTTGTTTTTCTCCTTCTGACTGACTTGACTCTGTATGACAGAATAATTGTGTATCTTGAACAGTCTAGCTTGGAATCCCTTTCCCCCATTGACTTCAAAGCACGTAATTCTTTCATCTGCTTTTTGAAATGACAGTGTATGTCCTGTGTGATTACTAAATCCAAATCATAGCCTCCCCCTGGTCCCCGAAAAGCCTGACCTCACTGTTGTGTCACCTGACGTCACTGGGTGGGGATTCCTATAGGCGGAGCTGATGGACACCCCGCTTGATTCCAGAGCTACAGTTTCTGGAACCTGTCCTGCACACGGCAGCCCTCTTTGAGGGGAGCGGGGTGAGAGGAGAGCAAGGTGTCGAACCCCGGTTCAGTCCCCGGGGGAATGCATCCCACTGATATGAACAAATTGGCCCTTGATTCATCCTTCCTAGGGTGGACTTGTTTTTAAGGAGAAAAAGTTCAGATTGTTCTGGGGAAAGTCTTCCTTCCTTATTCATCTTTCCCAAAAGTTTTGTGGTGGTATTTCTCCATTCCAACCAGCTATGTTATTTTGAGCATCTCTAACTTCCAAAAAAAATAAAAGATCCCCCCCCAAAAAAAGATTTTTCAAGACTGTACTTAGAAAAGCTCACATTTCAAGTTTTTCTTAAACTTTCTATACTTTCACAGAACCATTGAAATTAAAACTAGAAATATCTTGCAGGTCACCTAGTCCATTTCCTCATTTTATAGATAAGGAAGTGGAAGTGCATTGAAGTGATTGGGTTTTCACAGAAAGAAGATGAAACATGAGATCTCTGAAAAGAGGCTTGTTCAGAAACAAGCCTGTTCTCAGATGTCTCACCACCTCCTGAAGGGCCTTATCCCTGTATTCTGCCCATTTTTGCAGATTCTTATTTAAAATGTCCAGCTAGATTTGATTGCCTTTAAGGTCCCTTCAGACCTTAAATTGTAGGTTGTAAGATGTGTGTATGTATTTTTCTTTAAAACACAAGGTCCACCCCAGGACCTTTGTAGTTAAGTCACTGAACTTAACTACAGGGAACTTGAGCTGTAAACTCTTTCCTAAAATCTTCCGTTTAGAGCGAGAGGGCTCAGTGGTGAAGAGTCTTCTTGCAGTGCAAGAGATGCTGGTTCGATCCCTGGGTCAGGAAGATCCCCTGGAGTAGAAAATGGCAACCCATTCCAGAATTCCATGGCAGGCTCCATTCCGTGGTGTTGCAAACAGTCGGACACAACTGAGTGTCTGAGTACATAATCATAGGATTTTTTTTACTGACAAAATACAATGTAGAAACAGAAAAGTGCATAAGCAAATGTGTAATTCAATAAAAAAGCAAACAAATATCTGCCTATCACTGATGTCAAGAAATAGAACTCTGTGGCAGCATCCCTGAGACCTCCCCAGCACCACTTTCCAAGAAGTCTCTTCTTTCTGTGTCTTTTTCTTGTTTCTGTTTTTATTTCTTGGCCCTGTTGCATTGCATGTGGGATCTTAGTTCCCACACCAGAGATTGAACCTGCACCCCCTGAATTGGGAGCATGGAGCCTTAACCACTGGACCACCAGGCAAGTCCTGAGGCCTCTTTTCAGTTTCACCACCTAAGTGTGTATCCATGGATGCTGAAGTGTTATCTGTTTTTGGACCTGATGTCCATGGAATCCAAGCATGTTGTTATTTTGTGCCTTGCTTCTGTAGCTCAATACTCAGTGTTAGGTTTGTGAGATTTGTCCATGTTGCATATGACTCTAATTTGCTCTGTATTCTTCCATTAAAACAATATATGCATATACTTCAGTGTGTTTATTCATTCGCGTTGTTTCCAGTTAGAAGCTGAACAACAGTGCTGTGACCACTCTTGTCCAGAGTTCTGCTACAGACATGCAGAAGCATCACTTGTGTGTCGTCTCAGAATGGAATTACTGAGTGACAACCTTCAACTTCGTCCAGTTCAGTTCAGTTCAGTTCAGTCGCTCAGTCATGTCCAACTCTGCAACCCCATGATCGCAGCACGCCAGGCCTCCCTGTCCATCACCAACTCCCGGAGTTTACTCAAACTCATGCCCATCGAGTCGGTGATGCCATCCAGCCATCTCATCCTCTGTCGTCCCCTTCTCCTCCTGCCCCCAATCCCTCCCAGCATCAAGGTCTTTTCCAATGAGTCAACTCTTCCCATGAGGTGGCCAAAGGATTGGAGTTTCAGCTTCAGCATCAGTCCTTCCAGTGAACACCCAGGACTGATCTCCTTTAGGATGGACTGGTTGGATCTGCTTGCAGTCCAAGGGACTCTCAAGAGTCTTCTTAAATACCACAGTCATTATATGATGCCAAAGTGTTTCCCAAAGAATCTGAACTGGTGGTCAGTGTGTGAGTCCCTGTGGCTTTACATCTTCACAAACACTTTATTTATCTAATTTTCCAATTCTTTCCAGTATTGTTGATATGTACTAAATCTTTAATTCTTTACTGCCTTTAGATTATTACATACCATCTGCTACCAACATTCTAGTATTTCTTCTAGCTCAGTCTCTGTATCATACTGTGCCTCTACAAATAGTTTACTTTTTTTTTCCTGTGAAACCATAGAATGAATGTACTTTTGTTTTTGTTTGTGTTGCAAACTCACAAACACCACTCAGCATGCGAGATCTTAGTTCCCGGGCCAGGGATGGGACCCACACTCCCTGCAGTGAAAGCGCAGTCTTAACCACTGGACTGCCAAGGAAGACTTTGAGTTTACTTTTGAAAATGGAAATGCAGTCATTGTCACTGATATTATGTTACCCGATAGTTTGAAAGTTTCGATTCTTTTTTGTTTGGCTCTGTTTATAAGAAGTAAAACAACAACATCAACAGCTAAAATTACCCCTCCAATCGGGGCCTGTTATGATGGTTCCTAATTTTTCTCAACTGCACAGTCAAAACCATTGTCACAAACCATATCGGTAAATTGAACTTCCTCCCGAAAGGTCAAGGAAAATGGAAGTTTATGTTGAAGTAGGAGAACCATTCAGAGCTATTAAGGATTTGATGATACAATTGTAAGTGCTTCCTCCTAATAACGGCCTTAAATTTCAGTTCCCAGTACACAGACAGATGGAGTGTTTTGAGTAAATAAAGAACATGGAATGTTTTAGTGCTCCATGTCAGGCCCTCAATTTAGCTATCTAAAGGCATTAGAAACATTAGGTGACAGGCACTGCAGTTTTCCATTAGAAAATGCCAAAATTGGATTGCTTTCCACTTTAAGTAAGAAGTTTGAGTCCTGATGTGATTGAAAAGTGTTTCCAATCCCAAAGTAATAACTTCGTAATTTTAATGGCACAGTGCACTCTAAAACTTCTATAGACTTGATAACTTTCTTTTATACAAACTAACCCTTACAGTTCTGTAGTAAGTGACTTTTAAAAAATGCTTCATAAGAGCAGAAATTTACTCAGCAAATACTAAATAATTTACTGTTTGATTCACAGAAGTGTTTGCTTAATGCACTGTTTCTAGGAGAAGTGTGGTTGGAATTTCAAGTGAAATGGTTTGTAATTTGGTCTTTTTCATTACCTGCAAGGCGTATTCATGTCTCCTCTTATGAAACGTAAACATGACACATTATCTGAAAAACGTAACATTCTACTTTTTTGTGAATTGCAACTTGTCAGGTTTCCCTTTGTAGTTCTTTTTCTTTCCTTGGCTTTTCAATGTAGACTTTTACCTTCAGAGCTAAGTGTGAGACATTTTAATTTCTGAATATGACCCAATAGTGAATGAAGAGTGAGCGAGGGAGTTAAGAAGTGCGTCTGTATTCATTAACACTTCATCTTTGAATGATAAAGAGTTGTGGTCTGTGTAGCTTTTTGAGAGGATGAGCATACTCTGATAAAATGATACTAATTATCTTTTACTGCCAAACCATACGATAAGATGATTGGGTTATATGTGTGTGTGCTTGTGCAGCTGGGGGAATTTTTGGCCTACAAAAAGAAGAATGAGATCCAGCCAAAACCCAAATCAGAACCTTTGGAAAGCTTCCTTACAATCTGATTTCAGCTAATGTCTGCACACTTTAACACATTGTCTAATGCTTAGCGTAAAGACTGGCTGTCAGATTCCTATATGCTATTCTGGGCTGTTACTCAGTACAAAGTACTTCATTCTTAGATCCCATGAGGCCTGCTACAGATTTCAGGATTTGCTGCATTAGGGGGGAAAATGTGTTTCTATATTGGTATGGCAGGTAAAAAAAGAAAATAAAACATAATGCATTGATAGGAGAACCAGATTTCTGGTTGGCATTGGTCAGTCCAAAACAGGAAAATGAGAATTCCTAGAAGAGCACCGATGATAACTGGGGCATGGGGAGGGCTGACTGATTTCTAAAAGAAGAAGAACAGCAGTGTGTTCCATTATGCTTGAAGAGGGGCCAGCAGGGAGGGGTATGATAAGCTCTGGTAGGAATGTAAAAACCAAGAGGCGCAGAGTGGGCTTGGCATGGCGTTGGAAGGGTTATCCAGGAATAATGCAATAAAAGTCAAGAAAATCCTCAGACAGATTAGAGTCTAGCAACAGCTTCATGGGAATGATAGCTATTTTTTCCTTTTTGTTATATTCACTAGTATTTTTTTTTTTTTAGATTCCACATACAAGTGATATCAATACAGTATTTGTCTTTCTCTGTCTGACTTATTTCACTTAGCGCAATATCCTTCAAGCCCATCTGCTGCTGCTGCTGCTAAGTCGCTCAGTCGTGTCCGACTCTATGCGACCCCATAGACGGCAGCCCACCAGGCTCCGCCGTCCCTGGGATTCTCCAGGCAAGAACACTGGAGTGGGTGCCATTTCCTTCTCCAATGCAGGAAAGTGAAAAGTGAAAGGGAAGTTGCTCAGTCGTGTCCGACTCTTAGCGACCCCATGGACTGCATCCCACCAGGCTCCTCCGTCCATGGGATTTTCCAGGCAAGAGGACTGGATCAGGCCCATCTATGTTACTGCAAATGGAAAATTTTCATTCTTGTTACATCTGAGTAGTATTCCATTGTGTGTCTGCATGTGTGTGTGTATATATATTCTGACCTGTAGAATTCCAGGGACTGTGTGGTCCATGGGGTCACAAAGAGTCAGAAACGGCTGAGTGCCTTTCACTTCACTTCATACACACATACATATATGCTTTCTTTATCTTCTCTTTTCATCTGTTGATCGACCCTTAGCTTGCTTCCATGTCTTGGCTGTTTTAAGTGCTGCTATGGACATTGGAGTGCATGTATCTTTTCACATTAGAGTTTCCTCCAGGTACATGCCCAGGAGTAGGACTGCTGGGCCATATGGTAGTTCTGTTTTTAGTTTTTCAGGGAACTTCCATACTGTTTTCCATAGTAGCTGCACCAATTTACATTCTCACCAATAGCGTAGAAGGGTTGCCTTTTCTCCACACACTGTCCAGCATTTATTACTTGTAGACTCTTGTGTCTGTGTGCGTGTGTTTGCTTTTTTAATTTATTTTTAATTGGAGAATAATTGCTTTACAATGTTGTGTTGGTTTCTGATACATCAACACGAATCAACCATAGGTATACATATTATTTGTAGATTTTTTTGTTGATGGACTTTCTGACTGTTGTGAGGTGATACCTCGTTGTAGTTTTGATTCAAATTTCTCTAATAATTAGTGATGTTGAACATCTTTTCATGTGATTGTTGGCCATTAGTATGTCTTCTTTGGAGAAATGTGTATTTAGACCTGCTGATTTTTTTATTGGATTGTTTGCTTGTTGTTGTTGTTTGATATTGAGTTCTGTGAATTTTTTATATGTTTTGGATATTAACCCCTTGTCAGTCACATCATTTGCAAATATTTCCTCCTATTGCGTAGGTTGTGTTTTCATTTTGTTTTGTTTTTTTTACGGTTTCCTTTGCTATGCAAAAACATTTAAGTCTAGTTAGATCCCATTTGTTTATTTTTGTTTTTATTTCCTTTGCTTTACGAGACAGATCCAAAAACTATTGCTATAATTTATATCAAAGAGTGTTCTGCTTGTGTATTCTTCTAGGATTTTTATGTTCTTACATTTATGTCCTAATCCATTTTGAGTTTATTTTTATATATGATGTGACATTAATTTTATAAAGAGTAACATTTTAATAGCATTCTTTCTTGTTTCCCCAGCACCACTTACTGAATGAAGCGATTGTCTTTTCTCTATTGTATATTCTTGCCTCCTTTATCATAGATTAATTGGCCATAAATGTGTGAGTTTGTTTCTGAGCTCTCTATTCTGTTCCATTGATCTATGTGTCTGTTTTTGTGCCAATATCATACTGTTTTGATTACTTTAGCTTTTACTGTAGTCTGAAGCTAGGGAGCATGATGCCTCCAGCTGTGTTCTTCTTTCTCAGGATTGTTTCAGTAATTAATAGTCTTTAGTGTTTCCATAAAAATTTTTAAATTATACTTTAGATCTGTGAAAAATCCCCTTGGTATTTTATAGGAATTGCATTAACTCTGTAGATTGCCTTGGGTAGTATGATCATTTTAACAGTTTTAATTATTATATCTTTCTAGCTGTTGTATCATCTTCAGTTTCTTCCATCTGTATCTTTTTAAAAATACTTGGTTTATTTATCTACTTTGCTGTACTGAATCTTTAGTTGAGGCATGCGAACTCTTAGCTGCAACATGTGATGTAGTTCCCTGATCAGGAATCTAACCCAGGCCCCCTGCTTTGGGAGCATGGACCACCAGAGAAATCCTCCGTCAGTATCTTACAGTTTTCCCATTACAGGCCTTTTACCTCCTTGGGTAGGTTTCTTCCTAGATATTTTATTATTTTTGATGCAATAGTAAATGAGATTGTTTCCTTAATTTCTTGTTCTGATTTTTCACTGTTAGTGCACAGAAATGCAGCCGGTTTCTGTGTATTAATTTTGTATCCTGTGGTTTTACTGTCTTGACTGATGAGTTCTGGTAGTTTTCTGCTGGCATCTTTAGGGTTTTCCATGTATAGTATGTCAGCTGCAGAAAGAGGCCATCTTACTTGTGAGCTGGAAGCTGAGGACCCACCTGCTGCCGTGACTCCATCGCTGCCGATGCCTGCTCTGCCTACTGGCGGGCCCTGGCCCAGTCCTGCTGCACAGCAGTCAGCCCCACTCAGACCTCACACCTCCACACTGGCTTCCTGGGCGGCATGTTGGTTTAGTTCACATTCCCTTGCTCGGCCATGGTCCCTAGAACAAACCTCTGGGCTAAGATACATAGGGCTAGAGGAGCTGGTGGCATCAGCTCCACACATTATGCTAAAATGTCCCTCTAGGTTTGAATTCTCCATTTCCTAACGGTAACTTCTCTTCCAGGATCTTGTTCCCTCCATTTCGTCCAGGATTCCATGGTCTAGCCTATCAGGTCTTCCTCACCTGAAACCTGTGTGAGCAGAGGTTGGGTTTCTGGCTCTTCCTCTCCCAGAAGGCTTTTTTGTTTGTGTTTTATGTGTTATTTGTGTGAAAAGCATTATAAATCTATTACAGTGCAGTACCCTATAACCGACTGTGTTAGCTGTGTACCTTGGTTAACTTTGTTGAACTTAAGAACAAATTGGACTTACGAACATGCTCTTGAAACGGAACTCATTTGTATGTAGGGGACTCACTGTTAATGTATTTCCAAATAATATATGCATCAAGGTAGAAACCAAAATGAAAATTAGGAAGTATTTTGAACTGAGTGAAAATAAAAGCTCAACATTTCAAAATCTGTGGGGTGCTGCTAAAGTATCTCGAGTGAAATGTATAGCATTTAAGTTTTCATTAGAAAAGATGAAAAAGATCTCAGATCAGTGAATTCAACTTCCACCTTAGGAGACTGGTAAAGAAGAGCAAATTAAACCCAAAGTAAGCCCAAGAAAGGATAAAATAATGAGAGCAGAATTCAGTATAATAAAAAATATAAAGTAATCAATGTAAGCAAAAGCTTATTCTTTGAGAATATCAATAAAATTGATAAACGTTGAGCCAAAGTGATCAGAAAAAAAAACATGACACAAATTTCTAGTATCTATATTTCAAATCCTGAAAGATGATGCTGTGAAAGTGCTGCACCCAATATGCCAGCAAATTTGGAAAACTCAGCAGTGGCCACAGGACCGGAAAAGGGTCAGTTTTCATTCCAGTCCCAAAGAAAGGCAATGCCAAAGAATGCTCAAACTACCACGCTATTGCACTCATCTCACACGCTAGTAAAGTAATGCTCAAAATTCGCCAAGCCAGGCTTCAGCAATACATGAACCGTGAACTTCCAGATGTTCAAACTGGTTTTAGAAAAGGCAGAGGAACCAGAGATCAAATTGCCAACATTCGCTGGATCATTAAAAAAGCAAGAGAGTTCCAGAAAAACATCTATTTCTGCTTTATTGACTATGCCAAAGCCTTTGACTGTGTGGATCACAATAAACTTGTGGAAAATTTTGAAAGAGATGGGAATACCAAACAACCTGACCTGCCTCTTGAGAAACCTGTATGCAGGTCAGGAAGCAACAGTTAGAACTGGACATGAAACAACAGACTGGTTCCAAATTGGAAAGGAGTATGTCAAGGCTGTATATTGTCACCCTGCTTATTTAACTTATATGCAAAGTACATCATGAGAAATGCTGGGCTAGAAGAAGCATAAGCTGGAATCAAGATTGCCAGGAGAAATATCAATAACCTCGGATTTGCAGATGACACCACCCTTATGGCAGAAAGTGAAGAGGAACTAAAAAGCCTCTTCGTGAAAGTGAAAGAGGAGAGTGAAAAAGTTGACTTAAAGCTCAACATTCAGAAAACTAAGATCATGGCATCTGGTCCCATCACTGCATGAGAAATAGATGAGGAAACAGTGGAAACAGCGTCAGACTTTATTTCAGTGCAGATGGTGATTGCAGCCAGGAAATTAAAAGATGCTTACTCCTTGGAAGGAAAGTTATGACCAACCTAGACAGCATATTAAAAAGCAGAGACATTACTTTGCCAACAAAGGTCCATCTGGTCAAGGCTATGGTTTTTCCAGTGGTCATGTGTGGATGTGAGAGTTGGACTGTGAAGAAAGCTGAGCACCGAGAAATTGATGCTTTTGAACTGTGGTGTTAGAGAAGACTCTTGAGAGTCCCTTGGACTGCAAGGAGATCCAACCAGCCCATCCTAAAGGGGATCAGTCCTGGGTGTTCATTGGAAGGACTGATGCTGAAGCTGAAACTCCAATACTTTGGCCACCTCATGCGAAGAGCTGACTCATTTGAAAAGACCCTGATGCTGGGAGGGATTGAGGGCAGGAGGAGAAGGGGATGACAGAGGATGAGATGGCTGGATGGCATCACCGACTCAATGGACATGAGTTTGAGTAAACTCTGGGAGTTGGTGATGGACACGGAGGCCTGGCGTGCTGGGATTCATGGGGTCGCAAAGAGTCGGACACGACTAAGCGACTGACCTGAACTGAACTGAGAGGGTGAGAGGTGCCATTGGTACAGATTTTACTGGTATTAGAGGAAAGTAAGGAAATATTATGTGTAACTTTATGCCAATAAATTTGACAATAGTTTTTGAATTGAATTTATAATTAAAACTCCAGGCCCTAAAAAGTCTATGGGAACTGATAAGCAAGTTAGACAAAGCTGCAGGATACAATATAAATATGCAAAAGTAATTTATATATCTATATACTCACAATGAAAAATCAGAATTGCAAGTTAAAAACAAAGCCATTTCTAATTGCATTAAAAATGTTAATATCCAGTTGTAAATCTGACAAAAGATGTGACCTTGGTTTGTGCAAAGGGCTTTTAGATATGACACCAAAAGCATGATCCGTTAAAGAAAATTGCTCCCTGGACTTCATCAATGAAGACTTTCTGCTTTTTGAATGACACTGCTAGGAAAAAAAACGAGAAGCTACAGACTTGGAGAAAACATTTGCAGGTCACATATCTGATAGATATAAGATATCTGATAGATATAAGAGCTTTTACAAAGAACGTTCAAAACTCAGTAGTAAGGAAACAACCCAGTATAAAATGGGCAAAGAATCTCTCCAGAGAAAATGTATGAAAGTGAGCGTGTTAGTCGCTTGGTCGTACCTGCCTCTGTGCGACCCCGTGGACTATACGCCTCCCAGGCTCCTCTGTCCATGGGATTCTCCAGGCACGAATACTGGAGTGGGTCACCATTTCCCTCTCCAGAGGATCTACTGACTCAGGGATCAAACTCAGGTCTCCTGCACGGCAGGCAGTACCATCTGAGCCACCAGGGAAGCCCCAACACATCACTGAATGTGGGACATGAACCTACGACCCTGAGATTCAGGGTCTCAGGCTCTACCGAGAAAATGGATAGATGACAAATAAGCACACGAAGGATTCTCAATATCTTCAGTCACTGGAGAAAACCAAAGTGAAATCACTGAGAGATGCCACAGTGCACCTATTATAACAACAAAACTCAGAGAGGCTGGCCATACCTCATGGTGGCAAGGATGGGAAAGAAGTGAGCTCTCATCCATTGCCATTCAAAGTGTAAAATGGCGCAGCCACTTTAGAAACAGGGGCTGTTTCTTTATAAGTTGGACTTAACACGTACCAAATGATCCATCAGTTCTATCTCTGGGTGTTTACATGAGAGAAAGGAAGGCTTACATTCATATAGAGATTTATACACTCATCCAGAGGAGCTTTATCTGTAACAACCCAAAGCGGAAATACCCAAGTATCCACCAGTAGGTGAAGGGATGAGTGCAGGGGAGAGATTGTTAAGGGATGTAAAGAGACTTGGTGGTGAAGAATATGTTCAGTGTACTGATTGTGATTATGGTTTCAAAATCCATAGATTTTGGTATTTGCGGGCAGTCCTGGAGTCAATTCCAGTGGATACCAAGCGACTACTGTATTCGGAGAACTCGTTCTTGGACTTCCCAGGTGACAATAGTGGTAAAGAACCCACCTGCCAACGCAGGAGATGCAGGAGACACGGGTTCCATCCCTGGGTCGGGAAGATCCCCTGGAGGAGGAAATGGCAGCCCACTCCAGTATTCTTGCCTGAAGAATCCCATGGACAGAGGAGCCTGGCGGGCTACAGTCCATGGGGTCACAAAGAGCTGGACACAACTGAAGTGACTTAGTATTGTTTCACAGTTGTGAAAATCTGCCAAAATATGTCAAGATTGCATGCTCTAGGCTGTGCAATTTTATGGTGTGTTAAAACTCTTTAAAAAATAAATAAGAAGGCCTTCTCTGGAAGTCTTGTAGTTAAGACTGCACTCTTCCACGGCAGGGGACATGAGTTCAAGCCCTGGTCAAAGGAACTAAAATCCCAAATGCCAGGCGACACTGCCAAGAAATTATTTAAATTTTTTTTAATGAAATAAGAATAAAGCCAAAAAGAAAGTAAGACTCACTATTGAAATTCATACTAGTGTAAACATTACTGGAAAATTGTTGCATGCTAAGTCACTTCAGTCATGTCTGACTCTTGTGACCCCATGGACTGTAGTTTGCCAGGCTCCTCTGTCCATGGAATTTTCCAGGCAGGAATGCTGGAGTGAGTTGCCATTTCCAACTCTAGGGGATCTTCCTGACCCAGGGATCAAAGCTCCATCTCTTATGTCTCCTGCATTGTCTGGTGGGTTCTTTACCACTAGCGCAACTATTAGGTAAATTAAATAGATTTTTTAAATTCATCAGTGGACACTTTTTAAAGCAAAGAACCCCTTGTAAAAGTAATCTTCACCGTTGAATATATCTTTCTCTTGACTCCTAATGTGATATACTGTATTTCCTTGAAGAGAGTGTACATCCAGTCTGCTGGAGCGATGATAGCACACTTGCACTTCTTTTCAAGAGCCTTTCATGACAGTAGTAGGGCTATGGTAACTGCTTTGTCTGACGTGGTGGAGGGCAATTGCGATAGATAAGTGGCTACATCCACTCCATCATACACAGTCCGTTTCGTTCCCATTTTAAATTACGTATTGTGATTAGATGTTTAACCGCTTGGCATCTTGGCCAAATTTCAGCCCAGAAACTTAAACACGTGCTTCATCAAGGCAGCATTGCCAATACTTCTGAATGATTCATTTCCTCTTAACACACAGTTCAGTTAATACTTGCACTGGGACTCAGTATGTGTGAAAGTTCCCTTTCAGTCCACTAACAAAATCAAAACTACCAAGTCTTAAAGTGGGTATGTGTTTTGAGTGGTTGGGGTGTTCCATTAAAAGACCTGGCTTTGTTTCCATGGGGTTTTAAACGACGCAGTAAGGGGAGAGGAGAAAAGTCAGCCATAGAACACACCTTTCCAGATGTTGTATGAGTCCACGGTGCTGACTGAGCAGAAGATGCTAACGGCGGGTCTGCGCCTTCCAGCCTGGCTCGGTCAGGGCGGGGGCTCACAGGAGGGCAGCATCCTTCCTCACCGTCTCCCTGACTCGGGGAGCCGCGCTGACCCGGGCTGGCTTGCTCTCTTTCAGGGTGTGAACGGCATGTCTGTGGATGAGAAGCCTGGCTCCCCCATGTACGTGTATGAGTCCACAGTCCACTGCGCCAACATCCTCTTGGGCCTCAATGACCAGCGCAAAAAGGACATTCTCTGTGACGTGACCCTGATCGTGGAGAGGAAGGAGTTCCGGGCCCACCGAGCAGTGCTGGCCGCATGCAGTGAATACTTCTGGCAGGCGCTGGTCGGACAGACGAAGAATGATCTGGTGGTCAGCTTGCCCGAGGAGGTACCGTACCTTGGTTTGTTCGCGTGGCTGCCGATAGAGGCCTGTTGACTGGGAGGTGGACCCGGGAGGTGGGCGCAGCGTCAAATCCCCGCTCGCGGGTTGATGATCAAGTTACCCACATGTTAGGTTTGTGGCTGAGCCGGTTTCTATTTGATGCATTTCAAGTCTCGGAAGCATGAATCTGAACCTCACCTGTGGCTCGCAGCCTCTTGTAGTTTCTAATTCACTTACTCTTGGGTTTTGAGTCGTTGGACTGAAGTTTAGTACAATCCTAGATGTGGGATCTGAATCACTGGGACTGTTGCTATGATTTTTCTCTTTCAAATGGTTGAAGGAACACTTGACTTCCCTTGAGAGTTAAAGAATGAAAGTATTCACAGCCCCTTCCTTGCCCAGGGGGCAAAGTAGAAGCAAGCTGTTGTTTTCACAGTTAATATAGTAAGATTCTAAGAAATGTAAACTTTGCTTTTCTCACCATTGTTGAAAATACCCTACTCAGGTTTCTTAATTACTTTGGGGGGGTCCAGTCACTTCTGTACCTTGGGAACACTGTCCAGAGATGATACTCAGTTGACTAATTTGAGCTGCCAGCGCTCAATAGATGGGCTTGATGCTGACAGACTGTTAAATTGGTCACCCCTTGGAACTGCCTATGCGGTTTCTCTTCTTCCATCATCCTGACTCCTCTTCATTTTTGTGGGATAAGGGTACCAGCGAGCAGCCTTAGGCTTTGTGTTCAGGCCAGAATCCTTTCCTGGGCACCACCACCGCGAGGGCCACCGACAGTTGTGCAGGCCATGCACTGCACAACTCACATCCATAGTCGTACGAAGAGAGCCCCAGAGGTGTGCCGTGACCCTCAGGGCAGCTCTTCACAGCACTCCTAGGGGAAGCCAAGGACCCGGTCACCCGGAGGGAACGGTGGCTGCAACTGGCTTTAAGTCCCAGAGGTCCTAAATCCAGTGCCTCCAGAGGCCTGGACATCATATAAGTGAATAAAGCAGGTTGTATATAAAAAGTGGGCTTCCCTAGTGGCTCAGACGGTAAAGAATCTGCCCGCAATGCAGGAGACCTGGGTTTGATCCCTGGGTTGGGAAGATCCCCTCTTGAAGGGAACAGCTACCCACTCCAGTATTCTGGCCTGGAGAATTCCATGGACTGTGTAGTCCATGGGGTCACAAAGAGTCGGACATGCCTACTGTATAAGAAGCAGGCAATGGTGAGGCAAGCATCTGCTCTGCAGAAAGACATTCAGGTTCAACCTAAGAAATAAACGTTCACACTACTATATACAAAATATAAAATAGATAAAGCAGCAAGGAAGCTGGGGAGCTTTATTGATACTAGTCAAAATAGACTTTAAGACAACATTATTTGCACAGGGAGGTAGATTCAATATCTTATAATAACCTATAATGGAAAAGAATCTGATAAAGAATATAGATACATATATATTCCTATATATAAGTTTGAATCACTTTGCTATACACCTGAAACAATTTAAATCAACTCCTCTTCAATTTTTAAAAGTCCCTCTATACCCCCCTCCAAAAAAAACCAAAATAGGCAGGGAGTCAGAGGGGTCACCAGATCCAGTCCCCTGTTAGACAGTGTCTGCAAAGCAGGAGCGTGGCCAGCTGGCAAAGTGAGGGTGATGCAGCAGTTTCACATGAATATTCCTTGTTATGTGCCCGTGTGAAAGGCTCCATTGCTCCTCACACCACTGGCACGAGGATAACTAAGAAGGTCCCAATACAAGACGCCAATCAGCTGAAGGTCATGTAATCGGGGCTGGGGTAGGGAGGGACGTTTATGTGCCAAGTGACATGGGAAGGCCGAGGAGAGGCAGCTGCCTGGTGACCACTGATCCCGAGCTGGACTGTCCTGGTCTGTGTTAATGGGCAGCTATTTAATCCATCATGAGGTTAAAAGTCTCCATTTAAACTAGTAGGACTTCATCAAATGTAAGACTCTTTCTTCGTGTCTCGAGGGGCGGGTGTCAAGAATGCCTGTTGAATTTACTTTCGCTCTAGAATCCTCTGAAAATATCTGACAAGAATCCCACTTATCCAGAACGGTTTTGGGGAGGGAGTGGAGTTTACAGTTAATTTGCTATCTGTATCTGTTTGAGAACCACCTAATTTATGTTTTTTACTGCTTTTAAAAAGTTAGATTATCTTGAAATGTATTTACAAATGAAAACCGTATTTACATAATTTAGTCTGTCTTCCATGACTGCTGACCACATCTTAAAACTCCCTGGACCCTGTACCTTATAAGCTCTGGCCTCCCCCCACCCCAGTAAGCTCTGTAATCCTCGTCTAGTCCTTAACCTCTCTGAGCCGCATTTCTTACCTGTAAAAACCCCTAAAATTCTGAAGTCCTTAAATTATGTATCATAATACAATGCCAAGGCAGTAACACCTAACCTACAGGTTTCTCTTTAGATCGAATCCCTGATGATCACTTACTTCCTTGGCACTGGGCTCTCTGAAGTCAGAGGCACACTGCAGAGATCTCACACAAAAATCTGCCGTTGGAACTTTTCGGTTGCTTGTGTTGCAGTTAAGTGAGAATCTGCTAAATGCTGATTTTCTTCTTTCTAGTCGTGTGAAATGATTTCTGCCCCTGTGTCATCTGCATTTCCAAATCATTAAAACGTTCTGGTTATTTATGTGCCTGAAACCTTCAGATATAACTAGACGTTTTTTTTCCCTTCCTATGATATGTGAATTCATATTGTCAGTAACCCAGCCCTAAGCATCTGGCTGATGGGCATGCAGCAAACCCCCATGGTGTTTTCCTTTGTGGGTCTGTAATTTTTTCTGAGACCACCCCCTTCCGAAGCCTGTTCCTCTGCTCAGAGCCCCCTCCTGCGGCCCCAAACACCGGGCGTTGTTTTCTGTCCTTGTTGGGTGCTCACTGCAGGGTCCTTGCAGGCTGAAAGATCATTGTCCTACTTAGCTCAGTGAATGACTTCATAGAGTTTGAATTAAGTGGTGAATAAACAAACATCACGAACACTACCTTGAAAAGTAGCTGCCTGGAACTCACTGGCATTTGGTTCCTATGATGTAAGAAAAGGCATCTCATTAGCTCCTTGGAAGTCCTCATCGTCATCCATCATGGTCAGATCACCTTTGGCCCTTGTCCCAGCCTTGTTCTCACTTGTCTCACTTCTGTGCTCTCGGCCGGCCAGCCTCCGAGCTTCTCAGGGACCAGCACGGCCAAATCCGAAAGCTCCACCTTTGGCTGGGAAATCTCCAGATACGAACTGCTACCCCCCACTGCCCTGCTTGGTCGGCTGAGGCCCGACCCGGCTCCGGCCCGCACCTGCCGTCCCCTTGGCGATTCTGACCCCCGGCCCCCGACGGGCAGCGCCAATTCCTGCAGAGCTGAGCCCACCACAGTGCCAGGGAGTCTCTCAACTGAAGGGGCCTCTTGGAAGTTAGAGTCAAGAAGTCGTCTCCCTCCCCCTCCACCGCCAAAATGGGATGACAGATAGTCCTTAGGGCTTGTGTGACTTGAGTGCTGGCTCCTCATTGAAAAGCACATCCAGGATTGTGTGTTAGCAAAGACTAGGGGATAAGGCGTTGTCTTTAGGGCTTTCATTCAGCGATGAAACAGATCATCTGATGCGTAATAGTGAGCATGTTTCGAGTTAAGAGGTGAAGAGAGAGTGGTTGATGTGCCGAGCATGGCAAAGCTATTTTTGCTCTGTCGGCAAGGATGTGGAGAAGGGGACACCTTTGTGCACTGTGGTGGGGATGTCGATTCATAGAGCCGTTGTGGAAAATAGTATGGAGGTGCCTCAAAAAATTAAAAGTAGTAGAAGTGCCATGCAGTCCAGCAAGCCCACTCCTAGTCTACGTCCAAAGGAAGTGAAACCACTCTCTCAAAGGGCTGTGTGCACTCCCGTGTTCATTGCAGCATAATTCACAATAGCCAAAATCTGCAAACAGCCTGAGTGTCTGTCCAGAGATGAATGGATAAAGAAGCTGAGGTCTGTATGTACATACACACATGCATACACACAAGAGAATGTTATTTAGCCTTTGGGAGGAAAAAAAGAAAATCCTGATGTTTGTGGCAACATGGATAAACATGGTGGACATTATGCTAAGTGAAATAAGCCAGACCGAGAAAGACAAACATTGCGTATTCTCACTTCTTTGTGGCATCTAAGGAAAAAAGTCAAACTCATAGTAACAGAATGGAACGGTGGTTACCAGAAGCTGAGGGGTAGGGCCAAAGGAGAGATATTGATCAAAGGGTACACACTTTCGGTTATAAGATGAATAAGTTCTAGAGACCTAATGTACAGCATGGTGGCTGTAGCTAATAATAGCATATAACATACTTGAAATTCACCAAGAGCGTAGCGCTCAAGAGTTCCCACCACATACCCAAAAGTAAACTGTGGGAGGTGACAGATAATGTTCATTTGTTTTCAGTGGTGATCATTTAACAGTGTAGACATATATCAAAACATCGCATTGTCTACCTTAAATATATCCAGTTCTCATTTGCCATCAATAAACAAACAAACAAGGAGACAGGTTATTGCCGAGGCTCTGGTACCTTTCTCTGGGCTTGTTTCCCGGCTCCTCTCACGCTCCAGAGAAGGGGAAGCTTCCCCCAGGGAATGGCAGTAGGGTAGGCGTACGTTCATGTGGCCCCTTCAGGCGGACCTTAGGTTCTCCTAAGTGTCAGAGTATTTCAGACTTCTGCTCACTCACTGTCTTTATCTTTTGTTTTTCCCATATCTTTCAGTTTCTCTCTCCCTCCCAGTGTTTTGTGACAGATCTTGTTTTGATAGTGCTCAACAAAAGGGAAGACTGACCCAAAAGGATTATGAAAAAAAAAAATGGCATTTGTTATGAAGTCTCCACCCAGGGTGCAGTAAAGAATGTCCCTGTGTCACGCTGCTGGGCCCAGAGGCCAGCAGGGAAATGATGGAATCTTCTTGTCTGAAAGTTCTTAGAGGCGATGAAAGCCGTTCATGTTCCGGAGTGGCTTGGGCCCCGTTTTTTAAAGAAGCAGTAAGACAGGCATGGTTGTCTTTGGACAGTGCTCTCAGGATGTCACACTGCAGAAAGCGCTCGGTGCTGCATGAGCAGACGATGCCCACAGCGTTCCGAGCCCGAGCGTGATTCTTGCGGGGGTGGGGGTGCGTCCCTGGAATGTGGCCTGACCAAGAAACGCAAAGCACTCCCCACCCCGAAGCACAGAGCCAGCCCTTTGGCGTCCCCTCATTTATCGCCGAGACAAACCTCTGAAGTCGAGTAGGCCAACTTTAGGAGCAGAGGAGCACCAACCACGAGGGGCCGGGAAAACCACAGTCGGGACGTTGGCTCTAACTGCACATGGGGTCTTGCGCAGGCCAGTCAACCTCCTTGAGCTTCTGTTTCCTCATTCATTCATTCATTCATCCTGTAAATGTTTATCAAAGGCTGTGCCGGGAGACAGCGTTTTAGATGCTGGGTGAAACTAGGGACCACAGCAGAGCTGACATTCCGGTAGGGGAGAGGAAATAAATGCAGCATGGACTTTGTTAGATGCCGCTGGGGAAAATAAAACAGGGAAGGGGGTTAAGGATCATCAGGGTTCAGATACTGCCATTCTAAATAGGGTGGTCAGGAGAGGCCTGATTGGAGGATGACTTTTTAAAAATGTATTTGTTTATTTTATACTTGGCTGCATCGGGTCCTAGTTGCAGTACGTGGGAGCACATGGGATCTTAGCTGCAATGCGAACACTCCTCTCTTAGTAGCGGCGCCCTGGGCTTAGGCACTCGGAGGCATGTGGGACCTTCGTCCTCTGCCTGGAAATCGAACCTGTGTCTACTGCCTTGGAAGGTGGATTCTTAACCACTGGACCACCAGGGAAGTGGTGGGGATGATTTTTGTATAAAGGCCTGAAGAAGGTGAGGGAGACAGCCGCGCTGAGCTGTGGAGGGAGAGTGATGCAGGGGGAGGCGATAGCAAGGAAGAGGCCCTGGGGCGAGCACCGCCTGGCCTGTTTGACGCACAAAAGTAGCGTGAACACGGGGTCCGTGCGAGGTGGCACAGCAGAGACGAATCGGGGACAAGCAGGGCACATCGCCTCTCCTTGGAATGAGCTGGGAGGCCAGTGGAGGGTTTCACAGGAAAAGGTGACTTTGACTGCTGGGTGAGGATAAATTGAAAGAGGACAAGGGCAGAGCAGGGAAAGCCTTGAAGATGCTGAGGCAGCAAAACCGGGCCTGACATGAAAGCCCAGATAGCTGCGGAGTGGTGATCAGTGTTAGATTCTGATAGTGTTTTGTTTTTTTTTTAATTTGCAAACATCTGTTTGTTTGGCTGCGCGGCTTGAGGGATCTTAGTTCTCTGATCAGGGATCAAACCTCGGTCCCATGCAGTAGAAGCATGGGGTCCTAACCACTGGACCACCAGGGAAGTCCCTCTGATAATATTTTGAAGGTAGAGCGTATGGGATTATCCTGTAGATTAAATACAACGTGAAAGAGAGTTAAGGATGACTCCAAGGTTTGGGTAGACTGTTGGGAGAATGAAGTTGCTGTTACCTGGGATTGGTGAAAGCCTGAAGGAAATAGGTTTCAGATGGTACTGGTGGGGCAGGATTAGGAGTTCTGTTTTGTACATAGTAAGTCTGAGATGCCTATTAACATCTAGGTGGAGTTGTCTGCTACATAGTAAGGATATACAGGTGTCCGATTCTTTGAGACCTCATGGGCTGTAGCCAGGCTCCTCTGTCCATGGGATTCTCCAGGCACGAATACTGGAGTGGGTTGCCATTTGCTTCTTCAGGGGATCTTCCCTACCCAAGGATGGAACCCGGATCTCTTGCATTGCAGGCAGATTCTTTACCATCTGAGCCGCCAGCGAAGCCCTTTCAGAGTTGTCTGCTACACAGTGAGGATACACATGACTGAGATTCATGGGAGAAATCTAGCCCGGAGTTAGAATTTTAATACCAGAGTATTGGGGATATTGAAAGTCCCAAGATCACATACAAATGCCAAATGAATAAGTATAGATAGAAAAAAAAGAGAGGGTGGTCTTGGGATTGATTCTTGAGTCTTTCCAGAACTAAGAGGTCAGAGAGAAAAAGAGGAGGCGATAGAGTAAACCAAGAAAGAGCAGCTATTGAAGTAGAAAGCAAAGCAAAAGAACAAGTGTAGTGTGTCAGAAGCCAGGTAATAAAAGTATTTCAGGGTGGAGAGAGTGACCAGCTATGTCAGATGAAGTTGATAGTGAGCTAAAGTGAGGGCTGAAAATTGGCCATCCAGTAATTTGGAAGCCATTCATGATTTCGTTGAGATTTGGGAAAGCCATAGGGCAAATCCAGTTGGGTTCTGCTCTAGAGAGAGGAGAGAAGTGTTTGAAGAAGCTCATAGAGGCTACATTTCTTTTTAGCCTTTGTTTTAAAGCGAGTAGAGAGGTGAGCCAGAAACTGGAGGGAAATAGAGTCACGGGAGAGTTTCTTTGGGCTTTTGTTTTCAGGAGGGAGAAATTCCAGCACACTTGCCCCCGAAGATGAAGATTATCAATACTCACTCATACCCAATTTTCCTCTCTTTCCTGCACACACAGGAAGACCACAGTCACAGTCAGGAGTGCAGGGTAACCAGATCCAGCCAGTAAGAGGTGAGAGGAAGTCACACGTCACTTCTAGCCTGAGGCAGTTAAGAGTAAGCCTGAGCTCTTCCTGTCCTTCTGTATCCGTTGAACTGGTGTCAGAGGACTCCTGGGTGGTGGAACCGCAACCCAGATTCTTGGGTCACTGTTGGAGGAGAGCCATCTGACTCAAATCAGACTGAACACGAATGAGGGATTAACTTTTCTGTTAAGGCATTAAGACTTGGTGTGTGTTTGTTTGCACAGCAGAGCTCATCCTGACTCATACTTGGGTGGATAGGCAAGTTCCAAAAGAGAGAAAAAACTTGCTGATATGGGAAACATAAGACTAGTCCCTAAAAGAATTGCTCTTGAGGACTTGAAAGAGGGTAGGATCTCCTGAACAAATGGGAATACTCAACTTAGCAAGGTTCATCCTTCAGAATTGATGGAGTTGAACTAGATGATCCCTGGATACCTAGCCTAGGCGACAAGTTGATGGTCTTTGAATTTTTCGAGGTTCCTACTGGAGGGAGAGGAAAAAAAAAATCCTGCAGGTCAGGAAGAGAGGCAAGATGTTTGGATTGAGAGGTAGGGAAAGACCAGGGAGATGGAAGGCAGATTGGTCTGGAAAGGAGAGAATCATTCGGCTTCAGAAGAGATGTGAGCTCACTTCTCTTCTCTTTGAAAATTCTCCCTGACCTTTTGGAGGTGGTCTTACCAGAGTTCACAGATGACAGCTCAAGAGCTGTAGAACCCCTTGGGCTATTTGGTAACCTAGAACACAGACAGCTTGTAGAAAATGTAGATCACTATTCTACAACCATTTCAGAAGTATCTTGAAAAAAATTATTTTCATTTAATGACCTCAATGTCCATGTGTGTATGTAGGGAGTAACAATACTGGGCAGCAATTTGCCTTTCAAGTCTGCTCTTCAGATTAATGAAATGTGATAAGTTAAACTTCTTGGAAGGATGGTGCTATATAGACAGTAGGTGTTATTATTCCCCTAGAAGGAAAGCACAACCTTCTCTGATGAAATGACTCTTACCTCAGAGTCCTCATTAAAAGCTGTGCTGCAATTTTCCAAGTTGCATTAGTGAGACTTGGCAGCAGATGAAAAAAAAAAAAAGCGAATAAAAAATAAGGCAAAATATCCCAGGTAACTACTTGCTGGCAAGTAAGAAGTTTTCAAGTCCTAGAATCATGCTGATAATTTTGAACTGCCTGAAGGCAGAACATATTTATAGTTACACAGAGGTGACTTCCAGCCCTGAAATCTGGGCCTCCGTCTCAGATGGGGGTGCAATAAAAGCAAAGCCACAAAATGGGGTGCTAATGCTATTGTGATTCCATCTCTGAAGACTGCTGAGTGGCACTGCTACAGAGGTAAGGAAATCTGGGGTGAAAATAGCCACAGCGATAGCTAATTTTAAAACTGAAATAGATAAGCTATTTCCAAACCTCTTACATTTTCTAAATCCTGAGGCCAGTAAGTCCTATTTAAAGAACTTTAAGCAGAGATGTGTTCCTCTTTTGGCATAGTAGAAGGAGTTGAGTAGACAAAAAACTAAGACCTGTCTAAGAATTATTTTTAAGTGACCTGATTTCAAAGCCATTTTTAAGACTTTCTTTGACTATACCTATTTCCCCCTGTATAATGTAGGATGAAAACGGTCATCAACATTTTAAAATAGGTCCATTTAAAAAACCTTTAACAGTAAAGTTGTTTGAAATTTTGTAGAAGTAGTTTCCAGGGTATCTATTCATTTTAAAACTCTTCTCTCTATATGAATTAAACATCCGGTACATTTCTTTCTTTGCCCTGTTATGGAATCTCTTAACTATTTCAATTAAAATTAGTAATAGCTTTAAAGACAAAAGTTCAGACCTGTAAAGTTCTTCACTTGATCAGGAATCAGAAGTATTATTTTTGTCATATTTAATCATAAAACCCAGGCCTTTAACAGGATACTTAATTAAACTTTTAATTCATGATAAGAAGTTAAACAGCACTTGGGAGGGTTTTTTCAAAATTATTTCCACTTCCCATCCAGCTTACCCAAAAAAAAAAAAGAAAAGTGTGATAGACGTAATAGCTGTCAGCCAGGGGTATTGTAGGTCATGCCAGCATGACTGGCAGCAAGCCATTGTCCAATTAGCACGGCTTTATCGATGCAGCGTCATCACTCTTGAGTACAGAGTTGAGTCACTCCTGGTGTGGTGGTACTTCAGTTGAGCCAGTGCTTCCTCGAATAGGTTTCTTGTTCACTGTTATTACCTGCCCTCCTTTGCCAATAAAAGTGCAGGACCATTTAGACTGAAAGCCGAACAGAAGAGAAACATTGATTATAGATCTCATTTCTCTTTGCTTCCTGAAAACTGAGATTGCAATTAAACAGTGAAAGCATGGTGTGTTTTTTAAATGAGTTACAAGAAAATACAGTTTCCACACCAAAATACTCAAAGTTGGAATCCAAGAATCGGTTTTGATTCTGTCTTTTCTTTGGCAGCTCTACCATTTGATACAAATGGGAGGATATCAGTAAAATTACCTAATCATTTTAATGGATTCACATTCCATTCAGAAACTTGGAATGTCCCCAAACGTCTTCAGGTTTCAGCTCTGTCAGGGTGTCCGTGACATTTCTGGAGGTGTTCTATACTAGCAGACAGCTTTGGAGAGGGACCCTTCTTATGGTGAGAACACCTGGAATCTTGGTTGGACAAGCTGTAAACCAGGAAATTGATTCAGAAAATTCCTGAATAAAAGGGAACATATCCAGGCGTTGTAGTGGTGTGTGGTTTTTAGTAGAAAAGGCTGTTCTTAGAAACACAGAGAAAGTAAAATCGTTGTTGGCATTCATCAGTTAATACCTTTCGGCTTCTTTCCTTGTTTGTTTGGGTTCTTAAGCAAATCACAGGCCAGACAAAGGGGTAGATTGGTTTTGCTTTCAGGGAGCAAGTAAACAATGGCACTTTTGGTTTCCTGATATTTCAGAAGTGTTCTTTTTTTTTCATTTACTTGGTACGCATAGTAAAATCTTTCACTGTGCCATCGACTCCTCAGATATGTTGACAGTCTCTCTCGCTGACGCTGGCACCTCTTCAGAGCTCACTGGTGATGCAGTGAGCTTTCCTGTCTGAGCTGGACTTGTGTGTGCACCCTGGCAAAGGCTGTGTGTGAAAAAGTGAGCGCGTTCAGCACCCTGGGTGGGATGGAGCCAGGCCCTTGATGTGAGCACGTTTCTTGACTGATTGGCAGCGCAGAGAACTGGCAGCTGTTCCCAGGCAAGCCGAAAAGTTGGCCCGGGTTTGGGAAAAAAAGGCTGGGGTTTAGCCAACAGAAGATTCCTGAGTTTAGAAGGAAATCAAAGGAAGGATATGGAAGGTCACAATTACAGGCCTCCAACTTGTTGAAGGAAGAATGATTTCATTTTGTCTTCTGCTGCATAGAGAAGAGTATTAAGTAAATGTTATCGCTACTCATTTTGTCCTGATTCTTTATTTCTGAGTCTCCATTTTTGTTCTCTTGGTTTGTTTATGTTTTTATTTCTCCAGATGCAAAACCGAATGACAGATTATTCTTCCTGAAAGTAGTATAGGGATGATGCTCTTTGCAGAGGTGGCATCAGCAACCAGAAATAAGTAAAATAAGCAGGTCTCAGAGAGTGTGGCCACATGCACGTGTGCCAAGCCGTGTCGAATGGCACCAGTTGGGATGGAGTTACGTACCCTCTGACTTCTCATGACTTATTTCCTACTCTTAGTTTATTACTTACTAAAAGAGAAGGGTGAGGAAAACAGGAACGTCCCTAAAAGGCCAGGAAAATGTCTGCTGAGAGATAGGCTCCTCAAGGGTCTCGCTCTGTAATGATAAGCAGTCTCGTACCACATGAGACACTGTCACATTTGCTTCATTCTTCCTTCCAAGGAACACCCTAGGCTATGTGAGAATATTCTTTCTGCCAAGCAGAGCTCTTCTATCCCAGGAATTAAGTGGTACCCTACAACTAGGAAGGTGGGAAGATTAAAAATGTGGACCACCAAGATTCAGGGGTAAGAAATATGCAGGGTTCTAAGAGAAGATGTTTGAAGCACACCTTTTGTAACTCTGGGGATTTGGGTGGCAAGGGACTTAAATCCTTCAGATTTGTAAGATATTCATGGGGAGAAATGAGATGACCTTTCCAAGTTCTGTTCAGCAGTCTCTCCTTGACTCCTCTTTGAGGCTATTATGGTAGACGTCGACCAGATGTTCTTACTTGCTAGCAGAAGAAATAGTATCCTGGCTACATGTCAGGGATCTTGGCTCTCTTCAAGATTTTTATAACAGTGCAAGATGTTGGACACTGGGGTAGGGTAGAAACAAACACAGAATTACCTCCAGAGATATGTGTGTGTGTGTTTAAAGGACAAACGGGTCCTTTAAGCCTTTAAGATGGCTTAAGGACAGTACTTTATAGAAAAAGAGAATGGACTTGGGGGCCCTAACGACCATCTCCTCCAAAGAGCTTACAATATATTAATAGTTGAATAATCAAGGCAAACCGTAGAAATCAAAAGGTGTGAACAATTCAAAAGCATTTGTTGTAGATGCCACGCCACGTGCTAGCCATTGTTTTTGCTGCTGAGGTTCCGATGGGGTGCTGGGATGGGGCTTTCCTTCCATCTCCTAAAACCAACTCTCACACGGATCGATCAGACTTCCTCAGGGAATGAGAAGAGAGAGATCCTTCAGGAAAGGATGCTGATGTGACAAAGGTCCCAAAAGAAGCAGTAACAGGGCCTTGAGGAGTCATCTCTGAAGAGCACAAAGGGTAGGTTTGGGGAAATAATTCAAAATAGGGTCAGATGCCATGGGGCCTTCCTATGAAAGAATAAAGTTTAGACAAAAGAATTTAGTCTTGATTGAGTAGCCAATAGTTGTGAGCCAAAAAGTGAGCCCAAATGGAACATGACAAAAAGGAATTTAAGGAATAGCTGTCCAGCGGTGGAAGGTTGGGTGGATGGGTTCCTAGACTACTCCAGACAGAGGGCTCGGTCAGAAGGCTCCGCTGGTCCCAACATGAACTGACAGTGGTTTGTGCCTGGTGATGAGCTAGGAGATCCCGAAACCCGAGCGTGGGACTCATCAGTGGAGAGAGAGGCTGTCCCGCCTTCGTGTGTATCTGTGGCACTTTATATATTCACAAGGCACCAAGGCACCAAGCTGATGACAGGGATACAAGGAACACAGGCCCATGGGGCGGGGCTGAGGCAACTGGGAATTGCCGACCCCTCTGAGAAAAGAGATGACTTCCCTGGTGGCTTAGCGGTAAAGAATCTGCCTGCCACGCAGGAGACTCAAGTTCAATCCCTGGGTCGGGAAGATCCCCCGGAGAAGGAAATGGCAGCCCACTCCAGTATTCTTACCTGGAGAATCCCATGGACGGAGGAGACTGGAGGGCTACAGTTCACGGGGTCGAAAAGAGTCGGACATGACTGAGCAACTAGACAGCAACAGCTGCTGAGAAAAGAGAAGAGGAAAAAGGGGCCAGGGCTGAGACTGAACCCCTGCCCCGAAACTCTCATTGCTGGTTCCTCCACTAAGAACAATCTTCTCTGGATGGCTGGTTTTAAGTTTATCTTCGTTTATTTGCGAAATAGTTAAGCCTCAACAGTTTATCGGACTGGGGGTGCCTATAGAGGAGCTCCCTAAATGACCTTCCAGGGAGTATGCCTCCCAGGTGATATTGGGAGCATCACTCCTTACATAGCACAGGTGGAGGCAAGGACCTACAAGAAGATACATACGAATGAGTTCTGTTTGAGAGTGTGTTCATAGGTCCAGCTAGCTGTTTGTAAGTCCAACAAAGTTAGCCTAGGTACCCAGGTAACACAGTCGGCTATATAGTACTGTACTGGAATAGGTTTATAATGCTTTTCACACAAATAGCATGTACATAAGAAGCAAACACAAAAAATAAAATGTTTCTAATCTTACAGTGCAGGATCTTGGGAAGTACATGAGTCCAGTACATCAGCTGGCATACAGGGACTGGCATCACATGAACAGGCAAGAAGAGTTACCGATGGGAGGAGAGAGAAGGTGGGGGATGGTGGAGCTGAAGGATCGTCAGCAATAGGAGACGGAAGCCGAGCTGCGGTGTCACTCCCGCCTGACGTTGATGGCACAGATTCTGGTTCCTTGCTGGAACCAGATGTAGGTTCACAACTTTGAAAGTTCACAACTTAAAGTTTCGAATGTAGGGGACTTGCTGTACTGAATTTCTGGAGGACAGAGCCTCTAGAAATACCTCAAGGGCGCTTGTAATCCAGTGCCACGTATTTTAAAGTGTTAGGAACAAATTCAGAAAAGGTGTTCACTTACCGTTAAAGCCATTATGATGACTGTTTGGTGGACACTTGTACAGTAGCTAAGCAACACAGTAAGACACACGGTAACAACACGCACACTCTCCACACGCAAACCCAGGCAGGAATCAGCCTGAGCATCGCTCCGGGTGAGTCACCTTGGCGTTAGATGTCTTCTGATGACATCCATGAAATACACACCCTTCCCGACGATGTGTTCCGTGTGCAACTTGACCTCATAAAACCTTTAGATATAATTTCCAGTCAGAGGAAAACCAATGATTAGAGAAACAAGCATAACAACAGCCTGAGGGAGCAATGGGGCAAATCTGGAAGGTGGGACATTCTGCAGGACAAATGACCTGATTTCTTCAATGAGTCAGTGTCATAAAAGTGGGACTACGCTAAATTAAACAAGAGTTAAGGGATTTAAAAACCAGATGCAGAATGTGGTCCTGGAGTGGTTACTCATTTGGATAAACCAGTTATAGAGAACCTTTGGGGGGAAATTGTAGACATTCAGATGTGGTCTGGATATTAGAGGAAATTTCCCTGAAATGGAAAGTTGGTAATAATTGGAAAAGGCAGACTGAGAAACAATAGGCCCAGTATGATCTTAGTTTGGTCAAAAAATACAAACTGTGAGTGTGTGTGTGTGTGTGTGTGTGTGTGTGTGTGTGTGTGTGAAGGAGACAGAGTGCATGTGCTAAGTGTTAAAGAGTGGTGACCTGTGAACGGTGGGAACGTGATGGGTTTTGTTTTGCTTCTCTGAATTTCCAATTTCCTACAGCATACATTACTTCATTTCTGCAATAATAAAAAGGTCATTTGAACAGTTCAGTGGATAGAAGGGAAGGAGGGAATGAAGATCAGATGGAGTGTGGAGCATAATGCTGGAAAATGTACAACTCTGCAGTATCGTATTAATGTGTGATTTCACAAGTCCTGTGACCCCATCAGGTTTCTTTCTGGAAGCACCTTCCTTCCAGCTCAGGGCCCTCCATGCTCCTGACTAAGAGACTAGAGTCCTCAACTTGGACCAAGCCACACTTGCACTCACTGTCTCATTGGTGAAATGAAAATTAACCCCAAAGGCAGTAAAGGGAATAGATTTCTTCTAGTTCCTTCTTATTAAAAGTTTAAGTCCTTTTTTCATATTTCAATTTACCTTGATCATTGAAACTTACAGATGCTCTTCCTTCCTGTATATTCTCTAGAGTTACTCCTCTGGAAATTACTAGTGTTATTTTCAGTGAAAATAGCGCAGATGTTTTCCAAGACTCTGACCGTCTGCATCTCCAGATAGAGAAGGAAGTTCTCACTGTCTAGTCAAAACTTGTGCGACTTTGAAGGATAAGAATCTGCCTGCCGAGGCCGGGACACGGGTCCGATCCCTGGTCCGTGAAGAGTCCACATGCTGAGGAGCAGCTGCACCCGTGTGCCGCAACTACTGAACCTGTGCTCTAGAGCCTGCAAGCCGTAACTGCGGAGCCCACGTGCTGCAACTGCTGAAGCCCGCACCTGAAGTCTCTCCTCCGCAACAAGAGAAGCCCCTGCAATGAGAAGCCCGCATACTACTAGAAAAAGCCCACGTGCAGCAACAGAGACCTAGGGCGACCTCATAAACAAACCAAAGGGAAAAGAAGCTACTTCCATTCTCAGCCTGGCTTTGTTCAAAGAAGACACCATAAGGCCATCCCCGGTTCCTGGAACGCCTGGACCGCTGAGGGCCCTGCAGTAATGGGATAGTTTCCCTCCTTCATGCCCGAAGTCTGCAAGAAGACAGCTGACACGTGTGTGACTGAGATTTCAGGAGCAAGCCAAAATAGAAAGTGATGCTCCAGTGGGTCTGCACCTGTAAGGCTCACACTGGTGTTTAAAACGACTTAATGCAAACTGCTTCCTACTCTGTGGTCAGTGGAATGCTGGTTCTTCCTTACTTCCTCCCCAGGAGCTTCCAGAAATGTCTTTTAAGTTTTTTAAAAAGTGATTTTCTCTGAAGTCCGTCTTTAGCTTGTTTTCCTGGGAAATGTATAGCTCTTTAACTCTTCTAGTATCCGAGTATTAGTCTGCTCAGACTGCTGTAACAAAAATACCACAGAATGGGTGGCGTAAGCAGCAAATTTATTTTCTTACAGTTCTGGAGGCTAGAAGTCCAAGACTGAGGTGTCTGCAGGCTTGGTTTATCCTAAAGCCTCTCTCCTTGGTTTGCGGATGGCCACCTTCTCACCGTGCCCTCACATGGATTCTCCTCTGAGCACAAAGAGAGAGAGCCCTGGTGTCCCTTCCCCTTCATGTAAGGACGCCAGTTCTGTTAGCTCAAGGCCTCACCCTTACAACCCCATTTAACCTTAATTACCTCCTGAAAGGACCTGTCTCTAAATGTGCTTATCTGATGATGAGGATTTAGGCGTATGAATTTGAGGAGACACACTTCAGTCCATGATGACCCACTGAAAAAGAGTGGGTTTATCATGACGATGTCTGGTAACAATCAACACAATATGTAAAGTGATTATCCTTCAGCTTTTAAAAAATGGGTCTTAATGAGTAACAAAGCAACACGGAGGCAGGATTATCCATGTATGTACAACCATGCAGCTGCATACTCTGCAGCTATACAGAAGAAAAGGTCTTCGTGTGCTGATATGAAATAATTTCCAGGATATATTTTAGAAGGCAAAAGCAAGACGCAGAAGCATGCATACACTGGATATGGTATGCTTCCTTTTGATTAAGAAACAAGGGGAAATATGGATATGTATTTATAATGCATATATATATAAAATATAAAAGAAATGGAACAGATAAACAAAAGCTATGAAAAGGTGGCCTCGGGAAAGTGGGCTAAAACAGAGTGAAAGAATTTAAGATGCAAGTAGCTTTTCTAAATGTATCTTTTTATTTGGTATTGACTTTTGAACGATTTAAATGTTTTATGTAATCAAGAAATTGAAATTTAATCAAAAAAGATGAAAAGTAGGGAATTCCTCAGTGGTTCAGTGGTTAAGACTTCACGCTTTCACCACCGAGGGCCTGGGGTTCAATCCCTGCTCAGGGAACTAAGATCCCATAAGCCTCACAGTTTGGCCAAAAAAAAAAAAAAGATTAAAAACAGCAAACTCTAAAGTTTAAAATAAATAGAAAAAACGAACTCTGTATATTAAATTGGTTAACTAACCACACAATAAAAGAAAAAATTAGATTAAGTTTTAAACATAGTTTTATGGCTGGACATCGTCTGTGAGACATTCTTCAAGACAGCTGGCCTGAACTTTTCGAAAGTGTCACTATCAGTAAAGACAAAATGATGGGGTCAGAGAAAATTAAGTGGGACCAAATGCAGTAAGTGATCTTAATAGGCTCCCAAACTGGAAAAAAATCTATGAAGGACATCCTTGGTGCAGTTTAGAGACCGAATGTAGACAATATAGTGTGGTTTATAACACTGTGCCAGCATGACTTTTCTTGGGTGGAAATTGGTATTTCGGTTTTGTAGAATATTCTTGTTCTCAGGAGATACATGCTAAAGTTTCTAAGAATGAAATGTCATGACATACTTTTGAATGGTTTTGGAAAGGTTTGAATGGTTATGTGGTGGAGTGTGGGTGTATGTATGTGTATAGATAGATAATGAAGATATAGAGAAGAGATCACATTTTTTCTTTTGCTTAAAACACCAGAGGTATTAAACAGCTTCAGGCACAGTTCGATCAAGGAGAGCACACAAATTTAGCAAAATTTAAAACTGTTGGTGAGCAGAAATGAAAGGTATATGGACGTGCATTTAATTTTCTGGATTAAAAAAACAGGAGAAAAAAATAATGGCTTCGGATCGATTTTGTCATAAAGGTGCTCATTCAGTAGAAGCGTTTACTGAGCTGCTCTGTGCCAAGCTCTGTTCTAAGTGCTGGAAATGTAGCTGTGAGCAGGACAGAGTAAGTGGGAGCCCTCAGGGGCCTACACTTTGACGCACAAGACAAATAAGAGAACAGGTAACTTTGGATTGTGCTGAGTGCTGAAAACAGAGTAAAACGAGCTGACGTGCTAGACAGAAGGAGAAGTGGCCTTAGATCGGGCGGGCATGGAAGTCTCTCCAAGGAGGAGACTTTGGCAGTGAGACCTGAGGGACCAGAGGGAGCCGTTCATCCGTGGACCAGATTTGCACGGAGCACCAGCCGTGTTGCTCTTCTACGTACCTGGTGTAGCCGGGAACAGAACACCCTCTGCCTTCCCAGAGCTTGCGTGCCCGTTAGGGGCCACGTATGAGAAACAGGGCTACGTAAGTTGGCGGTCAACACTACAGGGGAAAATAAAGCAAGGAGCCTAGTGGTTAGAGAGGACAGGAGTTGAAATTATGTTGTGTTTCATTTTGGCAATGCAGCTTTTAGAAAATTTCTTGAAGTATAGTTGACTGATAGTGCTTCAGGTATACACTGAAATGGTTCAGTTATACATATATATATATATAAGCCGCATATATGCGTATTATTTATGTATATATATGTACATATACATTCTTTCTCAGATTCTTTTTTCACTATAGGTTTTTATAAGATGCTGAATAGAGTTCACTGTGATGTACAGTAAGACCTTATCTACTTTATATATAGTAGTATATATTTGTTAACTTTAAGTTCCCTGTTTATCTCTCCCCACCCCTTTCCCATTTTGTCACCAGAGGTTTGTTTCTATGTTTGTGAATCTATTTCTGTTTTGTAAATAAATTCACTTGTATCGGATTTTTTAGATTCCACATATAAGTGATATCATATAATATTTATCTTTATCTGACTTACCTTACTTAGTATGATTATTGCAATAATGCTACCAATGGCATTATTTCATTCTTTTTAATGACTGAGTAACATTCCATTATACATATGTACCACATCTTCTTTATCTGTTCATCTGTCCACGGACATTTAGGTGGCCAGCTGAAATTCAGAAAGGGCTCACCAAACAGGTGACTTAACGGAGACGAAGTCTGAGCTGGCCTGTTGAGAGGGGACAGCACGTGGAGGGCGTGATGGTCCATGTTAGTGACTCGGCTTCTACTCAGTGAAACGGGATCCTTTGCAAGGGTCCAGAGAGGACAGTGGAGAAGGAGATGGCAACCCACTCCAGTGTTCTTGCCTGGAGAATCCTGTGGACGGAGGCGCCTGGTGGGCTGCCGTCCACGGGGTCGCACAGAGTCGGACACGACTGAAGCGACTTAGCAGCAGCAGCAGATAGGAAAGTAACATCATCCATCCTGTCTTTATAAAGGATGGCTCTGGATGCTGGGTTGAGGATAGGCTACAAAGGGGCAAGGGCAGAAGTAGGGATACCAACTAAGCATTGGTAGGGATACCAACTAAACAACTAATTATTGCTTCGATAAGTCAAGCGAGGGACTTCCCTGGCGGTCCAGTGGTTAAGACTCCATGCTCCCAATGCAGGGGGCATGGGTTCGATCCCTGGTTGGGGAACTAAGATCCCATGTGCTACACAGTGTGACCAAATAAAAATAAATAAAGTGAATAATTCAAGCGAGAGGTAGTTTGTAGGTGAGTGATCGCAGGGGAGGAATGCAAAGGCTTGGAATCCGACTCTGTTTTGAAGGTGAAACTGCCAGGACTTCCCACTAGCTGATTGGAAGTGGGATGTGAGAGAAAGAAAAGTATTCAAGATGACTGAGGTTTTGGCCCTAAGAGCCAGAAGGATGGGAGTTGCCCTGAACTGAGGTGGGGAAGAAAGACTGCCTGAGGAGCAGGTTTGAAAGAGGACGTGAGGGGCGGGCCGGGTGAAAGGCAGGGCCCCGGGGCCATCAGCAGTGAGGCCGAGGGAAACGCAAAACACTGAAGATCTACTGAGAATCTCACCGCGGGCTTGTGCAAGGATAATTGAGGTTGCCTTGGATACATCTGCTCATAGAATTGTCTTTTCATTTGCAAATTAACCTGTTGGTCATTTGAGTTCCATCCTCTCCAATGACAGGTGATCTCCCAATTGGCGCTGCTACTTGCCTCTTGGAGTCAGGCTCCCATGTGGAGATGCTCCTGTGTTCTGGACGCCGGGGGACGTTTTGCTGGGAAAGGGGGATTTTGCGCTGAAGATGTGGCTCTGTTCACAGTGACATGTGCGGCGGCGTTGGTGGGAGTGGCCCTGCAAGGTTCAGCCAGAGTGTCACAGTGCTTCCCAGACATTTTTTGCCAGTGACCCCTTTGACATGTGACTGAATTTCACAGACTGCCTTTCAGTTTTAAACCCAAACTTTCCTTCCTTCTGTGCCCTCCGCCTGCATCCACAAGGGACACACATTCTAAGCATATTTCGTTCCTCAAGAGCAGGCTCTGGCAGCTCAGAGTCTATTCATTCACATTCCATGGCCTCTTCTGCACTCCTTCCAAGATTCCAACAGAGGCTACACTTAAAATAATGAGGCTTTATTGATTCAGATTCTTCCTCCCCCAGAAAGATGCTGAGAACTTTTCATGGGAATTCTTGAAGGATCGTTGAGATCTTGTGGACTTCAGAGAGTGTTCTTGAAAGCAGGACTCTTAGAGCACCTTCAGAAGAGGTTTATTGATGGATACGATGGGCCTTGAGCCCACTCTGCTTGGGAGGACGCTCTCTAAGCAGCTGTAACACGTCCGGCCCGAGATAACACTCCAGGGGCCTCCCTCTCTAGCCAAAGCCAGAAACAGAATCCGGGGTGAGTTCGCCCTCGTCCTGTCTTTCATTGCATCCCTTCCCACCTCCCTCGTTTATTTAAAAGCCATATCAATCAAAAAAAGCCAGCCACAAAAAGACAAATAGTGCATAATTCCACTTAAATGAGGTATCTAAAGTACTCAGATTCATAGAAATGGGATAGACAGGTGGGTACCAGAGGCTGGGTCCTAGGAGGTCAAAGGGACTGGTTTAATGGTTACAGAATTTCAGATTTTTAAGGTGAAACTGTCTGGAGCTTTGTCTTACAGCAGTGTGAATGTACTTAACATGGCTGAACTATGCCCCTGAAATTGACGGAGATGGTAGATTTTCTGTTAGGCTTCTTTTTTTGTTTGTTTAACCACAACTTTTTAAAAACCAGATTAACAGCATTACTTCCCCAAAAGGAAAAACATACAGTTCTAAAAAGTGGAGTGCCTTCAGACAGAGAAAACAAGCAGAGTCCAAGGGGTAAGGCTTTTATAACTGTAGATGTTTCATCAATTTTCTGGATGCATGTATATTGTGTGTGTGTGTGTGTGTGTGTGTGTGTGTGTGTGTGTGTGTGTAAAAGTGTGAGCACTACAGCTTTCTGTACACATGTGTGGGTCTCCCAGACGTTATTATCATTACATCATAAGAAAAAAGACATGAGAACCACCCCTGAGTTACCCAGCACATCCACTGGTCCATCCTCTGCTAGGTTTAATATTAGTTAGTAGTCTAGTTCCATTCCACGTGGGGGCAAACTTCTATCTAGTTCATACTGTTCTTACTTACTTAAAATGCAGTTGTCTTTTGGTTCAGAAGTTCCTGAAATTCACCTTCCTTCGCGCTTCCTACACACTTGGGCCCCTTTTTCCAACCAGTGTTGGACTGGATAATTCCCTGAGTCCTAAGCTATCTGAACTCCATTGGCTGCTCAGTCTGTGGTAGGTTATTTTTGGATTTTAGAATTCACTTAAATTCTTTTGGGAAACAAAATATTAATATATGATATTGTTTGTAATTGTAACTTGCTTTGAGTTAAAGGAGATTTCTTAAAGGGCATGATCATCTTCCCATCCAAGGCTTTCTTCCTTGTTACTTCTTACAAAACTGGAGCGGCAGCTTCTGAACCAGCGACGCCATCCGTCCTCAGAGGCCGGTGCCAACTTCACAACCTGAGGCCCAGTTCAATTGTTCACCTCAACTTTGTGTCCAGAATTCGCGTTAGAATCACTAATTAGATTTTTAAAAAAAGATCACAGACCTGAGAGACCCATGCAAGAATTTGCATTTGTGAGGTCCTAATCATTAGAACAGGAAATGGACGTCTGAGCAGGAGCTGGAACAGTGGCCTCCGGGACTTCCCCTCCCTTTGCTTCAGGAGCATCTCTTTTCCCTTGGCCTTAGGTTGCTGGCATAGAAGTACGTTCTCTCCCAAGTCGTGACGATCCTTGATAGATTACAGATGTTCCTTGATTATCAGCCATTAGTAAATGACAGTACCTGTTGCCATGATTTAGAGTATATCCCTCACCTCTTCCCACTTATTTCATTGCCTCATGTCTTCCATCTCTTCTATCAATACTTGTAGTCATTTATTCTGGTTTCTTTTCCACTCATCAGAAAAGATGTTGAGATTGCCTGGTTCAGTCCTAAAACCCATCCAAGAGATCACTGGAGAGGAAAGGCTTTGGGCTATTTTCTCCTGACATTTTAACATGTACAGAATGGCAGAGTGTGTACAGGTTTTACGATATTTTCTAATGGCTGTTATTATGTCAAGCCCTGAAAAAATACAAGATGGGGCTTGCCGCTATCCATTCAAACAAAACTGTGGTTCCGTGTGACAGACTCCATTTACTTCCCTGACAGGTCTAAATAGAAAGGGCTTACTTGTTCAGCAAGGGAAGTCATGCCTGGAAATAATGCCTGTGTAAATGTCTTGAAACTCAGACTGCTGAGTCTGCATTTATTTAATTTCCAGGTTCTGCAACTGTACAGTTGAATTTTTGTTGAGGAGATACGAAGGTCTTTGAAAATTTACATACTTGGGAAATCTGACTCCTTTATTTTTTTTTTTAATACTTCCTTTCATCGCATTCTGTCAAAGCGCCCTGTGTTCTCTGCAGATTGTTCACGATCTCAGCAGACTGGTTGGACTAGGTCAGAATTCCCAACTAGAGTAGCTTGAAGGATGTGTCGTTCATAGGCTTATAGAGGACCTGGGGAAGTTTAAGAAAGCTCTGGTTGTTTTGCTAACTCACAAGTCCATGTATTGGCCAGTGTTACCCAGAGTGAATGAAAACACTTCCCAGCTTGTCTTTGTTGCTTGTCAGTTTTTGCAAAGAAATGTGTTGTTTGTCAGTGTTTAAGGAGCTAACTAAGAACCTTGCCTCCTTTCCTTTCTTGTGGTAGAAAGTGAGGAGTATCAAGGATTGAAAGTTAGAAGAGGAGGCATGTCAGGAGGCACTTAGTCCAATCTCTTATCCACTTTGGCATCCTTTTATGATACTGACATAGGTACCTCTCCAGCCTCTGCTGGGACACTTTTAGCAATAGGGATCCCACCACTGCTTGAGAGCTGCCTCCCATTTTGTACAACTGTGATTACTAGAAAATTTTTTTTCATTTTTAGCAGAAATCTACTTCCCTTTAATTTTCATCTGTGGCCCTATTTACGCCCTTGGCAATGGAAGAGAACAAATCTCACTTCACCTTTCTGCGATCGCTCATTAGCTCTCTGAAGACAACTCTTGTTGTCTCCCTTTCTCTAGGTTGAACATCCCTGGTTCCATGGCCACCAGGGACATAGATTCAGTGTTCATCATGATGCTTTTCGGTATGGCCTGTTCTTTAAAAAAAAAAAAAAATTCTTTAAAATTATGAAGGTATGACATTTACAGGAGACTTGGGAAATACAGAACAAGGTAACATATGCTTCCACTATATATTACAGTTTTTTAAGTAGATGAGTTAAGATTTTTAGTTGCAGTTTCAATATCAAACTTTTAAAAATTAATAGGATGAATATACAGAGGAGTAGAAGAATATAGTGGTCTGGTCTTTTCTTAACGTACAGCACAAGGACTGAATATGAAAGTCTTAGTGTGATCTGAACAGTAAAGAATTGAGGGAAACTATAACCCCATCTCTGCAATACATCTCTTGATGTAGCTCTGGTTGTATGAAGTTTCCTGGCAACTCTGTCATAGTCCTGACACGCGTCATTAAGCCAGAACTCTCCCATCCTTTTTTTTTTACAGAGTAAACACTTTAAAAAAAAAATAGTTGGCTTATATTATTGTGCGAAGTTGACTTTTTAAAGTCCAGTATAGGAATTGACATCTATTTTTGTTAAATTGCATCCTTATACATTTACTCCATAGTATCAGCCCATGGTCATCTTTTAGGGTCTTGCTCTGATTCCTGGAATATCTTACCAGCTTATCACCCAAATCTTTTCCAAGTCAGAGATAGAAGTTAAGCATGACAGAGTGGAGAGAAGGCTAGGTCTTGTCACCAGATAGTTTCCTTCAGATTGAAGTTGACACTCATCTATCACCTAGCCAATGATTGCTTAATTTTGCTATCTTCCAAACCCCATTTTTTCATATTATTGAAAGAGTGACCTAAGATATATGTCAGGTGCCTTTACTGAAATCCTGAGATGCTATTTCTGCTGCATTCTCTGAGCACAATCCCAGCAAAACCAGAGATGAAGTTATGTTGGCATGACTTGGCCCTAATGAAGCTCGACTCATCTGCCACTTTACTGTCCACGTTTTGAGTGGGTGATGGTTTGTTTGCCAGACCCAGAAAGATCAAGGATACTATCCAGATAGAATTCCAAGACTTAGTTTTGCTCACTATGAGCACCAAAATTTTCAGCATGTAAGTGGGAAGATTTAAAAGTGCCTCGTGAACATCTGGATTGAGTGATAGGGAAAAACGTCAGGGAGAAAAAATCCTCCCTTGAGTATATACATTATAAAAATGAAAACAGAAGTCACTGTAATTCTGGGGGAGTGGCTGATAAAAATTAGGATATGATTTTAAAACTGAAGTGGAGGCTGGTTATTAGGAAAAACAAGAAAACAAAAACTGAGTTCCTGAAGCCCATGGTGTTACACATCTCTGTTTGAGAGAAAACAGGTTGAACAGAAAGACGGGGAGAAGGCAATCCTATCAGGCAAGTCTAGGAGTCAGTGGGAAGGGCTTCTTAGGATAAGATGCCTAAGCCAGTTCCTCAACCTTGGAATGGGCTTACAAATGCCACAGAATGAAATGCAGATTAAAAACACACACCAAAGTGGAGAAAAGGGAACTCTACTCCATTGTTGGTGGGAATGTAAATTGGTGTGGCCACCATGGAAAACAATGCAGAAATTCCTTAAAAAACTAAAATGAGGGTTTCCCTGTGATCCCCCCACCCCTCTCCCGGGTATCTGTCCTGAGAAAACTATAATTCAGAAAGATACATGCACTCATGTGTTCATAGCAGCACTGTCTACAACAGCCCAAACATGGAAGCAACCTCAGTGTCCATAGACAGATGAGTGGATAAAGAAGATGTGGTGCATGTGAACAGTGGAATACGACTCAGCCACGAAAAGATGAAGTCATGCCATTTGCAGCAACATCGATGGACCTGGGGATTATTATGCTAAATGAAGTAATTCAGAGAAAAGACAAATACCAGATGATATCACTTACCTGTAGATTCTAAAATACGACACCAGTGAACTTGTCATTTTAAAACAGAAACAGCCTCACGGACATAGAGAACAGATGTGTGGCTGCCAAGAGGGTTGAAGTGGGAGTTTGCCAGATGAAGACTGTTGTGTAATTAATGGATAAAAAACAATACCCTACTGTATAGCGCAGGGAACTCTCTCCAGTATCTTGTCATAAATCATCATGGAGAAGAATATGAAGAAAATGTATATATATAGATAACCGAACCACTTTCCTGTGCAGCAGAAATTAATGCAACATTGTAAATCAGCTATACGTCAATAAAGTAATTTTTTAAAGCAAAATTAAAAAAAACAGCACACACACACCAGAAAGAGCCGTCGTGACAGAGCTCCGCTGTGCACAGCCCGAGCCCACGGGGCCCGCCCCCTCCATGCAGGGGCTGAGTTCAGTCCGCCTCCAGCATCAGTCTCCCTTCCTGTCTTTCCATTTTCCTGTGTGAGCCTTTCTCAGAGACCAGGTGTTTGAGAAAGGTGTTAGAAGCCCTGTGGTAGCAGGACCGGGCCCTGCGCCCAGCAGCCCAGGGCCCTCATCCTTCCAGCCCCTTCGCCGTCTTCCTCGAGCCGTTGCTTCCGCTCCTCATGCCCCTCCTGTGCAGCATCAGAAATCACTGAATCCTCAGCAGCACTGCCGTGGAGTTATTTTTGGCTCTCCTCCCGCCAGCCCTGGTGTCTGCCGCGCGTCGACAACCATTAACAGCTGTTCGAAGGGGCTTTCAAATCCCTGGCTTCTTGCTGAAGTGCTTTAGCACCAGTTTTCTATGAGCTCAGCCCCACTGGAGAGGTGAGACAAACATGGCAGAAGAGTTGCGTGAAATGCCCGTCCTCTGGGGAGGCAGGCTCCCCTTCCTTTTGTGCAGGAAAGCTGAGCCTCTGACAGAGGCTGAGGCGCCATCGCCCAGCTGGGTGTCTGTGCAAACCGCCGAGCCCAGGTGGTCGCAAGCGGTGGCCCCGGAGGCTGCCCGGCTCACTCCCGGGGGCGCCGTCGGCTCTGAGCAGCCTCGGTATGAGGAAGCCAGCGTCCCGCCCTCATGGGCCTGCAGCCTCTGCACCGCCGCAGCATCAGGAGTCCTGGACTCGACACAGAGGAGATGGCCTGTCACCGCAGAGGCTGGAAGAGGCCCCCCGGGTCCCCCGAGGCCACCCGCAAACCCAAACCCAGGAGTCCCTGGAGGGCAGGGCGGCTGCCCCGTGCCCCTTCCACTGCAGAGGGCTGAGAAGGCTCCAGGAGACGTGTGGAAAGTTCTCTGCCCCGTCACTGTGAGCTCATTTGTTCTCGCCGGCCCCAGAGAGGACCCCGATAGTTCTGGTCACTGATTTATTTTGAGTGAGTGATTGACTGGGGGCTTCACTGGGTCTTCCTTGCTGCACGAGGGCTTTCTCTAGCTGCAGCAAGCAGGGACCACTCTTGGTTGCAGGCTGTGGGCGCCTCATCACGCTGGCGGCTCTTGTTGCAGGGCGCAGGCTCGGTAGTTGCGCCTCACGGCCGTGTGGAGTCTTCCCAGACCAGGGACTGAACCCATTCCCCTCCTCGGCACGCGGATCTCTAACCACTAGACCGCCAGGGAGGTCCCCTGATCTGACGAGTGCTTCGGGTCTCTGCCACTTTTTACCACTTCACTCTTGAGAGCGGTCAGGAGCACCCCCAACCAGAGGGGAGTTGCCTGGTGTCCCAGACTGGAAGACACAAGAGGCTGTGTCCAGTATCCCCCACCTTAGCGCTTAGAATACTTCCTCAGCCTCCTAATCCCAGGATTCCCCATCCCATGGATATTTGTAGCACAGCTTGAAAATGAAATGATTTCAAGTGATATGTGAAGAATTTGTTTTCAAAATCACTGTTTATTTTAATGACATATTGGATAAGTGCAACTCACATGTTAAACCTGCGATTTCACAGATAGTATTGCTTAGAGTGAGTTTCGTTCTAAGCTGAATTTAATTTTTAAGCAAAGTGAATTGTGTTAGAGAAGATATTAAAAATTGTGACAGTGGGTCATATGCAGTTTGGGAGGCGCTCCATAATTCAGTACATTTTGTCTACTAGTCCTCTTTGTTTTGTGTAGTCCTGCCCCCAAAGAAAGCCCCAAAGGCATTTTATTGGGAACACAGGTCATGCATATTTTTATAAGTTTTATATAAAATATAAGGAAATATGTGCTTCCCCAATGACTCAAGAGGTAAAAAGTCTGCCTGCAGTGCAGAAGATACGGGTTTCATCCCTGGGTCAGGAAGATCCCCTGTAAAAGTAAATGGCAACACACTCCAGCATTCTTGCCTGAAAAAATCCCATGGACAGAGGAGACTGCCGGGTTACAGTCCAAAGGGTGGCAAAGAGTTGGACACGCCTGAGCACGCGCACACACACATACACATAGACACATAAGAAAATGTACGGTTTTTGCATAACGAACATTTAGATGAAAATACTTTTTGTGTGTGTTTTTTGGTCATGTGATTTGTATATTTCTTGCAAAACATCCTAGCACTCCTGCGTGGATCCCTAAGTGTCTATCCAATTCCTCTCCTGTTTCTTTACCTTCCTCTTGGTGAGGGTAGAAAACGACCCTCTCCCTGACGACTGCTCTGAGCTGAGAATTTCTTCAGAACTCACATAGGTAACTTGCACTTATCCTATCTGAGTTCTGAGGAACTACACCTCTTCCTCCCTCTCTCCTTTTCTTCTCATGTTTCAGCTCAGTGAAGTTCTAGAGAACGTCTGTTTGGCTGTTGTGGACATCCTCATAACTTAAATACAGCTTCCCAAGAATGAATACAGAGAGTGATGCCCTTGATGTCAATAGCCCCATTTTCTGTTGTTAACGTGTAGAATAGGGAGAGGATGAGGCAAGGCAGATCATTTAAGCCCAAATACAAAGCACCTTGAATGCCGTGCTTGAAGGGCTTGGGTTTTATTCTGCAGGAAGCAGGTTGACGAGCTGTCATTAAGAAGATGAGTCAGGCAGGGATACAAAGGAAGGACTGAGAGACACAGGTACGATGGCCAGGTTGTTGCGGTGGCCGAGCAAGAAGTCATGAGGCCGTGAAATTAGGTGTGTTTGCTGGAAAAGAAAGAGATGAGATGACTTTTACAGACCTAAAGGAAACAGAAGAAGACCTCACGTTATGTCATAGTTTTCACTGATCCATTCGTCAACTTGCTTGCTTATTTTGTTACTTGTCCTAGGTCAGTGTGGTCCAATAGCATCTTCTGCGGACATGTCCTTCTGCACACTGTCTATGTGTGTTACATATGGTAGCTACTAGTCACGTGGGGCTGTCAAGCACTTGAAATGTGGCTAGAGGGACTGAGGAACTGAATTTTTCATTTTATTTCATTCTGATTAGTTTTAATGTCAACAGTCACACGTGACTGGTGGCCACCAAATTGCACGGTGCAGGATGAGTTTCAGGCGTCATGCCCTCCTTGTCTGCCGTTCTGTTCCTCGAGCCCAGTGCAGTGTTTGGCACAAAGTAGATGCTCAATAAATATTTGATGAATGAACCAGTAAAAAGAAACCCTATAAGGAAGGATTATGTCCTATTCAAACGAGTAGACTTTATGGAGAATTTTGGCCCCCGCTGAAAGCAGGAGGAGGAAGAGGGCAAGTTCCCATAGACACTGAAGATATTTCCCAAAGGTTTAAACTGAAGCTCCCAGCGTGTGCAGGTGGAGTCTTATCATAAGTGAACATCAGCCATGTGGTGGGAACATCGAAAGCTAGGGTCTGTGCTGTGGTCTCTGCCTTCTTGGTCTTCATTTCTGGCTCTTACAATGCACAACACCCACACTCTTTCTTGAAATATGTAAGGGGTGTTAATCAAAATGGAAAAAATAGAGTTTAGGGGGAATGAGAAAAAGAAAATGTGTTAGAGCTGGTTTGTTAGAATGGCTATAGAGGTGGGGGAGGTCACATGTGATCTGAGCTCAGGACTCAAGCCCAGCAAACCTGGGCAAGTTGCTCAAACTCTCTGCACCATTTTATAAATCTAAAGTGAGAATAGAAACTGTCACATTTCACTTCACAGGTTGTTGGAAGGAAAAAGTGGCATAAAAATATATAATGACAACATAATTCATAAATTTCCATTCAGGTGTTTAATATTACTTATTTATTCATTTCTTTGTTTACTTAATTGGCTGTGCCAGCTCTTAGTTGCCGAACTCAGGATCTTTGATCTTCGTTGCGGCACACGGGATCTAATTCCCTGACCAGGGATCAAACATGGGGCCCCTACATTGGAGGCAGAGCCTTAGCCACTGGACTGCCAGGGATGTCCCTCAGATATTTATTATAGTTTACGTGCACTGGGCCCATAGCTGAATATATGTCTGAAAGGCACAATTATATTAAAATACAATCTGGCAGTGTGCCTTTCAGAAAAACAAAAATAAGAAGTCACCAAATTTGAGATATCTATATTCAAAAAAGGACCTAAACCATCCAAATAGAAAAAAAGAGCTGTATGTCTCTCATATTAAAAACCAAACCCTGGAAGGTTGATACCTCAGCCTCTTTCCAGTATCTTATGATTGAGGAGTGCTTTTTGCCAGGAAGTTCCTGATCCAGTGGCCACCTCCCCTCCCCACCTGGCCAGGACCACCTCCCACTTCCCAGGGCAGCCCTTCATACCCTCCCCCCATCTTCCCTACCCTATACCTTCATCCTCTGTCTTTGGCCGCAGTCCTAGCAAAGAATTTAGACTCTTCTCTGCAGGAACTGCTCCTCCCAAACTTATAACTTCAGCAGTCCCTGTAACCTCCTGTTAAGAAACATCTCAAAAGCAAAATAAATAAAAAGGAAGGGACTTGCCTGGTGGTCCAGGGGCTCCCAATGTGGGGGGCCTGGGTAGACCCTGAGTGCTACAGCTAAGATCCAGCGGAACCAAAAAGAAGACAATCATCTCCAGCCACCTGAGTCCCACAGGACCACCACTGTCCCTCCTAGGCCTGCCCCATCTGCCTCTCTTTACTTCTCATGATTGTAGCAAGAGTTACTGTCATCCATGTGTACTCACCGTCCATCCACACAGAGCCCTGTCTTACCCTGTCAGTCATTTCCAGTTGACCGAGGTGGACCAAATCACGTGCCTTCTGGAAGTAACAGCTACTTACACGAAAGGCGCAAGATTTGGTCCATGTGTCCGGTTCTCAATGCTGTGCCCCAGTTGCAATATTTTTAAAAGAGTTCCTATTGAAAATAACTATAACGTTGTCACTAGATTTTCTTGTAGTATAGTACATCATCCCATTTCTTCCAAGACTTCCTTGAATGTGACCTCCCTTCTCATCTTTTTGTGATTTTATTTCTCAGAGTTTAATATACTTATGTGAAATAATAAGAGGCTGTAATAATAAGCAATTTCAATAAAAGTCTCATCAATTCAGGGAATCTAAACATCAGTTTTCAGATTTCACCATCATATTCCCCAATATTCTTCCTCATTGAGAACATATTCTCTTTCTAATTATAAAGACAGGAATCCCTATAAATCTTATTGGCTTGCATCATGTATTTATAATGATTGCTGTCTTTAAATATGATTAGACAGAGAACATGTTCTCAATGAAGAAAAATATTTAAAACAGGAATCATTATAAATCTTACTGGCTTTCATCAAATACATGGACTTACCTGGTGGCTCAGATGGTAAAGAATCCGCCTGCAATGCAGGATACATGGGTTCAGTCCCTAGGTCAAGAAGAACCCCTAAAGAAAGGGATGAAAAAAATAAAGAAAGAAGGGAATGCCTACCCACTCCAGTATTCTTGCTGGAGAATTCCATGGACAGAGGAGCCTGGAGGGCTATAGTCTACAGGGTTGCAAAGAGTCAGACACATCTGAGCCACTAACACTTCCATCACATATACGCTTGAATTATTATTTTCTATTTTGCATTTAGGGTGTATCTTTGTTTTCTTCCCCAAATAGTACCATCTATTGAGCCTAGTCAGAATCTGTCATCTTTAAACTTTAGTTCTAATTCAAACTTCTCCTTATGCTTAACACCACAAAGAATAAGGCCATTCTACCTCTGTCATTGGTAAAAATACTGAAAATTGATAGGTCTGTATAGCCAGTCCACAGTGTACCTGATTGTATTAACAAAAGGGTAAAGCTGTAAATATGCTAAAATTATACAAAATATAACACAGAATGAAAGATAATATATTTTAAAATCTTGTGATGTTAAGGAAAAAAGTTATACAGATTTCATAAAAAAGAGAAAGCAGCAGAAGACTCAGCATCTTTGGGTAGAGGCCAGCAGCGTTCCTCGGTTGCACGGTTAGGTGACCTTCCTACCGAAGGTCTGGGTCCTCCACAGGTATCCTCAGGGCTGAAAGGCATTCAGGAAAACCCACACCTGACCCTTCTGCTCCCTCTGGAGGTTGGCCACTCAGGCATGGTCCCTGCTAGAAGGGTTAGCCCCGGTGGTGTAGCTCTGATCCCAGACCTGTCGCTGTGAACGGCCTCACATGATGATTTCCATTATAGTCATAGGCCAGCCTAGGACAAGCGTACTTATAAAGTGTTTTTCTGTATAGCACTGCATATAGCCAAACTTACTGCCCCCTTCATAAGTAAAGCCAGGTTGTGTGTTTCACTTTTCGTTTTACCAAGGCAGGAGTCCTCCCCTGAAACTAGGGGAGTTTCCTAGTATTCAAGTGACATGACTGTAAGAAGAATCTTCACATTGACACTACTTGAAACATTTCCATCGTTTCGAGCATGGGTTGACGCAAATGCACTTCCATTTTTTGGTGGCCCGGTAGCTAAGGAACACAGGCTTAGGATAGGCGGCTTAGGTAAACTGTGTTCTAGAAGTTTGTTGAGAAACTAATTGCTTGGTGGAACTGCCCTGATGGTCCTGTGGTGAAGACACCACCTTCCAATGTAGGGGCACAGGTTTGATCTCTGTTCAACTGAGGTCCCACATGCCGTGGAGTGTGGCCAAAAAAAAAAAATTTTAATCTCTTGTTAAAGAAATTAGTTGCTTGAACTGCTGAGAGTGTCTTTTATCCTGGAAACAGGATACCCTTCTATCTGTGTTGCCTTTTATTTTTTTTAATTTAGTCGGTGGATAGATGTTTATCATCATGCAAAGAGAGAAAGAATTTATTTCTATGATCTATGAATAAGTGAAGGGCTGTAACACTGCGAACAAGTAGTAGATAATTCAAATGAGAGATGGCCTCATGGAGGAGAGGAGGTGTGAGTGGGATTTCCATAGGCGGGAAAAGGCCCTTGGAGTTCAGTGTCCCTGCATTATATGTGAGTCACACCTTTCTATGTTTCTGTCACTGCAGTTTGTACATTGCATCATAGCTGAATTATTGCTCGTCTGTCTCCTCATTTGGACAGTAAGATATTTGTGCAAGATTTCTGAGTGGTGATGGTAGTGGCGATGCTATTTTTAATCTGCAAATCAACCATCTAGGACAATACTCACATGGTAGCCATTTGGTTAGCATCATGACAGGTCTCCTTTAGGAAACTTTCAGAGGCAGGAAAATATGTAGTTTATATTAGGTGAGAAGGAGGGGAAAGACTGGAACCGAATTGTTGAGAACCAGAGTCCTGAATGCCAAAAGATGATCTCACTGGATTCTAGTTCTGATGCATTTTTTTAGCCACGCCTATTCTGTTGGTATTGTTAATTTTTTTATGGGAAATTCCTTTGGAGTTGCAGCTAAAGGACCCAGTGCTAAGGATACAGGAGCTTCCTCTGGGAAGGGGCAGAGATCTTGTTAGCATAGCAGTCATTTACTGTCTCTGCGGATCTGTATGAATGAGCCAGCAGACCCACCTCACCAGCCACCCTGGGAGGTTACAGTTGGAAGACAAAGAGCAGTGTCTCTGCTGAGCCTTCCCGAGGGCTTGCCTACCATTCACTTTCAAGTTCAGCCTATTCATAAAGTGAGGGCTGTTTATAAGTCAGGGACAGTGTGTATTTTATGAAAAATGTTTTCAATATCAGATTCCCTTTTTTCCTGTCACTCGCACAAATATACGTGAAAATGTTGGCTTATCTTTTCTTTGCATTAGCAACTTATGACTTTCCCTCCTCCCTTTATGTTTATTTTGTTGTTGTTGTTTTTAAAGACTAACCCAACCTGGCCAGTAGATTTAGGTTGGAGCTACAGTCACTCCAGCTGATGGCAGACAGCCTGGAATCGGGCTGGGGCAGCCTCTTCTGGGTGGCGGCAGAGTTCACTCCTCAGGCTTCGGTTTCCTCACTCTAATCATGAGCGAGAAGCCTAGAGTTAATTACAATGCATGAATGGGAGATATTCCTGGCCATATGTGCATTCATGACTTGCTGGCAGTTCCTCTGTGGAGGTCTCCATCCTTGTTTTTACTGAGCTTTTTGGCACTGTTTCTGCAGTTGGTGTGTGAATTTTTATGATCTGTTGCATGTTATTCATACAATTTCCTGCCCTGTAATGGTATCAGTTTTCCAGACGCAGAGGAACACAGACTAAAACCCAGGAGCCTGCATTAGCATAAAATGTCCCAGTTCTGTCAGTTTGATTAATTTGTCTCTTTGTCTCCACTCTATATGATAAGTGCTATTAATGGTTGCAACACTTCATATGTCAAAGTCTTTCTTCCTAATGACTTGAAAATGTGGTTTATTTCCCCCCTTTTTGTATTATTTTTCTCATTTAGCATTCTACTCGAGTATAGATTTGTGCCACGCTCTTTCATTATCTTACTGGCTGCAGCGCTGGAGTGATTGCATATGGTGTAGAGTATCCGTAAAGATGTGATCCCAGGGGCACCAGCTGCTGATGCAAGCTGAAAATAGATCCAGCGTGCGCTCAGCACTTTTCCCAGAGGCCTTTTATTTATTAGAAGCAGTCTCGGTACAGGACAGCTTGGATCCTCATTTAGCAAGATGACTTTTTGCCTTTCCCAACACTGCAATGACTTTGCTCTATTTACTGACACTGCTGTGTAATTTTTTTTTTTTCAACTGCCTTGGATCTCAGCAACGACTGGATCTCAGCAATGACTGAACCTAACATAAATTGTCATATAATCTCTGTATATAATGAACTCAAGAAACGACAGGCTCCATTTGAAGTAATGAAGCTTGACAGATCTAAGGTTTAAATTAAATAATCCTATTTGTAAGACAGCATTTATACATGGTACACTGCTTTAAAATGAATTTCTATTCTTCTCTAGCACTTCCTACACCGTTTTTAGTATTCTCCCCTTCAAAAGGACTTTTTTTTCCAGAAAGAAATGCATTGCCAAGCCAACAGCTCTTTCATAAGGAAAGAATAAGATGAAAAAATTTTTTTACCCATTTCAATCACTGAACTGGAACCAGCATCATTAATGATTCGAGATGGGTAGTTATTAATCCAAGCTGTCAAATCCAAATAGCTCCGACTTTTCTATCAGCGCAGAACATCTGTGATGGAAATATAATAGCAGAATTTAGGATTAAGATAATAGCTAACCTTCTGCACATGTTTTAGGTTCAAATGGGTATTTTTCAATAAAATCGAAGAGTCCTGATGATGAATATACATAGCTATTTTCTGAATACAGCCAAGAAGGACTATTTTGTAATGTCATTCTTCTCATTGAAAAATGTACGTTAGGACAAAGAGGAAGTTCGCTGTACATACTAGTAGGTGACATCAAGAGGCTCATTCCTCACTGCATGATACATTTTCCCACATTGCAAAAATAAAAAATAACATTTTAAAAAGTTTATAAGCAGATGACAATTTAAGAGTATTACTTACTGGCAGAACCTAGTCATCTGATAAGGAAGCCTTAGAAAACAGAATTTATAGAGAGCAGAGCTCGTCCTGGTGAAGTTGTAAATGTAGGAGGCAAATTAGTAAATTTGCTTTTTGCTGTTTTATGTGTGATTTTACTGCCCCAGAACCAAGCAGCTGTCAGAGAAAGGGGAGGGGGCGCTGTTCCCTCCTTAAATTTGTTGTCATTCTCAAACAGTCCCAGGGTATTCTGTTAGGTAACAGAGATTTTATTAATTCCATGATCAAATGAAAGTTGCATGGGGTAAACACATGATTTCCTGCTGAATTGGGTTAAAAATTAAAGCAATGATTCATGATAAAGAAGTACAGCGTGATTGTTTCATTTTAGGGGGTTTGTGACCTATAATGTTGTTGAAAGAGCAGTAATTCAAACCATGCCTCAAACAAGCGAACAAAGGGGCATTTCGGCTGAGTAAGAGAAGCTCCCGTTTTCCTGCCCACAAGCACAGTCGCAGGAGAAAGGATAAGGGCACATTCCGTCAGTTCTGATCACTGGGATTCGTCTGCTCTTTCAAGTTCGTTTGGGAGTTTAGGCTGCTAATAGCCTGTGTTGCCATAACGAGGATAGATGCCTGCGCCCAGCCTTAAAGATGCCCTTGGTTGAAATAGATGGAAGGCAAGCAGGAGCTTGCCTGCAGCTACAGTGCCAGCTTTTTTATTTTTTACTCTTTTTATTTTGTCTTCTTTTCTTTCCCTCCTGTCCTGCTTCCCGCTCTCACAAACAAAGAGCACCGAAGCTTGTTCTCCAGGCTCATCCCTATTCCCTCCATTGTGGCACATTGATGTTATAGCTGATTTCATTCTCTGTCTGGTGGCCTCCGAACAGTGGGTGATCTTGCTTGCTATGGGAAGAGTGATACTCAGGCATGACAAAATGAATTAAGGGTGGGGTTTAAGTATTAACTCTTAATGTCCTAGATCTTGTGGCTCTAAATTAAATTCAGTGTTGTTATAACTGGGAGAGCATGAGCATTTATATGTATGTGTGTCTGTCAGCAAAACCATGTTTGATCAATTGAATTGGCCTTTTTTTTTTTCTCATGAAACACATTGACTGCATCATGAAACAAGTCACCCAAATGAAAAAAAAAAACATTTCACATATCTTGACAGATATTTCATGGGGACCTCTGAAGGCTGATATTTCCCTTCTGCTGCCAGAGCTGAAATGAGAAAAAAAGCACTTTATTTTTGATAAGTGGGATGCTGTGTTTTTTCTGAACCTTTTTGCCTCCAAGATGTCTTAATGAGAGTTGTCTCAGTTTGGGTTAAGCTTCCCAGTAAATGATGGAGAGTCTGAAGGGGAGGCTCTTGGAGCCAGTGATATAGCAAGTGGTTTGTAAACCAAAGACTGGAGGAAGAGGAAATTCCCTGGTGGTCCAGTGGTTAAGATTCTGTGCTTCCACTGCAAGGGGCATGGGTTCAATCCCTGTTCGGGGAGCTAAGATCCCCGCCTTGTGGCCAAAAAAAAAAAGACTAAAGGAAGAAATATATTGACAGATAGGGGCCAAGGAACTTTATTGAGTACCTATTGTGTGCCCAGTGAATATGAAAATAGTTTGAGCAATATAAAGATTTTAGTATCAGAGGAACAAAAGAAGTTCAGTGGACTTACATGGCTGGCTTTCTTTTAATGGAAACACTGTGTTTTGTATTAGGCTATAAATATTTTATATAGAAGTGTTTGAATAGAAGAAAGAAAAGGGGAAAAGGCAAAAAGAAAAAACTAAGTTCAAGTCTCTCTAAAGAGTTATTAACAAGATGGTAAAATTTCAGCCACTGATAGAACTGAATCAGCCTATTTTAATACCAAAGTGTGCTCAGTCTTGTCTGACTTTTTGCGACCCCGTGAACTGATGCCCTCCAGGCTCCTCTGTTCATGGAATTTTCCAGGCAAGAATACTGGAGTCAGTTGTCATTTCCTTCTCCAGAGGATCTTCCCGACCAGGGATCGAACCTGCATCTCTTGCATCTCCTGCGTTGGCAGGCAGATTCTTTACCAGATTCTTTACCAGCAGATTGTGCTACCTGAGAAGCACAATACCAAGAAATGTATTGTTCATTTTCATTCCTGTATTCTATTAGCAACATTTCTGCCTCTCCAGATCCTTTTGAAAACAGAGAAGTCTGCATCTGAAGCTTTGCCAGGTCTAGGGTCTGCCTCACCCAGAAAACATCTTCAGGAAACCCAAAATCAATGGGATTTTTATTCAGTAGATAACACAAGCCAATTTTGAGTGTGATTTAAAACTCACTACATAAATTCCTCCTGGCTTGCTTCAGCTATGAGTGTCCTCTATTTTTTATTGCCAACTCTTTCTGTAAAACATACATCCACTCCACTTTCCACACTTCAGATTTCAAGTGGAAGAGAGCTATTTGAAGGCCTACTCTCAAAACTGACTCATTGGACCTTGTAGACTGCTGTAAAAGCTACCATGAGTATAGATGTATATGTACTTTTCTTTTTTTTTTTAGCTTTTAACTTTTTTTTATTGACGTATGCTTGATTTACAATATTGTGTTAGTTTCAGATATCCAGCACAGTGATTCAGATAGATAGATAGATATTCTTTTCTCGATTCTTGTCCCTTATAGTTTATTATAAAATACGAGTATAGTTTCCTATGCTATACTGTAGGTCCTTGTTAGTTATCTGCTTTGTATGTAGTAGCCCGTGTCTGTTAATCCCAACTTTCTAGTTTGTCCTTTCCCCTTTGCTACCATACATTTGTTTTCTCGGTTTGTGAGTCTCTTTCTGTTTTAGAAGTAAGTCCATTTGTATATCTTTTAGATTCCACTCTATGTTCTTGCTCTTTGAAAATGATCTTTGACTCAAAAATATTACAGCATTTGCATTTATGGGCATACAGTTACGCAGTGAGCTTTTTAAAGGCACTAGCGATACGCACTTTTTAAAGGCATATCGCTCTAGTTTTGGTTGTGTCCTGTTCTGAAAAGATACATATGCTTCATTAAGCTAAGATTTATTAGCAAGGCCAGCAGGTGATAATGGGACAGTAATTTTTTACATATCAATTTTGACTTGGTGCACTTAACTGGCAGCAAGGAGAAATATTAAAGGATCTTGCTAGCACAGCGTGATCCACGGGAAGTGAGAAAGTCATAGGAGTATTTTTCTTCTCTGATATATTGGAAATCATAAACACTTGGTCTTAAAAATCATCTGAGCCAGCGCTAAGGAAAAGGGCTAATTTCCTCTTCGGTACGTCCCTCGTGTCTAATATACTGTTGATGGTGATGATTAAAAATAACCCTTGGTGAGCATTCTCTATGTGCCAGGCACTGCTTCATGGACAATATATGTTTAACTCATTGATGCTATGAGATTGCTGGGTATTATCCCCAGAAGCCAAATGTGGAAACTGAGGCAGGAGAGGCTAATTAACTTGCCCAAAGATCGGCTCCTAAATTAAGGAGCCAGAATAGAAGCCCCTGCAGCCTGACTCCAGAACCCGAGTTCTTAACCCCTGGTCTCAGTGATGACAATAGCAATCTTCATTAAAGATGCACATGCTGGGCTTTAATCTGGTGGGAAAATAAGCCCTGGGGTCACAATCCAGTCAGCTGTAGACAGGGAGACAGCAAGTCCCTCCAGCCCTTGTTCAAGGTTTCCCTGGGCCATGTAGAAATTACCATGAACGCAGCACTGGAAGTTTGTCTTTACACAAAAAATAATGAAAAGGATGCTGAAAAAAATTTAAACATACAGTGACAGCAAAGAGAAAATGCCCAAACTCTGAAATTTTCATGCTTTTTCTTCACTTTACCCATTGATGACTCAATTCACACCACTTGATCACAAAAAGATCTGAATATGTAGGTCACCTTGGCTTACATAAGGACCTGCCTTTGCAGCCTCAGTTTTGAAGCACTGAAGACGTAAGATACAGCTAAGACAACAGCTGCATAGATTTTTATAATAACCCAGTGTGGTCTGCAGAGTAATGCCCCCTGCAAAGATGGCTACATCTTAATCCCCCAAACCTGTGAATATACTCCCTTACATGACAGAAAGGACTTTGCAGATGGGGTTAAGGATCTTGAGATGCAGAGATTTTCCTGGATTATCCAGTTGGATTCAGGGTGATCATAAGAGTGCTTATAAGAGGGAGGCAGAAGGGTCAGAGTCAGAAAGTTCACTTTGCGGTCTGAAGTCCATTCAAGTGATGATGGAAGAAGTTATAGGGACCGTCGCCACAGAACTGGTCAGCTGCTCCCCAGTTACCACCAGACTCAATGGCCAGGAGGAAGGTTGCCTTTTCCCCATCTGTGACCATTGCTATTTTCAACACACCACCTCATGTTATACTAGTCTGTCTCTCTGCCATTCATCTTTATTTAAATTTTTAAATTCAAGTTCTGTAAGAACTTTCAGCTCCTTCTCATTGCCAGACCAGAGTGATTGATTGGGCAAGTTGGCTGTTTTTTAAAAAAAAACAAAACCCTACATCATGCAGTAGCTTAAATATCAATGGCTGTCTTCCCTTAAAGAAAGCTCTAGGCTACAGAATTCGGAGCCACATCCTCCCTAATAATTTATGACTCTGAATCCTAAACTACCTTTGGTGACTCCTGCGGACCTTAATTCCTGCTGGAAGCGCCACTCAGGAAAAGTGTGATGTGTGTCCCAAGCAGCTTCGAACTGGAACCTTACGGTCACTGATGCAGTGTCCAGATTGTGGCTTTGGTGAGTGAGTGAGAAGCCCTGGGAGCCTCTTTTGATTGTTCTCAGTCCTGACTTGGGTCCTCACACATCGCCAGCTCTCCCTGCTTGTGGTCCCTCTCATTTGTCCACACCCCAGCATCCACCCTAGCTGTGTTCCTGCCACCCCTCGCGGAGCACTGGGTTCTCTCCTGTGTCTGCGGGATCCACCAGTTCCCTTGGCAGGCTTCAGCCCCTGTGTCATCCTCAGAACCAGATGCCTCCTCCCAGCCCCTGGGTACGCTGGTGGAGCATAAAGGCTCCTCCATTCCAGCTCTTATTTAATATCAGGCTGCTGACCTGTCTCTGCCCCATCCGCCTAGACTCTCAGACCAGGGCCCTTCCTTCCTTATTCATTGTTCCCCCAACCCCGAGCCTGTGGAGGTGGGCAGGATGCCTTAGGTGAGGGACAGAGAGGTCTGTGCGCTGCGTTGCCAAGGTGGTCACCAGCCAGCATCCCGCAGCGTGAGGCCCGAGGGAGAACGCCTGAGCTCACTGCCGTGTCCCAGGTGTCACACTCCCAGCTCGGACCCCTCCTCCAGCCAAGGACTGTGGTGCAGCTGGGCCGCTGGTCCCCAGGTGAGGCTGGGCGCTCACCAGGCTGACGCAGGTGCTCCCCCGTCACTAAGTGGCAAGTGAACGACCCAGGGAAGGTGCCGGCCCTAAGGTGTTATTGAAAAGTGAACGGCGAGTGTTAATCGTTCAGTCGTGTCCAACTTTTCTGCGACTCCGTGGACTCTATAGCCCACTGTCCGTGGCTCCTCTGTCCATGGATTTTTCCAGGCAAGAATACTGGAGTGGGTTGCCATTTCCTTCTCCAGGGGGTCTTCCCAACCCAGGGATTGAACCCGAGTCTCCCGCATTGCAGGCAGACTCTTTACCGAGAGAGTGTTTATTTCGCTTTTCCCCTCAGAGCTGAAGGAAATTCAGCACGCAGGAGAGAAGCCTAATCAGAATGAATCCTCCCTCTGCACGTACAGACTTAGTGGTGGACCCCACAACAGCAGATATAGCAGTTGATGAAATAATGTTATCATCCAGGATGAACGAAGAGCAAATGAAATGGCCTTTTAGGTTTTCTTTTGTTATGATTGGCTGGAAATGTTTTCGGTGTGGTGAACAAGTAACGGATCCCAAATTCCCGTTCCTTCCTCCCTGAGAAGTGCACCATTCGGATTCCACATCTATTTGTCGAGGCAGCGGGCTTCTCCCTGCCTCCTCCTCCTTCTCCGACGTGCCCTGAGACCCAGATCTATACCCCTCCTGTGTGCTTGTGCTCCCTCTCCTGGTCTTTTTTGTTTTTCAGCAAGACAGCGTTCCTGAAATGTGTCCCCCACCAGGGTGCGGGGAAGGGGAGTGCCTGGGGGGGAGAAAGGAGCCAGCCAGCACCGCAGGGGTTGTTCTGAGATCCGTAAGGGATCAGAAACAGCGTCTTCGTTGTTTGCAGTCCAACTTGATGAAGTGAGAAGGGCCATACTGGGATGGACAGGAAACGTGCCCAGCATCCTTTTTGAGAAATGAAATGCTTCTCCAGGGAAAAAAAAAAAAAAGTGTAATAAAAAACACTTGATGGTACATTTTTGAAAAACATGCCTCCCTAGAGATACACATATACACGATATCTGTGCCCTGCCGGTTAGCGGTGCTAATTACCTAATTATCTGGTCAGGTGGAATAAAAACCCCCTTTGACATTCTGTTCCTTCCATATGCCAGAGGAAGTGTCTGGTGTCTGCTCCGCGACCGTGGCGAGCCTTCCCACTAAGAGCAAGGATGTCGGACGGTGTGTGCCGCTGGCCGGCGCGGCGCGTGGCTTCAGGGGCAGAGCTGGGAACAGGGCGGCTCAAGTCCCCGCCCCAGAGCTGGCAGGACGGCAGGCCCTCAGGACGGACCCTGGGCTTCACAGGGCCTCCGTGGCACCCACCGTCCCCCGGAGCGCCTGCGAACTCTGACCCTGCCCGGCTTCTTTTGCTGATGGCTGTTGCTTCTTGGACATTTTGTCACTTTGTCTCGTTACCTTATATTCTTTTGTTTTCTCCTGTTTGACTTTCTGAAATATCTTCCCCGCTGTGTCGTTTTCCCTCCTTCAGTATGTAAAAGAGGATTTTGACTTTGCTTTTTCTCAAGTTGATCTAGAAGCTTCCTCCCATCCCCCAGATGTGGAATCCTACGATTCTCACTTAGCATCCCCAGATGTGAAATCCTACGATTCTCACCTAGCATCCTAAGAAACAGTGTGGCTCGTCCACGGAACTCTCCCAGCCTCCACGTTCAGACCAGCTTCCCGCTCCTGCAGTTCCTGCAGCGGTGGTGTGCAGGTGCCCCCGAAGCCCCATCTGTTGTGTTCTGTGGTTTTCTATGCACCATCGGCCTCTCTTGACAGATCATTTCTGTTTCTACCTTGGCGTCCCTTTTAGGAGGGCCAGCTGAAGTTTCATGCAGATGGGGTAGAGGGCCCTGGTTTCTCTCTGGCAGACAAAGGTGTGACATCCAAGATGCTGGTGGAAGATCTTTTTTTCTCGATGGCCACGAGGCTATTTCTGACATCTGCCGTGGCCATGATCGCAGCATTCGAGGGCATGGGTCGTGTGCGCTTCTGTCCTCCAGCCTGCCCTCACTCAGGCTTAGTGCTGAAGGCTATCACACAGCCCGGCAGGCCCATCCTGCTTCTGGCACTTTCTGTCATACCGGGAGTCTGGACAATGTATAGTGCAACGTTTAATTACTCTCCCCAACTATGGATAATGCATCATGAGTTCCTCCAGGGTAAGACTGTCTGTTTACCTCAGCACCCGACACAGCAGATGCTCAGGTAAATATCTTTGGATTGATTACTGTTGATACGATTGATTATTGTTGACACGAGATACCTAGGATGTACACAGAAGTCCTCATGACCCCAGTGGTGCTCTGTGACGTACTAATTTCCCATCATTTAACCTTTTGTGAATACTGTATCATCCAACGGAGGTGAAAATGTGGCCTTTTGTGAATTCCTTTAAACCGTGTGATGATATTATTGGCTTCTGAAAAGAAACAACAAACTCTTCTTTACAATGCAGATATGTTTGAGATTTTATTAGAATACATGTAGATGACCCATAAAAGCAGACCTTTAGGAATTTCTTATCGAGACAGGCATGACACTTTTGCAGACATTTGGATGGACCTAAACCAGTCCATCCTGAAGGAGATAAGTCCTGGGTATTCATTGGAAGGACTGATGCTGAAGCTGAAACTCCAATACTTTGGCCACCTCATGGGAAGAGTTGACTCATTGGGAAAGACCCTGATGCTGGGAGGGATTGGGGGCAGGAGGTGAAGGGGATGACAGAGGATGAGATGGCTGGATGGCATCACCGACTCGATGGACATGAGTTTGAATAAACTCCGAGAGTTGGTGATGGACAGGGAGGCCTCGAGTGCTGTGATTCATGGGGTCGCCAAGAGTCGGACACGACTGAGCGACTGAACTGAACTGAAAGATGATCATACTAAGTGAAGCAAGTCAGAAAGAGAAAGACAAAGGCCATATGACATCACTTACACGTGGCATCTAAAATATGATGCAAATGAACTTATCTATGAAACAGGCAGACTCACAGACGTAGAGAACAGACTTGTAGGTGCCAAGGGAGAGGGAGGTCGGAGAGAGAAGGACGGAGAGTTTGGGATCAGCAGATGCAGACTCTTATATAGAATGGATAAACAGCAAAAAAGGTCCTACTGGGCAGCACAGGGAGCTATATTCGCTATCCTGTGATACACCAGAATGGAAAATAATATGAAAAATAATATGTATATACACATGTATAATTGAATCACTTTTATTACAGCAAAAATTAGCACATTACTAATAAAATTTAAAAATATTTTAAAGGCACAACATTCAGATAGCAATGGAAAACAGCACTCATGTACTCATGTGATTGAATGCCAGAGCTGGGGGTCTGTGGGCAGCAGCTCTTGTCCAGAGTGTGTGTGAGGGGTGGGCATCCAGTTTAATTGCCACCTCCTTCACAACGGTTTCCCTTGGCCTCGCATTCCATGCTGAAGGACACCCTGCCCCCTGTCCTGCATAGATTTCACGGGTGCAGTGGGCATCACAGTAGAGCAATGTGAAGAATGGACCCAGGTGGTGAGTGCCGCTTGAGCAAATGCTAGAAGGCTGGAGAAAGGCTGGCGGTCAGGCGCAAGAGGATAACTGGAGATTAGGTTGAAAGGGGAGTCGTGTGGGGGAACCTGGAAGGTCAGATGGAAGAGCATACAGTTTGCTCTCTAAAGCAGGTCATCGCTCCTGGAAACACGGTCCGTGTCAGGAGCGTTTACCCAAAGACTCTTCAGCCTCCCTGGGATGGAGGACCCAGAAAGATCATCAAGGTGCAGGGGAGAGGAGAGGTGGTGTCAGCAGAGAGGACAGGAGAAGTGGTATGAGTTTTCCCTTTTGCTTTCGGTCTCAGTATTTTTACCACGAAGATGACCCTGCCCAGAGGCTCTTAAGCCCTGGCCTCCTGCACTTGGTGAAGACATGATCATGCCATCCAGACACCTGCTAGCGTGACTGAGGTTTTCACAACTCCGCTGGACTGAAAGGCTGCCGGTCATCCGCTGTGGATGAGCTCTGGGGTCCTCCCTCACAGGAGCCAAATACTTCTTGCTCTGATAGAGCAAGGAAACCGGAGGGCTTGTTTCCCGTTGTAGTCTGATCTCCAGCTTTGAGGACTAAAATTCCCATCGAAATACTGGAACACCCCCAACCACGTATTGTAGGTGCCTGAACTCGCATCCTTAAAGGTATATTCTGAAATACATTGATTCGCCCCAGACAGCTGTTATCCCTGAGATTTCGTGTCTCTCAGAAATCAAAAGTTTGTTTTCAGGACTCAAAAGATATCTTCCTTTAGAGTAGAAAAAGTTGTCTCCCTGCTTAGGGGCTCTAAGTAAAGAGGTCTTTCATCACAGTTCCAAGCCACATTCAAAGTCGGTGGCCCAGAACAGCCTCCAAGGGGCATTCTGGATGCACCTGTGGCTTATTTCCTTTTCTCACCACCCCGAGTTAGCGTGAAAAGTGTGTTTCAGCCCCACAGAAACTGGACACAGCCTGCCAGTCATTGGTGGAAATTTCTGCCTCAGCTGCTTCAGCAGCAGGGCCACCAGAGATGACTCCACCGTCCAAAATAGGCCCTGGGGACTCCCCTGGTGGTGCAGTGGTTAAGGCTCTACATGCTAAATGCAGGGGCACAGGTTCAGTCCCTGGCTGGGGAATTAAGATCCCTCATGCATGCCAAGTGCAATGGCCAAAAAAAAAAAAAGCCAGAAGACGCCCCTCTTCATGCTCCATAGTCTCCATCCTGGACACCCCGCCCTTCTCATAGGAGGCGTACATCCAGGACCGTTGATGTCATTTGCAAGCCTGGTCCCCTCGTTCCCACGGGGGGCTGTGGAAGGCTGCAGGGCAAGAGCCCAGTCGATCCAGGCAAAAATGGCAGCCTTGGCCACACTGATGGATGGACCTGGCTCCCCCTTCATCCCCTCCTTTGATGATGGGAATCACATGGAGATAAGTGAGAACTAGGGGGGAGTAGCTGAGTGACAGACTTGACTTCATGCTCCACTCTGGGAGTACGGGTGTTCGTCATACTGACTTCTGCAGCCTTGGTTACCGCAGAGCTGTGTGTGCCGTCTGCTAGTCCGTTAACTCCGCGGCAGCCACGGTCCGCTCGCATACGGAAGGCTGATGGCCGCTGTTTAAGTCCCCACAGACCACAGATGGCGCCTGCATCGCATCGTCATTGACTCTTCCCCATTGGCAGAGCCCGCTGTGGAAACAGGAGGAGGGAGGCGAAACCAGAAATACACGGTCTCTTTGGCAAAACGTCTGCTTCCCATATATGCGTTCACCCTGGCTTACTGTACAGCCTTGGAAAACCCAGTCAGCATGCCTTGGCTTCTGTTTTGGGTGGATAGTAAAGGACTTAGATGGAGGAAACTAGAGACAGTAGAAATACTGTCATTGCTGTCATCTAAACCATACGCGTGAGGCAGAATCTGTAGCTTTGTTCCTTCTGTAAGCCACGGTGACACCCACTTCCATTGCAAATGGCAAAACTCTGTTTGAAAAGATGATACACATCTTTTTAGAATTTTTAGTGTTTGTGTCTCAAAAGCCTTTCAGATGTATTATCTGAATTTCTTCAGCATGTCCTTATTTATTTATTCCTATTATGCAAATGAAAGATGGGCAGTACTTGGCTAGGTTGTCAGGGTTAGATTATTTTCCCCACCAAAGACCAGTGATTCTCCCTTGGTGGAACCGAGTCCTCACGGCGATTGGGGTGTTAGTGGAATGTAAAACCCACTTGCTTCCAGAGGTCAGGAAGAAAATGGCATTTTCCAGAAGACGTGTGATCTGTCGGTTCTTCAGTTTTTATTTCAGATGGAGAATATGACTTCAGTTCTTAAAAGGAAAGAAAAAAATAAAAATTCCCTAACCAGGCATGACAGATGTCTTTGACTATGTGATAGATGGTCATGTGAAAGGAGGACTCAAGTTGTCTGCTTGCCCCAGCAGGCATTACTAGGGTTAGTTCAGTTCAGTTCAGCAAATAGTTATTGAGGACCTCCAGTGCATAAGGTTCATGCTTTAAA